>NC_080094.1:33023939-33326969 GCF_950005125.1 Chionomys nivalis
TTTTATTAAAAATAAATATTAAATTGAAGCTATTGGACTCTGGTTTGTTTAGTTTTTTCCTAAGTAGGAATGAGACTGCTGGTGTCAAGTAGAAAGTGAAGGGTAAGAATAAGTAAGCCTGTTATTCGCCTCCAGGCCAGACAAGCATTTCAAAAAGACAACACACTTCAGCTAAGAAGACCCTTTTGTTTACTTGCTCCTGAATAGAAAATAATGCCTTCAATTATTGCTCCAACTGTAAACACCATCGGCTGCTCTCAAAATATTTTCTGAGTAAATGCCACTTGTACCTTCCAGGTTCAAGGCAGAGCATTTTCAAAGCAACTGGGAATGAAGTTAGCACAGTTTGGGATTAGTAAGTGATGGCGAGACAAGTAGAGGCTTCAGTTCTGGAGACAACACACAGGAGAAGAAAGCCAATAAACTCTCAGTGTGCATCAGACAGGGCCAAGAGCATTGCTGTGTCTCTGGGCTCAACGGCCACTGGAAGGAAGAAGGAGTCTTCTTGCTGTCAAGGAATATGGAATTACGGTAAGAATAGGTGAGGTTTTTCTGTGTCTCAGAAGTGGCTCCCAAATAACCATTCAGAGACTTATTGTTAATTATAAATGCTCAGACAAATATTGCATAAAAGAAGAGATAATTGTATCAGAATTTTAAATATAACAAAGGGAATCATTTTGAAGAGCTAAGATTTAAAACAAGAAATAACCCTGAGAGTAGACCCATCAAAAGTAAGCCTTGTAATGAAATAATTTTGTGCAACTAAAGTAAGATACTGCCATCAAAACACAGAGAGAGGTAAGTTGGGAGCTAACCAGACGCATCCGGAAGAGAAGCATACTGCCATCGAAGTATTGTCGTGACCCAACAACTAACCAGGACTATCCAGGAGGGAAGCATACTGCCACCAAAGCATAGCAGTGAGCCCGGAGCTGACCAGATGCATCCAGAAGGAAACGGTGTATGACTGTCCTTTTAGCGTCTGCATTCAATGGAGTGAAATAAACAATGTGTACATCTCAAAATTATCAACTCCTTTTCACCTTAAATATCAGCAGTTCCAGGACTGGGGAGATGGAGCCTAAATGTGCTTTCCCTGCAAGGCTGAGGACCTGAGTTAAAGTCTCCAGCACCCACACAAAGAAAAACAAACCAAAAACAGATGAGGAATCCCCGATACTGAAGAATGGCAATGAGACAGGTAAATCCTGAGGTCACTGATCAGCCACCCAGCAAGCCTCTCCAAAACAACGGGAGATCTTCCCAATTCAGTGAGAGCCTGTCTCAGGGAATAAAACAGAGGGACAGAGGGCAGTATCTGAAATCATACTCTTAGCATTGACACATGGATCACCCATGTATTACATGTATTCAACACACACTCACACACCACACCACACCAGTTTCAAATGCTATATCATTTAATCCAGGAACCAATTTAATTTTGAGTTTTTAAATAAAACATTCCTTTTCCTTTTTTTCTTTCCTTTTTTTATTGATTTTTATTGAGCTCTACATTTTTCTATGCGTCCCTCCCTGCCTCTCCCCTCCCCTCTTCAACCCTTCCCCAAGGTTCTCATGCTCCCAATTTACTCAGAAGACCTTGTCTTTTTCTACTTTCTACTTTCCGTGTAGATTAGATCTATGTAAGTCTCTCTTAGTGTCCGCATTGATGTCTAAGTTCTCTGGGATTGTGGTTTGTTGACTGATTTCTTTGCTTTATGTTTAAAAACCTCCTATGAGTGAGTACATGTGATAATTGTCTTTCTGTGTCTGGGTTACCTCGCTCGAAATAATGTAAATAAAACATTTTTCTTCTGCTCCAAGTTGAATTATTCTTCTGTTTACATGCATGAAGAGATACATTTTAGTTTGTGTGTGAATTATCATTTTTTGGATTATAAAATGCTCAGTAAAACATATTAATCTATGTTTAAATTTAATAGGATGGTGAATAGCTAAATCCAACCACTACTTATATTAAAGACTTAATGAAAACCTGAACCTCTGAAGTGGCTGATATCAATAAGAGACATGATTTTTCCAAAGATCAGTTGATGAGCTCATCAATCTACAACTCCTGAACATTTGAGACAGGCTACCCTAGTCACTAAAGACATAATAAAAAAAAATATATATTACTCATATGGTCTTCTATGCCTTACATTCCAAGCTTCCTGGAATTGAATTATTTCATTTTCATGATGGCTTTGAAGATGGTTTTGTAGTTCCAGTTTCTCAGTGACCTAAAACTTGAGCATTTGCTTAGTCTTATGAGCATGTCTTTTTCTCCACACAGTTTCTCTTCCCTGTCCATGAATTTAGGGGAGTCTCTGTAAAGTGACCAGTGAATGGCTGACTTTACCACTGATCACAGACTGGGGAGGTGGTAACAGTGGGGCGATCTCTGAAAGAACATGAATTGTCTCAGTCTGATAAGAAAACAATTAAAATCAACTTTTATTCTCAATGGCCACAATTAAGTCAGAATGGGGTGGGGGAATCTTCTCACCTACAATACAGTGTCTCTGTTCCCAGAATCAGACTGGGAACTACCACTCCCCTTACTTTTTCTAGGCTGAATTTCATACAGTAGTTGCTTCTTAGTTTCCAAGATGGAATATTTTCTTTTTGAAAACTGTGCTGCCATCAAAAGTAGTGTTGCACCATCTAATGTTGAACCTATTAACTGCCTGAAGCTAATAGCAATAAACGATATTAGCTAACAGTTTGTGATGTGTGCAGAGAAGGACACGGCACTCCCGTTGACTTCTAAAATGCCCCATCTAAATCAGAGAAAATTGTATTTGGTGCCCCAAGGGGCCTTGGTACTCATCTTGGGAGCCATAGGTCTAGGAGATAAGTACCCAGTCAGAGGGAGTAGTGGTTCAAATTGCCTGAGGAAGAAGAATTTAAGAAGCAGCAAGGAAGCCAAGAGATGGCAAAGTAATGACAGGTAGGGACAAATCTATTCAGAGCGCAGCCATTGGTCTTAATCCAAGAAAAATAGCTACTGGCCTGTTTTACTTATTTTTATTATTTTATCAAATGATGATTTACTTTAGCTATTTTTTTGGGGGGGGCAAAATTCTTTTTTTTATTATTAATTAATTTATTTAATTATTAAAGATTTCTGCCTCTTCCCCGCCACCACCTCCCATTCCCTCCCCCTCCCCCAATCAAGTCTTCCTTCCTCCTCAGCCCAAAGAGCAAGCAGGTTTCTCTGCCCTGTGGGAGGTCCAAGGACCACCCACCTCCATCCAGGTCTATTAAGGTGAGCATCCAAACTACCTGGGCTCCCACAAAGCCATTACATGCAATAGGATCAAGAACCCATTGCCATTGTTCTTCAGTTCTCAGTAGTCCTCATTGTCCATTATGTTCAGCGAGACCGGTTTTGTCCCATGCTTTTTCAGTCCCCGGCCAGCTGGCCTTGGTGAGTTCCCGATAGAACATCCCCATTGCCTCAGTGTGTGGGTGCACCCCTCGCAGTCCTGAGTTCCTTGCTCGTGCTCACTCTCCTTCTGTTCCTCCTTTGGATCGTGAGACTTCACAGTCATTGTGGGTTCATGGCAAAACTGATATATACACTCTGCATCCAACTCTGTATAGCCTCCTGTTATTAGCATCCCCCACCCAAGTGGGTTGAACATTTCCTAGCATAACACACACAAAAAAACAGAAAACAACACAACGACAACAAAAAAAACCTGACAAACTGAACTTCATCAAAATGAAAAAAAAAATCCTCTCTCATGAATGGCAAGAAAGAAAATACACAAATTGAGAGACTGTTTATAAATAATATATTTGATAAAAAAAACCTTATATCTAGAGACTAAAAATAACCTTGATAATGGAATAGTAAGTGGTCAAGATACTTGAATAAAGAATATATACAATGGGTAATGAGCACATGGGAAGAAGATCAAGGCCATGAACTCTGAGACATGGAGCATAAACCCATAATGGCATGTCACTGTGGAATCAGCACCCCTTTCCTGAACTGGAAATCCAAACGAACAAGACGATTCCTGAAAATGCCAAGTGTGAAGGAGAGAGTGGAGCAAATGGGACGACTCCAGATAGCATCTGTACGAGTGAAAATCTATATGGCCATGGTGATTGACAATCAATTTGTCATTTTCTTATAATATTAAATATGTGGCTATCATAGGACCCAGACAACTAATACCCACCCATTTAATCACGTTAAATATAAATTATGTTTCCACACAAACTTTCGGCTTTTACTTGACATGATCAGTTTGGCTGCTCTTTCAGGATTAGGATGCCCCTGGGGACAATAACTCAGGTGAGAGATGATGGTGGCTCACAGCGGAGTGGGAAGAGCCATGAGATGCTGCACTTGTCTCAATGATGGAAGCTAAGGGCCTTTTCTAGTGGACTAGAAGTGAGATATGAGGGAAAGCAGAGTAGGAGGAGGTCGAGTGACCCCTGAATGAAATGAGAATGCTCCAGTGCAGAGCAGAGCTGAATGGGAAGGGAAGATGTTAATTTCTGGACACGACATGTGGGTTTTTGTGGGGGAGAGGGCATCCCAGTGGAAATGTTGAAGTTACAAAGAAAAAAAAAACAGAAGGATGGATACAGCCTGAGAAAGAAGTTTAGAGCCACAAGACAAAACAGAATTTTAAAGGGGATTGAGTACAGAGTGTCGTGTTAAATTGACCAGTTCTCCAACAGTAAGAAATCTACCGCCATTGACACAACAGCCATGGTGCCTATGTCCTTACTTGTAAATGTCTAAAGTTAGCTGTGAAATTTCTCAAATAAATGTTTATTATTTCATTGGTATTTTTATGCTATGCTAAAGTCATTTTATAAGATTTGGCACAAATGTACTAATTTGGATTTAGAGATTTGTTGGAACGGATTGAAACCTAACACAATCAAAACTCTACACATACCTATCTGCCTCTAACTATTTGAGAGATAAAGCTACAGTCTCTAAGATAGTGTGAGTCTTAAAAGAGAGCCACATAAAATGTCTGCTGTGGTGCACTGCATTTTGCAGTGATGTTGGGATTAGCAGTTTAGTGGATCTCATCTCAGACTTCTTTCTAATTCCAGGGGCCTAATTATGTGCTTATTATCAAAGTGGCAGGAGACATGAAGGGGATAAAGAAAGAAACTCTAGTCGATAGTTAGGATAATTGAGACGTGACTTGGAACACTAGCTACCTTTCCTTTTCCTTTATTCTAGAGAATAAAGCATCTCTAGTTCTCCTAAAACGTCCTAACAGAAAACCTCAGAAAAGACAAAGGTGGTCCCTGGACCTCTGCAGCTGCTTTTGGTGATTACAAATCAGGGCTAGTCGGTTTTTTAAGTGTCCATGACAATACGCGGAAAGGATACCTCCTTTGTATTTCTATGCGTTCCCTTCACGTCCAGGGAGAAGAACTAGGCAACTCTTAGGCATCTCAGCATAGAATCAAGAAAACAAAATATTTTGAGCATAATTTGCAAACACAAATGATACATCAAGAACCTTTGTCTTCTGCTAGCTGTGAGGCTGAGACCCAGTGCTGAGCAATCTATTATATTCACTTCGCCCTGCTCCCAACAGATGTGGATGCCTATACTCAGGAACTTCTATGCCATTCAAATGTTTGACTCTGAGGGCGATACCTGGGCATTTAGATTTTTTAAGCAAAACAAACAAACCATTCAACTTAGGAAGTACTTCCTTCTATGGATAAGGATTTAGCCAGAAAACTGTTATAATTAGAAGTCCATTAAGAAGGAAATATTCAATCAACATGAAATGTGTGTGTGTGTTTGTGCATGTATATAACTTTACAATAAATTAACAAACATGATTTTGTTGATACGACACATTTAAATAAAAGTCTTTTAAACAAAATTTTCTAAGTAGGCTTTCATTGCTCCCTCCACTGGACATGGAAACAGACTGACAGAGGGCCACTGAGCCTCAACATTCATTCTCTAATGCAGAACTTAACTGAAGTGAGTGTTACAAGGGGCTGGAAGGCCACAAGTTATCTTCTTGTAATGGTCACACACTCTGCAGACTGCTGACCTCCATAAGGCCTTTTTCACAGCACACAAATGTTTCCTGTAAATTTCTGAATGCCACATGTTAACACCAATCAAACCCTTTATTAAGACAGGCAGCTTGGAAGGCCAGGTACAGGGCCTAGTCAGGACTATGGATGGCCATGAGGGACAGGATCTGGCCAGGAGCACAGAATTCATTTCTGTCCGTCAAAATAAAAATATTAAAGGTGAATACGGGTTGTTCCAGAACAGAAGAAAGACAGTATCAGAACAGCATCATGGAAGCGGGATAAAGACACTTTTATCCTGCATCTTGACATATGTTGCAAATTAAGAGACTCTGTGTTCGTTTGTATGCTCAGTCACTCATTCACATGTTCACTCATTCACAGGTATCTTTACTTGAATGGAGCGGTGACCAAGATCAAGCCTCACCCTGCTAGTACTCGCAAGTTAATGAGGAGCCACTAGAAATAAACCCATGTGGTTTCAGCCACTCACACAAGCTCCTTAGGAAGAAAGTGGGGTAAGGAAATAGTGTGAACTAGGGGGCTCAGAAAAGACCTCAGTGGAAGGGACATTCATGGAGAGGGGGCAGAGGCTGCGCAGGTGACTTTAAGAAAGCAAGAGAAGTGGGGAGCATTTGTGAGTTTAAGAACAGAGTAATGACAGCACAAACTGACCCCAGGAGTACAAGAAAGGAAGCATTTCACTCTAAATTTTAAACAACTACGGTTATAGTTGTATTTGGGACAATATATTAATAACTTCAAATGGTTCATCCTTTATGACTTATACTTCACTAAATAGCATAATCTATTTGGACATTAAGCCAACGAAACTGTAGTTGTGCCCTCTGCCAGGATCACTAACTCTGCTAACTGTGGTGGATTGAAAGGAAGTTCACAAAGTAGAGAATGTCTGCAGTTTCCCTGCCTGCCAGCATGGATCCTTACTAGGACTCCAGCAGTGCTAGACATGCATAGGATAAACAAAAGATGCAAAAGTAAAAAAGCATAGGAAAGGGGAAGGAGATGGGAGGGAGGGAGGGAGGGAGGGAGGGAGGGAGGGAGGGAGGGAGGGAGGGAGGGAGGGAGGGAAGAAGCTTGCTTGGATTATAGGTTATTGCTATGGGCAACTAGGGTTCTGTCATGCTTGAGACCTCTGACTAACTTTAAGAGCATATTTCATAGCTGCCACTCCTGAGGGGCATCTTTGTCATGATTGTGCTGTATCAGAATTATATATGAATGTGTTTCTACTTTCCTAAAGTATCATAATGTACTGAATAATATTAAATTCACAGTGTGCATCAGTTTTGTTGGGCTCCTGATTCCATAGCCAGTTCGCAGGAAAACATGCATTCTTCTTTGTCTTAATTAGGGGTACTGTTGCTATGAAGAGACACCATGACCACAGCAACATTTATAAGGAAAACATTTACAGTTTCAGAGGTTTAATCCATTATCATCACAATGGGGAGCACGGCAACATGCAGGCCGACCTGGTGCTGGAGCTGGAGTACTACATCCTGCAGGCAACAGGAAGTTGACTGATGAGTCACATTGATAGAAGCTTGAGCAAAGAGACCTTAAAGCCCACCCCCATAGTAACGCACTTCCTCCAACAAGGCCACATTTCCTCATAATGCCATTTTTCTTACAAACCACTACATTTTTCCAGAGTCAACTACTAATATTAACTCTTAGTTCACATATTACATACCAGATAGCAAATATCTGTCTGTCTTCTATCTATCTATCTATCTATCTATCTACCTACCTACCTACCTATCTTTCTTATAAAATGGCTAGAAATGGTTAAAGATGCACAGCAGAGTTTAAACCACAGAGGCAGAGTCCAGCTTCAGGAGGGAGGTGAGGGATCATGGAGGCTGTAGGGCAAAGGGCAGGTACATGACCTGACAGATGAATTGGGGGAACACATGCAGCAGTAATCTGAACAGGTTATGTCAACCTTTTAGACTAGATGAGCCGAATTCCTTGAGGACAGCAGGGAATGCTCTGCCCATAGACTTATTGATAGATGCACTGTGTGGTCAGATGACAGATTAGTAGGAACTGTCATCATTGCAGTATTGACCCTTCCCTGTTATAGGATTCAGGTAAGGGTGCTATACCCTGTCTTCAGGCTGGTGTGTTCTGCACATTCTCTGACCTGCCTCATAGGATTTCCATACACCCACAAGCTCATAAGGTTCTAATTTACTTGGATAAATTTATATGGCTATGGCTTTTATTTTCCATTTTAGGAATAAGCTATTGATCCAGCTATGCCTTGTGGGTGTTGGATACAAATGGTTTATGTATTCAATTAAATACATGGTTGTTCTGCCTGTGTTTTAAGTCAGAATGAAGTTAAGGCTGTTTATAAAATTGAGTTCCCCAAGACAAGGTGGAGACTGAAAACCATTGTGTTACTGCGCAGTATGACCTTAGCATTCTACCTAGAATTGGCTGGGAACTGCTTAGGCATAGTAAATATAAGCATAAATAAGTACTTGAATTTTCTACCTATTCCCAAGCAAATCAAAAAAATAAACGACTATAGAGGGTTGAACAAGAGGGGAGAGGTAGTGAGGGGAGCAGAGAAAAATGTAGAGCTCAATAAAAATAAAAAATAAACTATTACGGCTAGATAAAACACAGGTGGAGAATTTTGACAATTTTTGCCATGAGCTATCACACTCTATAAAAATGTATCTACTCGGGGCTAAATAATAGTATCTTGTAAAACTAAAGTTGTGACTGTAACATTCATACCCCAGACATAAATTTGCATAATAGAACAGTTTGGACCTATGTTGGTTCCTTCCTTGTTCAACTGGAGTTGGTGAGCTCCTATTAGCTCAGGTAGACTCTTTCAGTGGGTGCCTCATCATGGTCTTGACCTCTTTGCTCATATTCTCATTCCTTCCACTTTTCAAGTGGACTGGGAGCTCAGTACAGTGTTCCAATGCGGGTCTCTGCCAAGATCAAAAACACTGATGACAGCTTATACTGGAGAGGATGTGGGGTAAAGGGCACACTCCTCCATCGCTGTGTGAATGCAAACTGGTACAGCCACTTTGGAAATCAGTGTGGCAATTTCTCAGAAAATTAAGAAACAACCTACCCCAAGACCCAGCAAAAAAAATATAAAATTGAAAAAAGAAAGCATATTCAAACAATGGTGCAGACATAATACCTAAATTCCCCTCAACTGAAGAATGGATAAAGAAAATGTGGTACATTTATACAATGGAGTACTACACAGCAGACAGAAATAATGAGATCTTGAAATGTGCAGCCAAGTGCATGGATCAAGAAAACATCATATTGAGTGAGGTAGCCCAGACACAGAAAGATAAATATAATATGTGCTCAATCATAAGTGGCTTTTAGACATAAAGCAAAGAGAAACTAGCCTACAATTCACAATCCCAGAGAACCTAGAAAAGAATGAAGACCCTAAGAGAGACATATATGAATCTAAACTACATGGGAAGTGTAAAAAGACAAGATCTCCTGAGTAAATTGGGAGCATGGGGACCATGGGAGAGGGTTGAAGGGGAAAGGGAGGAAGAGAGAGGAGCAGAGGAAAAATATATAGCTCAATAAAATCAATAAAAAAAGATTTAAGTTATGTGTATGCATGTGTGTACGTGCTTGTGTGAGTGTATGTGTGCATGTGTGTGTGCTTGTGTGAGTGTGTGTGTGTGTGTATGTATGTATGTCTTCACAGTGATTTTCAGGTGAAACTGAAAATGCATAACTGTGTTCTTTTGGGGATGGATGGCTAAATAGGTGCATAGAAAAGAATTCTCCCCACATTTGTCCCAGTGGTAACATTTATTATATTGTGTGGTCAAACCTGTCTGTTCTCATGCCTGTCTCTCTAGGCTTTTAGGAGCATCTCATCAATTCCCTATTATCTTAAGTATTCTATCAGCAGCACATGACCTTTAAAAGTTAGGGATGTGAAGGTATAAATCCATCAATAAACCTTTATTCTTTAGGGCCGCAGCTGGTGGGAAAGAGATGGGTCATAGATCAACATCCTGGAAAAGGGTACCATTTATACCTCTCCATCATGAAAATCATAACTCTGGAACTCCAGGGAAATACTTATTCATGTTAATTCACTCCTCTGTTTGAATATTGACATATGCTCTACACTAGACATCCATGTTTATACAAAGAAGGCTACATCCCTGAGCTGCTTAATTCTGGTATTCCTCCTGGCCCACCTCTCTAGTATATTCTCCTCAGTGCTTTAAATATAATCCATAGTTCTCCACATAGTGTAAATACAGAAAGCTTTAAAATATGTGCTCCTCACAGGGGCCTTTCCTCTGGATTGTGACTTCTATTCAAGTAGTTGTCTTAGTTTACTCGGGTTACACAATGAAATACTGTAAGCTGGTAGCTGACAACAGGAATTTATTGCTCACAGTTATTGATCAAGTTCAAAATCAATTTGGTGACAGATTTGCTCTCAAGGGACCATCCGTTTCCTGGCTCACAGGAGGTACCGTTGTTTGTGCTCTTATATAGTAGAACATAGGAACGATCTTTTTTGACTTTTTATAGGGGCACTGTAATCATTTGTGAGTTCTTTGCCCGTAATGCCAAAGCATGTCCTAAAGACCCCAACTTCTAATAGTGCCTCCTCAGAAGTTAAGATTTCTACATGATGATGAGAGATGCATCAGGGGTTAAACACTCAGAGTGCTGCAAGATTGTCATACGGGAGACTTAACAACTTCAGTGAGATTGGGACAGATTATTTCCTACTTGAAGGGGAGGTGCAGATCAAAAGAAAATGATTGCACAGGGGAAAACAGAATATTGACCGTGATATTCTACAAGGCAAGCAAAGGATGCTGACAGTGTCCCAGAGCAGAGAACCACAAAGTCCAATAAGGTAAAACTGGTAGGACTTACAGGAATCCGTGAGCGCAATCAGAGAAGTTCTGGAATGCGGTGGGATAAACACCTAAAGAGGTAAGTGGAGACAAAGTATGAGGAACAGAGCTCCGGGCTTCTCCTGCAGGCGGCCCAGATCCACCACATATTGCTTAGTGAGAAGGTGGTGATGTTACTTGGGTTTGAGTAAATAATCTCAGATAACAGCTGGAAAGGTGGAGAGAAGAGAAAGGCATCCAGGGATGAGCCCGGTGGGACAGGCAGGACAACTGAGGCACAGAGCAAAATAGAAACAAAAGAATGTAAGTGAAAACATCAGTCAGAGAAATGGAACATGAGGGTAGCTTGCAACCCTTGAGCTTCGGAGGCTGAGGTGCACAGCCACCACACTGCTGAATACAGCCTAGCAGGGGATCTGCAGAGGAACGTCCTGCAAGGCCACTTCACCTTCTTATTCTTACTGTTTTCCTTCCCTGGGGAAGAAGGCTACATTTCTATCTTACTATAGACCATGACAGAGAAATCTTAACATCTGTCATCCTCTCTCACATGTAGTTATAAATTTATAGCGTTGCAATATCTTCTCAATTTCCAGCAAGGACTTGACTTTGAATATGAACACTCCAGTCTCTAATGAGGCCTGGGGCATTCACTATTCACTTTTGCATCATAAATGCACAAGCATCACTGTGTTGTTAGATGAGGTGGGGCAGACTAGATACAGCCCCCTAGAGACTCATGGATGTAGACAGTTCCCAAGCACTGGAAAGAAATAAACTGTTGTCATGGACTCAGTTACCATCCAAATGGGTAGGGATGCCAAGCAATTTTCTACATCTTATTGCTAATAAATGTCAAAGCCAGGATCCACGCCCTGTTCTATTTCATCATAGCACCCCACATTCCCTTATTGCGGTGTCTTTATTTCTGTGCTCTTAGCATACAACATGCATCTCATCGCAATGTGAGAGTCAATAAAACCATACCACGCGAACAAGAAAATGACAGCAAATCTTCATGCTCTATCACTTACATGGTCTTGCCAAGCAAATCAAAAGCAAAATAAGAAAAAGATCCAAGAATATTTTGGAGTAAAGTCCATAATAGTATCAAGTGTGTCTAATAAAACTTTAAATGTAACAATGACATAGAAGGAAGAATAACCAGTATCTTATAACCTGGGGGTCTTACATGAATTACCAAGATTCCAAGAAAACCACTACTGATCACCCAGATAATCATCACACTGTAGATTATGGAGTTTTATGCATCTTGAAGGCTGAAGGTCTTTAAGGTTTCTAGGACTCGAAAACATTCACACACAAATTAATGATGAACCATTTCTCAAAAAAAAAAAGTAAGCAGTCCTACTGTGAGAACGTAACAGATAAGATTCATATAAACCTACTACATACCTGGGCCACACTGCACATGCAGCCAGAGTCACCATTACTCCTAGGAACACAAGTAGCGAAACAGCACAAGATTGGCCAAGTACAAGAGAAAACGGCACTTTCAAGAGAGAGTGTACACAGACATGTGGTTGTCATCAGCAGAACAGCACGGAGTGTGGCCGTAGAAAGAGTGCATGTCAAGGTCATGATAAAAGTTGTAGTATCGTGAATGTAACATGCCGGCTTCAGCCAGTATTGTCAACGTAAGTGTTACATGCTATATATGTATATGTACACGACTGTATATGCCATGCTTTTACATGGACAGTGGACCGCTTGCTTTGTTAAGGTCCACACCACAAAGCATCTGTGTTGTAATTTGACATCACAAGGAATAGCTGATTTTTTGCTTTGTTTTGTTCTCTTAATTTCCTTTATAATCTTTGAGGCCACAGTTAAGCATGTAGTCACATACTTAGTCAAACCATTGTTATGCAAAGTATGACTCTACTCACATCTGGAATTTCATGAAGTCCTTCATGAAACAGGTCCCATAAATCTCAGCTTTCACCACTCTGCTCCAGTTAACACGTGCTGTGTTTTATGTCAGTGTTCAGAATACTCTCAGGTGAGTTGGCCAGGCACATTTCCAAAAGTATGGGCTTTGGAGAGATGAGATTCATGTGACAGATCTGCCATGACACAAAGAGTGGCTTGTCAAGACACAAAGATACAAATACTTCACACACGTGAGAAACAAACAGGAAACCAGGATAATAAGGATCAAGGTTTTTAAATCAATCCCAAGGTACATGATATAAAAACATCATAATAAAATATCCTAACATGCAGCTTCTATAATCTAATGACATTAGTAGTGAATACCAGAAAAAGCGGTCAACTTAGGCATTCTCACTTAAATGCTAGTCAAGGCCTTTTTGGATTTCTTAAGCTGTGTTTTGAATGGACTTTACTCATAGAGAGTCAAGAAAGGCACTCAGGGACCAGTGCTTCTATTCTGATTTCTCTGCAATCCGAAAGTATGTATCTCAAACACAATGGTATTGTGATCACAGCTAAAGGACCCTAAACAAAACTGCATGGCTAGTGGTGGCTTTAATAATCCACTAAGAAACTAATAACACTTTGTTCAGTTAGGCACCTTTATTCAGCACTACCTTGAATAGTATTGCCAGAACACAGTCAAAAGAATGATGCAGATGGTGAACAGTGCCCTGAGGACCTGTGAGAGGCTCCAGGAAAAAGCTAGAAGGTCTTGTAAACCGCACCAGGTAACTCAAGTGCATTTTGTCCCCTGGACTGTTCTTGGACATGATTTTGTGCCTTCTGTGTTAAACATTTACATTCAATTTATGAGACATGTTTATTCTTTTTGGATATCAGAATATAGCTATAGAACCCAGTATGGTCAGTGTGCCCTGAATCTGGATTACGGCCTTGCTTTTGTGCTTTCTCAGATATAATCTATAGTACATGCCTGACGATTGTGTTTAAATTGGTCTGTGCTGGGAAAGTTCTGGGAAAGGGCTGCTCCGTTGATATTTACTAGGTGCTTACTGACATTTATTTACATGTTCTTCTGATCGTGTTTTTCTGAACTCAAACAACCTTCCTTGGGTCGTAGCTTTCTTTGTTTCATTTGTGTATAAAAATACCCTAAAACCGAAGTAAGATTTTCTATAGCAATGGACTTTAGTCTACCCCATTCTCTCAGGTCCAACAGACAAGATCTATACCAGTAGGCTGAAAAGTTGACAAGTATGAATATAAAATAACCCAAAAATTCAATAATAAAAGGATGTCCTTTGCATCCTCTGACATTGTGTCATTAATCAACACAAACCACCATCATCCATGGGAAAAAAGGACACAAGGCTAACTGAAGAAGTGGAATGAATATAAGACCCGCTGCAAGCAGGTGAGCTTTGCTTCCATTAAATACACATTCTCCATACATAATACATATTAGAACTAGATAGAAGCAAAACAATGTTAAAATAATAAATATTTGGGGAGCTGGAAAGATGGCTCAGAGGTTAAGAGCATTGCCTGCTCTTCCAGAGGTCCTGAGTTCAATTCCCGGCAACCACATGGTGGCTCACAACCATCTGTAATGAGGTCTGGTGCCCTCTTCTGGCCAGCAGGCATATACACAGACAGAATATTGTATACATAATAAATAAATATTAAAAAATAATAATAATAAATATTTTATATATACAAATAGGACTATTTTTGTTCCTTTGTGTTGTGATACTGCCTATATTATATTTTTTGTTCCTTTGTGTTGTAATACTGTCTACATTACTTGTATAAGTGGGAAAAAGAAACACACAGTTGCTTACAGCTGTCCCTAGCCCTTGGAGTTGTGGACTTAGATACTGCAAGTCCTGTACATAGTTGAAGGAAGGGTTCATGGTGAAGCTAGCCACAGATGCCCACAAAGCATCTTCTCCTTATTTAGCCAAACTTTGCTCTGCTCCTTTTATAGAATAATCTTTTTGTGCACTGTGAAGATGTGTCTTTGCCAAGGCACCTTCTGATTGGCTTAATAAAGAGCTGAATGGCCAATAGCTAGGCAGGAAAAGGTTAGGCAGGACTTCTGAGCAGAGAGAAAAGAAGAGATAAAACTAGGCGCTAGAGTAACAAAGGAGAGGAAATAGGAGGTGCAAGTTGAAAGACAGGTTAAAAAGCCATGAGACAAAATATAGGTTAATATAAATGGATTAATTTAAGTTATAAGAACTAGTGGAAAAAACCTAAGCTGTAGGCCAAGCTTTCATAATTAATAATAAGTCTTTGTGTTGTTTTGTGAGCTGACAACCCAAAGAAAAATATGTCTACAGCTCCTTCCTTACTTAATGGCAACAAAAACTCACTAAGAAAATCACAGTTCCAAAAAGGAAAGAGATACACACACACACACACACACACAATAGAACAAAACTAGGCAAAATAAATAAATATGCATTTGTTGAACTTGATTACATTTTCTGTGAGATTTTTCCCAGAGCACATGGTCCCTGAGAGGTACCTTCTGGCTGGCTGTGTCTGCACAGAAGATTGCCAGTCTCCTCATTATTTTCTGATACGTTTCTCAGATAAACAGCACAGTAATCAGGAAGCCAGCAGCCACTAATGTCCTTCCAGCCTAACAAATTATCTAAGAGAAACAGGACAGAAGAAAATCTGCTCAGTGTTTTGTTATCTTTTCTGCAAGAATGGGGCTATTGGAGCTGCTGTTTCTACAGTGCAAGGCTTGGGTGACCAAGGGAGTGGTGACCGGCTGTTCAATGGGCAGGTCCCTCAGCAGCAGCCTGCTTCTACTTCTGAGTCCAGCCAAAATATGTCTTTAAGAAGAACAAATAAATAATCAGACTTTGAAAAAATTAATACCACTGTTGATATTTTTAATCTGGCCTTACCAACTTTTTCTATTTTGCATATCTATACCTTTTCCCTTGTTAAAGAAATTATATCATTCTGTAAATCCTACTGAGTAGATGAACAATACATAGACCTGATGTACTATGAAAATATAGCTACATCTTTTTTCAATGTATTATTATTTGAGTATTTTTTCTTTGTTTCTTAAAGACAGTTCTGATTACATAGGTCAGATTTTCCTTAGATGTATAATCTTCTTGAAGCTTTCCAGTCTTTTTGTCCTGGGTTCTGGGATCACCAGTGTGCTCTACTATTCTTGATTTTGCATTTTCTTTTTAACAATTAATCTAGCATTCCACAAGGCAATGGTATATTTTACTTATCTCAATTAAAGGCACAGGAATTATTAAATATTTACATATTTGTTTTATGAAAGTGACTTTCCATATTGTACAGAAGATGAACTAACATCACAGGTTGTGTGAGGTTCAAAGAACTCTTTCAACTAAAATCATTTGAATATTTATGATGGTGAGGACATCTCATCTATTACAAATGCCTGTGCCTTGATTGATTCTATAGGGTTTTTCAAGCTTGTCACAAACCACAAAGATGAAAAAGTATAAAATGTACTTCTTGACTTTGCCAAAAGTAGGTGAGTGGGTGGTGGTTTCAAAATATAGAAAATAATCAAAGGGAAGTACTCAGAGAAGAGAATTTTCCATAGGACTAGGGCGTGCTCAAGTCTGCTTCTATTGCTCTCAGAGACAGGAAGTGGAAAGCATTCTGAAGACCAAAAATGTGGCCAATGGCCCCAGCACAAACTGGACCCTGGTCATTCCTATCTTTCCAATGTTATGGTGGACTAGTCACTGCCACTTGTGTGACATTGGGTAAGATGTGCTGGTATAGTTCCTACAGTTAGTCCCTCCCTGGGAAAGTACTTCAAACTCATACTTGCATTTCTCTCATCTCTGATGCTTCCAATCCATCCAGGCTCACTTTGAACTTCCCTCCCATGAGAAACACACAAACACACACACAAAAAAAACCCCACAAGGATACCCAATTGTATTCTTCAGGATGGTAGACCAGGCATGGAATTATTGAGAGAGAACGAGTTTCAGATACCTTATCCTGGAGACATACCCACCTTTGACAAAGGCAGCCAATATTTTCCCGAATACATCTTCCACTTTCCAGGCTGCTGACAACAGAAACAGTGAATTTCCACTGTAAACAGAAGCAGATCCATGAAGCTGAGGATCCCAGCAAGGCAAATCCAATTATGCAAACTCTACAGAATACCTTTGAAAAACCAGCTCAATAAAAGTTTAGGGCCTCCATTTCAATCATTGTAACAGGATTTTGTGGCTCACAGCATTAGGGTGGATGAATCATCCCATTTCTTTGTTTCTTCAAAACAAATTAAACTTGGATCTTGGTTCCCACTCAGTAAGCCCAAGACAATATCCAATATTCATCCTCATTCCCCTAGTCCTGGTTAGATCATATAATATGCAGAAATTTGCTTTAATATGGCATAAAACATTAAGAAAAGCACCTAGAGATTGTCCTTCATAAATGTCTTTCCACTAGCCAGAGTGTGGGCCACTGTGCTTACTGCTCAACCTTCAAAGGCATCCCTGTAGCTAGCTTCTCTGTCTGTAGGTCCCACAGTACATGAAGACCATGAGGGACTGAGTTTGGGCCTTCTGTGTTGCCTAGATTGCTGTCTTTCCACCATGAGGATGAAAAGGCCATCTTCTGCCTGAGAAAAATAAACTGATCTTATAAAAGTGGGGGAGGGTTTCTTGTTTCCTGTCTCCTCTTCAAGGAGCCTTGAACAAGATGCAGAACAAGATTCAATGTGTCAAAGTGACACAGGCACTATCAATGTAAAAATACAGCTCTCACCTCACAGGGAGTAAGCTATTTACTATGAGTGATCATAGCTGGAAACAGGGATTTAACTTACCCTAGATTACATGTCCCCACAAGGCAACAGTTCATAGTAATACAACAAAGAAACTCATAAATCAAGATACTTTTCAAATATATCTGTGGGTCCATCAGGTAAACAGGTTGTAACAAAGAGAAGTCTCTGCTGTAGGCCTCAGATGCTACTGGAAGACATTCTTAGCTTTGGGGTTGGTGAAAGATAGGGCTGTGGTCACAGTTTACCAAATTGTCACAAGAATGCTAAGTCATACCGGGAGGTGAGCTACTTAGGGGCCTGTGATTACCCAAGACAATTTGGCTCTGGACCTGAATCATTCCAACTCTCCAAAATCTTTGGAAATCTTACCAGTTGCATTGTGGAGCATGGCCGCAGCATTTTTTTCTGGGCATGTCAATTAACAATGCATTGGCTTGGACATCAGTGGATCATCCAATAAAAGAGAATCAACCCAGAGAGCCTGGGATGCTACCCTTTTATCTATTCTGCTCACTCCATTTGTGTTTTCCTTTCTCCACTTCCTTACTGATTGATAGCAAGTGTATTGCCACTGCTCCTCTGGCCCCACATAGTTCAATCAACAATAGTGCAAGCTAGAAACTGTCGACTCCTCTTTGAGATTATTCAAGGTCTTTTGGTTGATCTCATGGTTACCTGCTCCCGTGTAATGTCTGCCTTGCTGACAAAGAATGGACCAGAGCCCTCTAGGACGGTGGTAAACTTCAAAGTCTCTATGTAAATGTCCTCTATTTTACATATAACATATGTGTAGAGTCCCATATAGTTCATCAGTTCTGTTTTGATTTGCTTTGTTTCTGTTTTGTGAGACAGGGTCCTTCTGAAGCCTAAACTGGCATAGAACTCCCTATGTAGACCAGATTGGCCTTAAACTAACCATGAGAATCTTCTTACATCATCACCTTGAGGGCTAGGAGTACAGACATGAACCATGGTGCCAGACTCTACCAATATACTTCAAATTTCATCTAGATGACTTAAAATACCTAACAATGAAAATTCAGAACAACTGTTGTTATACTGAGGTGTTTAGGGGAAATATCTACAGATGTTAATCCCACTGGGTAAGAATAAGACCATTACTACAATTTAAAGCCAAATTTGAGAGAAGTTTTAAGTAAATACTGACTAGGTGAATGGGCTCTGGCCAGGTTTGTCTCTGGTTCCCCCAGAAAAATGGTCCCAAATCAAGTTTTACAGTGGCTTAAGTATTTCCTATCAGGTTCAAATAGGGGCAAGTATACATCATGACATATTTCCTGCTTCTGAACCTCCCACCCACCTGTGATCAAGCACATCCACTTTAGTTGGGTCAAACAACTTATTTAGGGGAGTGAAAACCTGTGACTCGTTATCTCCCATAAACAACAGCCTCTGGCATTTCAGGAGTTTAAATCTTATCCATTGTGTGTGCATATACACACAAGGCTCTCTTTAACTTTTAGCACCTTTTGGATGCAGCAAGAAAAATTCCTTCTAATTTTGAGAACAACAGTATTTTGTTTAATTGATAGGGACTAAATATTGTATATATATAAAACTTTGCTATCTCAAAATGCTTAGATTAAGGATATAAGCAAAAGGAATATAAAACTTCATAGCTTCTATGCAACAACGTCTTTCAGATCAAACTTTTTTAGACAATACTTAAGGAAAAAGTTAAATGGCACTCTGAGAGTCACAGTGACATTTTAAGTTTTAATTACTATGCCTAAGAAATTCATGAAACAAAAATGCTTCTGATCTGCAAGCCCCTTGCCCCAGGACAGAGAGTTCCTGAAATGCCAGAGACTGTTGTTTACGGAAGATAATGGGCCACAGGTTTTCTCTCCCCTAAATAAGTTTGTTCGATCCAGCTGCACCAGATGTGCTTAATCACATGTGGGCAGGAGATTCAGGGAAAGAAAATATGTCAAGATGTATGCTTGCCCCTGATAGGATGTAAGCAGGAAATACATCAGGATGTATGCTTGCCCCTGTTTGGACCCAATGGGAAATACTTAAACCACAGAAAACCATGACTCAGAACCTTTTTCTGGAAACCCAGAGATGGACGTGGTCAGAGCCCATCTACCTGGTCGGTATTTAAGTAAAGCTTGCTTCAAATTTGGCTTTAAATTGTGGTAGTCATCTTATTCTAGACTGGTGAGATTAACAATACCTATCTCAATGAACTGAAGGTTAACTCAGAAATACATCTATATGAACTTGCATAGAGCTGATGACCTCAACCTTGTGCATTTAACTATAATTGTGATAAGTTCACAAATGCAAGAGCTATATAATATCCAGAAGACATCACTTGCTGCATATTTCCTCATCCTCAGGTCTTCCATCCTTCCTGCCCCTCTTCTGAGATGCTGCCTGAGCATTGGAGGAACTGTCACAGCTGTCTCCGCTGGGGTTGAGGGGTGTCATAGTGTTTGAGTACCCCACTATCACTTAGTCTTAGAATTATTCTTTTAACTACCACCTGCTGCAGTGAGAAGCATCTCCAATGAAGGCTGGATGCAGCACTAATTTACAGATAAAAACTATGAATATCTAGAAGGCAGTTTGAAAACATGATTGTTTAGCACGACAATCATCGTAAGCATCCCCCAAGTTCATGTGATCGCCCCAGCCAAGGACTCCTGTCCATATTTACAGAACAAGGCATCAATTCCCTCCTGTGATTAGAGCCTCAAATCCAATCTGAAAGTGGTTAGTGAGTCCCATAACATTCTTGCCTTTAGTACACCAGAAGCCCTCTTACCTAGCAGGCCATTATGGACTTAAAAGCAATTCACACTTTGAGGGGAAGAGGTGTCACTTACTTCAGAGTTAGTGACACCGACATGTTGCTCTTGTCTCACTGAACAACTTCCCACCCATGCTTACACAGTAACTCTAATCAAACTCAGTGGGCCACACACCAAAAGAAAGCATCAGGGTAGCAAGGGGACTCACTGAATTGAAGAATGCTAATGGGAGAGAGTGGGTGATATTCAGGAGGGGAATCAGGGTGAAAATGACTAAAATCTATTATATAAATGCATGAAACTGTCAAACAATAAAAATGGAAAAATAGAAATACAAAAAAAGACTTCTAAAGAGACTTTTCATAGTAAAAACTGTTCATAATGTCCAAAAGCTTAGAAATAACTCAAGACAGTCGATGTCTTGTCCATACATGTATATACACACAGTGTATACCAAGACACTCTCTAGTGTAATGTGAACATTAACTTCCTTCATAAGAATTTCCAAGGCCTCTGGAGAATTGTGCAAAAATAATGATGCATCAGATAGGACTGTTGGCCCCAAGTAGCCTTAGTCACAAACACAAAGGAAACATTGCCATGATCAATCAGAAGGGGAATTAATTCACCACAGTTCCCAAGCTTTTAATCATCTGCATCTCAAATTCTATTTATCCATTTTAAGTGATCTCCCTGATCCGTCGTCATCTCCACTGCTCTGCCAGGAACCAGGAAGATGAACCGCACTGCACTCTACAGCCACGCTCTGCTGACACAGGGGAGGGATGGAACGCCAGACAAAGCCCGCTCAGAGCCCACAACCTCAGACTTCAGTTTTCTCAGAAGGATTCTCATCTTCAAATTAGAAAATATAAGCAAAAGATTCTTTAAATCATGGCAAATTGCCAAGACAGTGATTTCATACTCTAAATTTGTGCTTGTTTGGGTTTCTCTGCTGTTTGGTATTTTCTTCACATTTTCTCTAGTTCTCTGTCCTGCTTTCTAGATGGATCTGCCTACAGTGGCTGTGCTCAGAGTGACAGCCCATTTAAACTATACCCACTGTGAGTGGAAAGCAAAGGAACAGCCCCTTGCAACCTGCCCTCCCGTCAACATCTCTTGTCTCTTGCTTACAGTCTGTTTCGGCATTGTGTTATCGGCTGAAAAGACAGGGAGGTGGGCTGAGCACAGAATTCTAAAATTAATTAAATTTTTGTCTTTCTCTCTCAACAGTAAGTTGAGACTCACCAATAATTTGTGTTCTCATGGGGAACATCTGGTATCTCACAGATGTTTCTTCTGTAAAATTATCAAAAAAAAAAAAAAGAAAGAAAGAAAAGAGAAGAATGAATGAGATGGCGGGGAGGGCAAGGGAATACTGTCAGATAATCAATGAAGTGGGCCTCTCTAAACAAAGCCAATGGCAACATAAAATATGATATGCCAACAAAGCTAATACAGGAGAACTTTGTTAAAACCTAGAAAAGAAGCAGGCTTCCCTGGCCACCAGGAACCTGTTCTCTGCTCCTCCCACTCTCTGAGAGAATACTGAATTCTGGGAGTGGAGGGTAGAGAGGACACTGACATCTGTCCCACTACGGTTTCAGCCAACATCACCTATATGTGTTGGAGCTCTAGAAAATTATTCTTTCCTCTGTAGTCTTCCTGCTTCTTCAAAGAAAGTGACCAGCCTGGGAGGAAGCAGAACGGTTACAGCATAGATCTGGAATGTTGCCTAAGTGTCCCCGCGCTGAAGGTGCGGTCCCCATCTTGGTGGAAAAACTAAGAGGTGGGACTAAGTGGGAGGGCTTGTATCATGGACAGTGTGCTCTTTTAGGAGCTATAGGGCTCTCGTTCCTTTCCCCCTGTCTATGAGTTGCTGTCTTAGTTAGGGTTTTCATTGCTGTGAAGAGGCTCCGTAACCACAACTCTTATGAAGGAAAGCATTTCACTGAGGCTGATGAGCAACTCAGAGGTTTAGTTCATTGTCACCATGGCAGGAAGCATGGTGGCACATAGGAAGGCATGGTGCTAGAAAGGCAGCTAAGCGTTCTACATCAGGATCAGCAGGCAGCAGGAAAAGAGTGAGATGCTGGATCTGAGTCCTCAAAGTCCCCTCCAGGTGACAGGCTTCCTCCAACAAAGCTGTACCTACTCCAACAAGGCCACACCTCTTAATAGTGCCACTCCTTGCAGGTCCATGGGGGCCATTTTCATCCAAACCACTACAGTTGCTCTGTGATACATACTTATCATGACATGCTGCCTTGTCCAACAGAGACAAATGGTGATGTACTGATAGCTCTAAAATTGCACCAGTGAACCTTTTTTCTCCATAAGCTGGACATGTTAATGTGTTTGTTATAGTAGCGGAAAGCAGTATCCACATTGAGGAATGAGCTCCTGGGTACCCATACTGCAGTGCAGGCACCAGCTTGGGGTCCATCTTCATTAATGACCCTAGGAGACAATCATTTTGTTCCTTTGCTACCCACGTGGAAATGGGCTCTAGAGAGTCAGATCATGACTGCAGTACCTCAGACAATAGCGGCAGGCTGAGAATAGAAGGTATATTAAGCTTGTTTTCCCAAAGTGGGAACCTCTGAAGAAAGTGTTTGGGAGTCTCATTTACAGGGGGATTCCAAAAAGGGGAGATGAGGCAAGAGCGAAAGAGGGGAGAGGTGGCATGGCACAGGTTTCAGGGGTGCAGATGAAAGTTCCTGCAAGTTGGCACATCTCAACACTCTGAGATTTGCCTACTGACAAACCTAGGTGGAACCAGGGTCATGGGGTAGGTCATCTGCCAGCTTGTTGTTTCTAGGGTCTGTACCAGGAGCCTCCTATGAGGTCCCTCTGCCCTGGACAGGACACTGTGGCCAATGGTCAGGATGCAGAGGAACTTGGAAAACGGTCTGAGGCAGAGGTGAGCACCATGGGCAGAAATGGCCCTGGAAACTGTGTCAGAGGACAGCTTGTTTATTGAAATGATGGGCTAGCTTATATAGCTCCAGTCACACCGGGGTGTCAGAGAGATGAGTGAGGGTAAATATGATTAAAATATATTGTATATATAGAATTCTCAAGGGAAAAAAACTACAGCAGCGCAAGGGAATGAACCTAATTTGCATGTGTGCACTAGATTAAGAGCAGGCAAACCTTAACAACACATCAATTCAAATTCCAAAACTGAGGAGAGGCAGACACTTTTCAGGCTTCTCAGTTGGCAGACTGTCAGTCTCAAGATTTCTGAGGAGCCAGTTTTCTGGCTGGGAGACAGAAACTTAACTGACTCTAAACCGGCCTTTGTTTCTATGGAGTTGAGTGAACCTAGACCCGATTTGGGTAAGGAGCAGGCCTACTCCTGCCATACTCTGAGAGAAATCAAGGGTTATAGACAAATCTCTACCATTCCTCCTCAGACCTGGAGGCCCACAGCCTCCTTAGCACACGATCACACACTAGGATCTCCCCACAGCTTGGCTGGGTCACATTTCCATCCAAGACATATGCTTGCTGAGTTCAAATCAGATGGTCAAATGGTCAAACCATGAACAGCCGAGTGGTTCTCAAAGAAGCCATTGTACCTAAGAGCTTGCTAAAAATGCAGCTTTTGGCCTCACCTGACTCAGAAGCTATGGCGGTGAAGCCCTGTGGTCTAGGTTTGAACTAGCCCTCCAAGGGACTCTGATGAACTTTGGAGGTTGAGAACTAACAAGAGTGGTATCAGGCTCTCCCATAAAAAACAGAAAACGTAAAACCCTGCAGGATATTCAAAAATATTTGTAATATTAAGGAAGTAGAAGGAAAACAAGGAGGGAAGGAGCTCGTTAGAATAATTAAAGAAAAGTCATCAGGCCGAAGAGAGAGCTTAGTGGTTAGGAGCACTTGCTGCTCTTGCAGAGGACCCAAGTTCAGTTCCTAGCATCCACGTTTGGCAGTTCATAATCATCTGTAACTCTTGCTCCAGGGAGATCTGTGGCCTCTGGCCTTCACAAGTATCTTTATGTCCCTGCACATGGACATACATGCAAACACATAATCTAAAAGATAAACATAAATCTTGAGAACCATTGTCCTCATGAACTCGCAGCTACTGAAACTGCCTCCACAAGACCTGCACAAGTCAAGATTCCAGCATGGAGAGGAGAGGGGCTCACAACCCCGAACTGAGAGGCTGTTGACAGTTGGTGGCTCCCAAGGAGGGAGCATCAGTTTTTGTTAAGGGTATGGTCCCTAGTGGGTTGACCACACTCCAGTAGATAACCCCCACACCCATGAATATTTGGGCAGCATAAACTGGACTCAGTGGGTTATTTTTTTTAAAAAAATTAAGAGGACATAAAGCTATAAAGAGGTTGGAAGGTATGGGATGCATCTGAGGGGAGTCAGAGAGATGAGTGAGGGTAAATATGATTAAAATATATTGTATATATAGAATTCTCAAGGGAAAAAACTACTGTCCTTTTTTAGAGAAAAGTACCTTGGCCTTTCACTGCCACTGAGACATCTGGACAGAACCAAGAAGAATCAGCTGGTTGAGGAGATGGTAACTAATAAAGTGCTTGCCACACAAACATGGGATCGTGGATTCAATCCCTGCCATTGCATAAATGCTGGGCATTGCAGTGCATACCTGCAATTCCAGCACTGGAGACGTAGAGACAGGAACATCTCTGATACCTGAACAGTTTGGCTGAATCAGCAAGCCCCAGATTCAGTGAGATAGCCTGCCTCAAAAAATAAGGTAAAGAGATTAAGAAAGATTTCTGACATAGACTTCTGCCCCGCAAGAAGTACATACACAAACACACACACACACACACGTTTGTGCATACACATACACATGTACATGCTCATATCCACTCACAAAAAGGATTCATAAGTAAATTACTTTTTTATCTTTAATAAACTACTAAAGGAAACATCTTGTTCAGTTATGACTATAGGTTAATAAATAGCCATAGGTAGTAACTGTACCTATGGCTTTGTTTCCAACAAATAAGATCCAGTATGCGCAGGTCACTACTGAGTGCTTGTCAAATCTTACACATGCTGGACACTACTTCAGTCTTGTCATTTCATAGACTAATAAACATGTGTGTTATAAGAAAGACAGAGGAGAGGAAATGGAAGGGAGAGAAAGGAAGGGAAAGAAGGGAGGGTAGGAAGGGGAAGGAAAGGAAGAAAAGAAGAGCATGAAAGAGCCAGGCTTTCTCTTTAAATTTAAAAGAATTAGAGGGAGCCTGGGATGTGGCTGCAATTTGAAGACAGAGGCCGAGAATCTTGAGTTCAAAGTCAGTCTAGGCAACATAGTGGTAGGGGTAGAAGGGAGGAAGAGGAGGAGAAGAAGGATGAAGAGGAGGAGAAGAAGGATGAAGAGGAATGGAAACAGAGAGGAAAAAGAATCAGAGAAAGGACATAAGAGTAGGAGGAGGTGGAGAAGTCGAGACAAGAGTCAAGTAGGAAAGAAAAGCTCACAGATAATCTACTCATGTGGAAGTGCTTATTGAACACAGGTGCATTCACCGCCATCAGCAATTGTATCCCCTGGCTGCTCTGCACCAGGATGCTGAGCGTGTAAGAACATGGTAAACCATGAACCTTTTCCCAAACTCACCTCAAGTTCATCTAATGTAGCAATTCTGAAGCCATCCTCCGCATGCAAGCCCTGCCAGTGGTTATTCAACTGGAGATGGGTCCTCAGACGCAAACGTATATCAACCAGTCTGGCTGCGAAACAATTCAAAGTACAGGAGGTCAAATGACGATCTCTGGTGAGGTGTACCACTTTCCGTCCCAGAGCAGCGGGGACTAATGCTGCAGGGTTCCGGATGGGAGGTTCCTTTCAGAATGGGGAGAGGAAGACCTGCTATCCCTGGCCCAGGAGCTCAAAGATAGAGGCAGTAAGGTGTGAAGCTTGGAAAAGTGATGAAATATCGCGATTAAAGCAAAGGGAGTGTGCAGGACGTGGGGGAGCTCCCTTAGGAGAGTATACAAGGTTCCAGGCAAGTTTGAGGTTCTGGGAACCACCCAGGTTGGTTTCCACTTTTTAAATGATGTATATATTCCCCCGAGAGGGCGTATCAATACAGAAACCGCCAATGTTTCCAGTCCACACATAACCAAATACTGGATGGTTCTGCAAGGAAAAAATAGCACAGGCTATCAAGTCCATCGCTCTTAAATTCTTTATTCTCTCTTGTCTTCACCCAGGAAATCTAATTTGGGGGGTGGTGGTGGTGGCGGGGAATGGTTTCAGAATGCCTGCATGAAGGTCTATTTATATGCAAATGTAATTCTTCAGTCAATGACCAGCCTGGGGCGCCCCCTAGAGGTTCATTGAAATGTGTTTATTAAAAATCCAACTGTTTGCAATTTGGGCAGCAGAGAAGAACCACCTGGGGAGCGTTTAAACCTATTGCAGTCAGACCACACGTGCGCAGATGGAGTTAATTGGTGTTTTGTGCTGGGCGGCATATAGTGATCCACAGATGGGAATGTAGCCCCGCCCAGCCCTTGCCTAGTGTGCACACAGCCCGAGGTTCAGTCCCCAGCTACTGGGGTTCAAGTTGACTATCAGACTTCTCTTGGTATCAGGGGTATTATCTCTCTGGTTTATTTGTTCTTTCCAAATTGCTTTCACTGTCCTAAAGGCTTTGCATTCCCATATAATTTTACATAGTTTAAAATTACATTAATTAGTGTGGGGGGGTGTCCGCGCACGTGTGCACCCATATGGAGATCAGAAGACAGCCTGCAGGAATCTAAGGTCGATTGGATAGACAGAAAACACGTATACCCATTGAACCATGCCGACACCCCACATACCCACATAGGATTTAAAATTAGCTTAGTAACTTATTATATATATACATATATATGTATATATTATATATGTATATATATATATATATATAAATTGGGGTTTTGACTGTATGCCAGTTTGGAAGAGAATGATCAAGCTAACATTATTAAGCCTCTGATCCATAACTCAGTACCTGTCTTCTTTGACTTAGTGCCTCCGTTTTTCTCAGCAACACTTTGCATTTCTCAACATCCAGACCTTGGAGGAACTAGACCCCTCTCACAAACCTGCTGAAAAAAATGTAAAAAGTCACAGCTTGGGAAAGACTGGGCAGTTTCTAAACAACCAAGAACATATCTCTTGCTGGATTCAATCATGTTCTCCTAGAGTGTCTTAGTTAGGGTTTCTATTGCTGTGATGAAACACCATTACCAAATGCAAGTTCAGGGGGAAAGAGTCTATTTGGCTTATACTTCCCCATCAAAGTCCATCACTGAAGGAAGT
The DNA here is from genome assembly GCF_950005125.1 of Chionomys nivalis. Classification (NCBI taxonomy): domain Eukaryota; kingdom Metazoa; phylum Chordata; class Mammalia; order Rodentia; family Cricetidae; genus Chionomys; species Chionomys nivalis. The sequence goes on from NC_080094.1 coordinate 33,051,744, forward strand.
CAGGACAGGAAGTCAAACAGGGCAAGAACCTGGAGGCAGGAGCTGATGCAGAGGTCATGGAAGGGTGTTGCTTACAGGCTTGCTTTCCAGGGTTTGCTCAGCCTGCTTTCTTATAGAACCCAGGGCCACCAGTCTAGGGGTAGCCCTGCCTACAATGGACTAACTAGACCCTCCCCCATCAATCACAAATTAAGAAAATGCCCCACAGGCTGCCTCAAGCCCAATCTTATGAAGGCATTTTTGCGATGAGGTTCTCTCCTCTCAGATGACTATAGTTTTGGTCAAGTTGGCATAAATCCTGCCAGCACGTAGAAAAAGATAAGCCTGTTTGCCCTCAGAGCTCAGAAGCAGTGAGGTGAACCCTGAAAATCTTTCTGCCCTCTGTTATCTTCCCTCAAACAAATCAGTCCTTTGGAAATTCTTGACTTGGGATTTGATCGTCAGGAAATCAAATTTAAAAGAAACTTCAATTCCAAATACAAAGGGAAATCTGATTTTTGCTGGGGGGGGGGAGGGGAGTGGTGATGGCCTATAATCCCAGCATTCTGAGGCTGAGGCTGGATGGCTGTTGGTTCAATGTCAGTCTAGACTATATAATGAGTTGGAGACCAGCCTTGGCTGCATATAAATCCTATGGAGGCAGGACCAAGAGAAGGAAGAGCGGCAAAGAGCTAGCTACTGTTAGACTAAGTTTTTTTTGCATATTGTTTTCTTTTTTATTTTTCTTTCCTTGTGCCCCCCCCTCCCTTTTTTATTTCCATGATAGCCCAATACTGCTGACTGGATACATTATAAAGAAAAGAGGTTAAATTTAGCTCTCAGTCCTAGAGGGACCAGTTGTGGTGGTCTTCATGTTGATGGAGTCTTTAGGGTGGTGCAAGGGCCAGAGAAAGGGAGTCTAAGTGTGTGTGTGTGTGTGTGTGTGTGTGTGTGTGTGTATCCTGGTCTTTCTTCTTGCCTTTAAAACCACCAGCATTCAGTCACAGCCATGCTACCAAGATCACTGTATCTGATCACAATCTCCTGCCAGAGACCACCGCCCCCCTTACACACACAGTCAGGCAAGGCTTCCACACTCTTAACCACTCACAGTGAAGACTGATGGAGACTTGGGTGTGCTCAATACCCATACAGATCATAGCATCTTGACTGAAAATAACTTGGCATTCGCTATGCGTAGGGGCTCTGTATTGTAGAGAGGGTTTCTTCTCAAGAAAGAAGGGATGAGGGGTTGAAGAAAGAAGCAACAAAAGCAAAGGGAGGGTAGGGACTAGAACAAGAAACATGGAAGGTAGCAGGGGCCGAGGGGGAACGGTATTACCGTGATTCCACGGCCGAATCCGTCGCTGTGGACCTCTGGGTATCCAGAAACCTCCATAATCACAGAACAATGCTCATCTGTGCTTAGGTGGGTCAACTTCTGGCAAAATTCAACGGTGTGGTTGGGTCTCAGGCATGCAATGGGCAGAGCTGAGAGTACGAGGATGTCAGAGCAGATCTTGAAGACCGGCCACTTAAGCTCCGTGCTGAAGCAAGTTTACTAGGATGCCTGGAAAGAGGGTGGGACAGGAGAGACTGTAACGCACGGGCCACACTAGGGCGTTACACTTCCCTCTGACACTCCGCAGGAACAATGCTGCATTTTCCATCTGCCAGTGGGAAAGGAGTGTGAGTCACTCGGAGCAAGCAAGACTGGGGTGTTGAATCAGCATGAGGCATGGGGATTCCCTTCAGGAAAGCAAAGAAATGAAAATCTGGAGGGAAAAACAGCAAACTTGAGTCAATACAGCAAAAGGGATTTATATGCAAAACAGAAAAAAAGAAAGGTCAGAAACCGAAGCGGTTCTGTCCCAGAAGTAGGTCTCTGCCGGAGGAGGGCGTTGCCTTTCACAGCGTACAGATACAGAGTCAAGAGGGAGTTCTGTCGTTAACACCCAGAAGAGAAATATACCTGTTTCAGAGACTGCCAGGCTGGTTAGGAAGAGAACTCTCAAGGCTCAGCCTACCGTAATCAGTGATATTACAGCAGGGTAGACAAATGTCTTTGGAATAATGTGGTTTCTCAGAACACATTCCTGAAGGAGTAAATTCTGGGTTCCATCCTACAGCTGTCCGTGAGGCTAGAGAATAGACATGTTCAACCGTAGAACATGGCTGCCATGCAGCAAAACATCGCTCTGAGATGTGGTCTATGGATTTGGTCAAGGAAATACTAGCTTCTGGGCGATGGGGTTGGGTCTGATTGATGAGGCATCCCTACCTACTCTCAGAGTAATTTTCAGGCCATTTAAAGCAATTTCCTTTTCACATAAAAAGCAACCAAAGCCAGGAAAGGGTCTCCTTTGGGGAAAGCCCATCTCATTGGCAGTTGGTGTCCATAAATCTCATTTCCACAGAAACTGAAGCCTCAAGTTTAAGTTTTATGTGTTCATGGCGCCATCTACTGGTGAGATGTGGATTTAAAATTATAAACTCAAATTCTCCCGCTTTTTGTTTTCACACTCAAAAATTATTGAGGATTCCAAGTAACTTTTGCATGGAGCATATATATCAGTATCGGTAGAATTGTAAGTAGTAACTTAGAAAATGTCCGTATTATCTATATGTGAGAATAACAAAGTACTATATGAATGTAAATAATTTAATGAGAAGTAATATCATTCTCCAAATTATAAAATAAGTAAAAATGTATAATATGAAGCTTAAGAAAGTATATATAGATCTTTCATATCTACTTTTACAATTCAATATGTCTCTGTCTGTTGTTGGGGATGTTTTTTATTTGATTGCTTTGCTTTCGTGTGTTTGAAAGTTTTGCTTGCACTATAGTCATTCCCGGTAGCTGCGGAGGTCAGAAATGGGCATATGACCGTGTGGAAGGAAGTTATAGATGGTTGGAAACCTCCATGAAGGTGCTGGGAACTAAACCCTTGTTCTCTGCGAGAGCAACGAGTGCTCTTAACTGCTGAGCCATCACTTCTACCTTTCAGTTGCTTTAATCCCAATACATAAAGAAAACCCAGGCTTTTTAAATAGCTGAGGGTATTTTTTATCATGTCTGAAAATTTGACAAGTTAACTTTCTGTAATGTAATTGCACTGTGAATCTGTAAACATATCAGTGAACGATCGCTTCTCTGTTACATTCAAGTAAGGGTGGATTTTCATCACTGTGGGATTTTGTGGCATTGTCTCTCCAAGGAGTTGGTTTTTTTTGAAAGTTGGGGCAGGGAGTTGTGTAGCCCTCCCACGTTTTAGCATATCACCTTACATCATACACTAGGAAAAATTCCTCTGTTGTCACTTTCATAGCATACAGTTTCATCCCCGTCCCTGGTGTATGGACGGAGACAGCACACTGTGCACAGGAGGCGGGCCTTGGCATCCCTCTTAGGATCCAGCCATCCTAAGAGCAGCCTGGCTGACAGAATGCAAGCTGCACTCAAAGTTCCCACAGCAAACTAGCTGGAAAAGACTGACCTTTGACCGCCCAGGTGTAGACAACTGCTGCTTCTTGGTGCACGCTGCAGAAGTTTGTTACAAAAGCCAGAGCTAAGGCGTGTCAAATTATTTCCTACCTTTTCTCCAAAAGACAGATGGTCTTCCTAGGTAACCTAGTGAAAGATGTCTATTTAACCCTTTTAACCTTAAGCCAACCCTGACAACTGCATTCTGCAAAGCCAAACAAAATGTCAGAGATTATGGGAGTGGGCGTGCGTTCACAGTCAGCAAACCCAATGGCAATCAGGAACCCTCCCCTAGGAGTGCCTAGCGTGGCACGGTAGGGACAGGAGTGAGTCATCCTCCAGCATCCTCCCGAAACCCTCTCCTGGCCTGCTTGACAGCGCTTCTCGTGAGCCATCGTCCTAGCAAGGGTTACTATTGCTGTGATGAAGCACCGTGACCAAAAGCAAACTGAGGAGAAAAGGGGTTATTTGGCTTACAATTCTACATTGTAGCCCATCAATAGAGAAAGTCAGGACAGGAACTCAAACAGGCAAGGAACCTGGAGGCAGGAGCTGATGCAGAGGTCATGGAGGAGAGCTGCTTACTGGCTTGCTCTATATAGCTTGCTCAGCCTACTTTCTTTTATTTATTATTATTATTATTATTATTATTAAAAATTTCCACCTCCTCCCCACCTCCCATTTCCCTCCCCCATCCCCCTACTTCCCCTCCCCCTCCCTCTCCATTCCAAAGAGCAGTCAGGGTTCCTGCCCTGTGTGAAGTCCAAGGTCCTCCCTCCTCCATCCAGGTCTAGGAAGGTGAGCATTAGAAGTCAGGATCACTAGCCCAGCGATGACCCCAACTATAATGGACTGAGCCCTCCCTCATCAATCACTAATTAAGAAAATGCCTGCTGGGCGGTGGTGGCGCACGCCTTTAATCCCAGCACTCGGGAGGCAGAGGCAGGCGGATCTCTGTGAGTTCGAGACCAGCCTGGTCTACAGAGCTAGTTCCAGGACAGGCTCCAAAGCCACAGAGAAACCCTGTCTCGAAAAACCAAAAAAAAAAAAAAAAAAAAAAAAAAAATGCCTTACAGCTGATATTATGAAGACATTTTGCTAATTTAGATTTCCTCCTCTCAGACGACTCCAGCTTGTGTGAAGGTGACATGAAACTCTTCGGCACGGTGATTCTTAAGGTTACTCTTGCATTAAAAACATGGGTTAAAACATTTAAGCGTGAAATGTATTTTGATGTTGCATATCTAAGAGAGTTGATTCAGTACGCGTTGTGAAATGGAATAGTCGTTTAACTGTATAAAGATGTGTTGCATTTGTTTAAATTATGTATAAGATGTGTTGCTGTCTTACTGTGTTTGCCTAAGGCACCTGATTGGTCTAATAAAAAGCTGAACAGTTAATAGCTAGGCAGTGGAGGGATAGGTGGGGCAGGCAGGCAAAGAGAAAAGGGGAGCTTAGCCAGCTGGCGTTGGGCCAGCCAAACATGGCGGGAAGAGGAAAACGGGATGGACAGTCCACAGAAGAGGAGAATGAGCCTCTGGAAACACAGAGTAAAAAAATGGGAGTTTAAAGAACTAGATTGAAACAAGCCTAAGCTAAGGCTAAGCATTCATAATTAATAAGAAGCCTTCACGTCATGATTTGGGGTCTGGTGGTCCGAGAAAGCCTGCTACAAATATGCCTAAGATAGACTTTCGAGTGGCTGCACAAGTATCTTTTAGAAATTTTTTTGCCTCATTTATTTTACCTGAAGAGATCCTGAAGCAATTGGTCAGTGATCCCAGTGTGAGAAATGCTATTTTAAGCCATAAAATCCAGACCCCACGGTTCAGAATTGCCTAGAAGGCGATTTCTAAGGTGGCCTGTTCTCTGCGCCTGCTCTGTAGCTGTCCCCTAGCACAACCAGAGGAACTGTGATGTCCTCCACAACTTTGAAGCAAAGAGAGTCATTGTCCTTCCAGATCTGGCTAACTTTCTCCCTACTTTTCTACTTTGTGGTTAAATTATTACCATTTTGCTTCATCCAGTTCTTTCCTGTTGGCTGAATACAGTTTGTATATGTAAGACAGGGCAAAAATAACAGTTTTCTCTCTGCTGTTTTATGGATCTTTTGACTTGTTCCTGTGTTATGGTTTGAGCATTTGAGTTTTTGAAGGTACCTTCTAGGACCTTCTGCTGTTATTGATCTGTTTGCACATTTTTGGCTAGAGCAACTTGATTTGAAAGTTGTTCAGCTTGTTTTCATATCATTAAGAACATATTATTCTTTTCATTGCTGTTTCTCTTAAGATATTTTCTTACTATTTCTATTGATTCTTTTTTCCTCCAGATGAACTTGAAGATTAAATCAATATTGACTTTACCTTCTTTTTGCTTTAAACTGGGCCATAGAGATTTTCTCTAAAGATTTATTTACTTTTAATTTACGTGCTCAGGTGTTTTGCCCAAAAGTATTCCCATGCATCATGCGCACGCAGCCCTCAGAAGCCAGAACCCCATAGAACTTGAGTGACAGACAGTTGTCAACTACCAAGTGGTTTTGGGATCTGAACCCAGGTCTGCCGGAAGAGCATCAGTGTTCATAGCTGCTGAGCTGTGTCTCCAGTCCCACCAAAAAAGCTTTTCACTCTGTTGGTTGCTTCTAGCCTTTCAGTATCCTTCCCTTCTGCACCCTAATCTTACAGTAACAATTCACCAAATACTAGTCAGTCTGCTTCTTTTGTCATTAAGACCATCTGTTAGTCCTTTTTCCTTCACAAGAACAGATTATTTTTTTTGCATGGCTTTCAGTCATCTGTTTCCTCTGTCATTTAGTCTTGATTGTCAACATGACTGGCTTGAGAAAAAATAGACCACAGTTGGAGTGTGATCATGAAGAAGTTTCCAGAAAGGGTTAGTGTAGGGGGTCAAGCACTGAGTGAGAAAGATCTCCCTGGGTGTGGACAGCACCAGGCAACAGACTGGGAGCCCAGATAGAGCAGAAGCATAGAACGTGTGGGAAGCGTGTGTGTGTGTGTATGTGTGTGCAAGCACACATCACTTCTTGAGTAGATATATTTTGACCAGTAATTGTTTATTTGATTCTGCTGTTGCTTATAGATATATGACCCAAGATTCTTCAGCCTTTGATTGTGGTCTTGCACCAGTAATCAGGGTTCTCAGTCTCAGACCAGGGCTGCATTATCAGTCCCTCTTATGAAGATTCCAGATTCTTGATACTCCATGTTTCCTTTACTATCCATCCTCCTGAGGCCACTGTGAAACTATCCAGTCTCTGATCTTATAAGCCAGTATTTAATTGTAATTAGATAGATAGATAGATAGATAGATAGATAGATAGATAGATAGAGAGATAGATAGATAGATAGATGTCTTCTGGTGAAACTGAATTCTCTCTTTAGCCTTAAAATAAAAGCATTGAACACAGACTTCAATATTTATATATTTTTTTGAAAAATTGGTTTTTAAAAATTCCTTGTATCTTGTCTTTATCCTCTAAAATAAGGTATCTATTTCTCTTCAATACAATCCTATAGGAAAAATCAGTATTCATAATGCCATCCAGACCATGCCTTCTGAGCTCTTATTCACACTGCTCAAATATTCTAGTGTATCCTTACATGCTGCCACCCTCAATCAACAGAGATATGTTTTTCATCACTCTGTCTTTTTAAAATGTATCTAAGGGTGTCAGGGCAAGGTGCTGCCTATCTTCATTGTCAGTTTGACATGGTCATTTAGCAACAGAAGGAATCCCATTCCTACTCCCAATGCCTATCATTCCTGTGGAGTAGGCCTCACATCCAATCAGAAGTCAGTTAGTTACTTGCATAACTAATATGCTGTTATTGCCCTGATAGTCACATCTTGCCAGACAAGTCAGTATTATAGCATAGAACATCCAGGGCAGGCTAGATCATGACTTTGTTGCCCTAGCATCATCCATAGCAGCATCTGGCGCAGTGTAAGGTAGCCTAAAGAGAGACAGCTTCCCGGTCAGTCAAAGTTTGTCTCTGTTTCCTGTATCTGAAGTGAATGGTGTCTCAGCAGTAGGGTCTTATCATCTAGTTTTTGCAGGCAACCAAAAGCAATGCAACCAAAGCAATAGCCTGTGTTGTCTTGGGTACCCCCTGGGACCTTCCTGACCAAAAACTTGCTGCTGATACTTTCCTTACTGTCTTCTAGGAGAAGCATTGGCCAACCCTGCAGGATACTTCCGTCTAGTCTTTGTTTTGGAATAACCTAATTCCAACCCGCTTATCTCCTCAGTTCTGTTTTCTATTTAGCTTTTGTCCTAAAGAGTTTCCCTACAATTCCTAGATGGAGATTTAACATTTTTCTAGTATTTATAATAATTATTTGGGTTTGGGCAGTGAATGTTCAGATTATCCAGTTAGTCATATTTTCAAATGAATTATGAAGACAAAAATAAAGTTATTTGTTTTTTTTCAGTTTATCGTATTTCAACTCTGTTGAAAGATTAAGTGAATGTATAACTTATTTATTATATAAACATGTGAACTAAGTTACTTGGTCTTAGATACTTTGAAACTAAAAATAAAAAATAAAGACCAGGATTATCCTAAAATAGTACCTCTTAAACTACTATAAGCCATGATCTTAAAAAATGAATGAAACACTTTAATTGGTATTATGAAATAATTTTAGTAAAGTTGCCACTTTACTATATTTCATATTTTTACTATATTTTATAGCATTTTATAGTTTTCATTACAGAGCGGGAGAGGCAGTGCATCTGCCTACCTCCCTATCTACTTCCTGTTTTTAACCCCTCACTCACTGCTACCATTTCTCAAGTTTCTTCAGACTTATATTGTGACCTAACATAATCTGTTTTGGAGAACATCCTGTGTGTACAATGAAATGTGTATTCTGCTGCTATCGAGTGTGCTGTGTGCATCTGTGATGAACACTTCTGAGTAGCCCAAACTATGAATACGAAGCAAGTATCAGCTTTTGTTTCTAAATCCTGAATGGTCTCTTGCAACTCTGTCTGCAGCATTTGTAAAACATCTGTGATTTCTTTTAAAGATTTTATTTTTATTATGTGGGAAAGGGGTAGGGAGATTGAGGTATGGGTATGTGACTAAAGGTGCTGGATCCCTCTAGGACTAAAGTTACAGTTGGTTGTGAGGCAAACAACAGGGATGCTGGGAATCAAACTCTGGGTTTGTGGAAGAGAAGTGTGTGCTCTTAACTCCTAAGCCATTTTTTCACATGTGAGTTTTTTCTTTTCTTCTCTTTCTTCCTTCCTTCCTCCCTCATCCTCTCTTTTTTTTAAAAAAATTTGTGGACTAGAGTGATGGCTCAGCAGTTAAGAGCAATTGCTACTTTTTCAAGAGGACCCAGGTTCTGCTCCCAGGACCCACATTAGACAGTTATAACAGCATGGACCTCTAGTTCTAGGGGACCAGATTTCCTCTTTTGGCCTCCACAAGCATTCACATGGTACACATACAGATAAGTAGGAACAACACAAACAAGTTTATAAAAACACATAATTTTTTTAAGTTTTGCTTTCCATCTTATTTCCAACAGCAAAAGTTCTGTCCAATGACAATTTCTTGCTTAAAAGATCCTCAATCAAAATTTTTTACATGAAGAGGATAAGTGTTTTCCATATCTTATTGACTGGATATATAAAGGTGTGAGCAACCCAGGCAAGAAAACAGGTGTGGTATTGTAGAATAATACTTCTGTATGCTGTGTAAATGTGACACTATGGTTGGTTTAAAAAAAAAAAAAAACTGACCTGCGGTAACTGAAGAGGATAAAGTAGGTAGGACAGCCAAAATGAGAATGATGGAATGAGGAAGGGAGAAATCAGAGAAGTTGCCAGTGAGACACAGAAGGAGCAGGAGATGAATGTGCCATGCTAATAAAGATACCACCATGTGGCAGAGCATAAATATTGAATTAGGGTTAACTTAAAATGTAAGAGCTAGTTAATAATAAGCATGAACAATTGGCTGAGCATTTATAGTTTATTTAAACCTCTGAGTGATAATTTGGGAGCAGGCAGTCAGGAAAGAAAAACTGCCTACATATGGTGGCACAACATGAAATAGGAATTTCCACATAAGATCGAAAAAGGCTTTTAAAAGGATTCTAAATACACAAAAACAGTCAAGCACAGCTTCCTGGCAACTGTCTTTTCTCCAGCAGGCCCTGCTGGCAGTGAGCAGAGGTACAGCTCCTTTAAGAGATGATTTCCTAGTTCAATACTAGCAGCAAATTGGACAGCTCCAACTGTCCTTTATTTGTCACCAAGTTTAATAAAGTATTAATAGCACTTAATACTTTATTAAAATGTAAAAACAGCATATTTCTTGTTTTATATTGATGCATTTTTCTAACAATTTACATGTATTTTCTCACTTTAATCCATAGTCATTTCTACAATTATTATAATCATAATCATCATACTTTTCTTACTAAAGAGGAGACTGTGCCATATACAGGTCCTAGACAGTTGCTGAGTGAGGAGTCAGACTCAATCCTAGGGTCTAGGTCTAGAACCTGGAAGTTTGCAGTCTTAACTGCTCTTCTAGTTCTTTGATTCATTGACTGAAAGAAACACAAAAGAAATCCCAATTCACAGTGTATGCCAAGGGCAGACAGAGTAGCAGTTTGTGGTAGCACTTGGTTGCAAAGGAAGCTAGGAAATATGCTAATAACAGACTCTGAGATAGGGACACCAGAATACTGAAGTGGGTGAACAGGGAAAGGGGGCTTCTGGGCTGCTTGCTACACTATGTGATGAGGTTTGGTTTCATAGGGACTCTTGAAGGGACATTATGGAATACAGCTCACTGTTACTCCATCCAAGGAAAGAGATGGTTGAGACTTTCTTCCGTTCAACTACCAACCCCAGGGCAGTTACCTCTGCTTGCCTAGATTGTGTTGACCATAGCTTGTTTCCTATAGCTTCAGAGACAACAGAACATAGGGGCGCTACACACTTGATGCACGGACCTGTCTTCCTTGACTATGTGGAGCTTAGAGCACTGCAGAGGGGTGGGATAGAACATCCCAGACTTCTGTAACATCTTCTTTCAGAGTGGTCAGGGCACTGCTAAGATGCAGGAACTTGCTGCCAATGGAAGACAGAAAAAATCAGATATGAATTCAGTTGATGGTCTCCATCATTATCTATATTTTTTTCAAGGAAGTTGACAACAGAGACTTTAAATTCAGTACAATTTAAACTTTGGGGCCAGCACGCTACTTAGTATTTTTGTCAATTGTGTCTACAGGAACAGACTTTATGCCCGCCAGAGGCTTGCTAAGCCACAGCTTTTCCTTCACAATGTCACTTGGACCAATGATACACTTGCTAGACAATGTGACTCTTCTTGTACCTTCTTGTTTATGAATAAAAGCTGACAGATTCTGGTTAAGCATAGCACTCTTAACCAGGGTGGAAGGAGAGTTAGTTATTTTTGCCTAAGAAAAAGACTCTTAAACTTAGTAGTTTAAAGTGACATTTTGCCAATGAGCCTGCAGGTTGGCAGTTGCTGTACAGACTGATCTGTATTTCATGAAGCATAGATGGACTAGTCAAAGGCTTACAGTTGTACTCTTTTGTAGCCTGCCTTACTCATCTAGCTGCTGCTGAAGATGTTAATTATGGTGCTTGTCTTAGTTAGGATTTTTATTGCTGTGACGAGACACCAAGATGACAACAGCTCTTGTAAGGAAAACATTTAATTGAGGGCTTGCATACAATTTCAGAGGTTCAGTTCATTATCCCCATAGCAGGGAACATGGTGGCATGCACGCAGACATGCTGCTGGAGGAGTAGCTGACAGCCCAACACTCTTGCAGGCAACAGAAAGTTGATTGTGTATCACACTGAGTGAAGTTGGAGCAAAAAAGAACTCAAAGCCCACCCCACAGTGACACACGTCCTCCAACAAGAGCATATCTACTCATACCTCATAATAGTGCCAATCCCTATGAGATTATGGGGTCCAGTTACATTCAAATTACTACAGTGCATGAAGCTGGAAGTCAGTGAGGACCTCCGTGAATCCAGAAGCCAGGAAAAAAAAAATGATCTTTATATGTGACTGGATGCAGAATTCCAAAGATGATTGGTCATACACAACCCAGGGAGCAGTCTATTGCCCTCTTTGGTTTATCCTTGGATGGTCGTATCATGTTCACTGTAGGCACATACATAAACCTGGGTGGAATGGCACACATCTGTAATCCCAGAACTGGGTAGAGAGAAGCAGGACTATCAGAACTTCAAGATCACCCTCAGGTACACAGAAAGTTCAAGACCAGCTTGGACCTCAAGAGAATCTGTCTCAAAAGAAATGTGGTTTGACAAAACTATACTTGGATAATGCAACTTGTCACAGAGAGCATGGGCAAGAGAATTTGAAATTCTATCTGTTCATCTTTCTCCTTCCATCCCTCTCACCCCTTTTATCATTGATTGTGTTTCTCATTTAACCTACTTGAATCTATGAGTTTCCTGCTGCCTAAAGTCTGACCTTGGGAAGGACTCTCCATATCTCACGAAGGCTATGGGAGGTGTCGGGCTTTATTTAGTACTTTTTAATGAAGTCTTCAGAGCTCTGAGAGCTATAAATTATGTGTTGAAAGGTTGGGCTTTGTGCTTAATGGTCAGGCTAAGATAAAATGCCTTCCTCTTGGGTCTCAACAAATTATTAGCTTGCACTAGAGATTTCAGCACTCAGCAGTTTTCAAAGTTTTCTCTCTAATAACCCTTACATCCTGTTAGTAAACTTTATGGATCTCATCCCTGCCCTGCCGTGTTTTAACATAAAGAGGTCGACATTATCCTTCCATGATTACTTTGGAGTAGTTTTCCAAGAGTCTGCTCAGTAAGATTTTTTTTTTCTTTAATGATGGCAATCCATCCAGTGTCCTTCACTTTTGAATACCTTGTCCTAGGTGTTACACATGTTGACTGAACATGGATCACAGATATGGCATGGACCTAGCAACAGCAAATGCAGGAGTTACTTTTCTTGTGGGTGTGACATGATATCTGACAGACCCTCTCAAAAGAAGAGAGATTGTACTTCGGGTCACAGTAAAAGAGATGGAATCTGTGCAGTGGAAGGAAGCCTGGCAGTACTCAGATCCATGGCCGTGAGAGTGTGTAGCACTGCTTCACACACTGCAATAACGCGTGGGTTGAAGGAAAGTCCAGCTATAATTTTGGAAGCATGCCCTCCGGGGACATGCATGTTTCAGCAATGTCATGCCTCCTAAAAGTTCTGCCACCTGCCAAAAGAATGTCACCAATTGATAACAAAAGTTCCATCACAAAGTCTACGGGGAACATTTTATATATAAACCAAAAAATTCCACTGCTAGCCCCTATAGGCTCAGTCCCACCACCTCCTAATGTAAAATGTGTTCGTTTCACACATTCTGACTTCAAAGTTCCTCATAGTCTTAGTAATTTTCAATGTTGTTCAAAAGTCAAAATATCTTCTGAAATGCAAATCTCCTGGCTGGAAGTGCCTTTAAAATCAGGAAGAAAGTCACAAATTTCCAAAATCTAATAGCAAAGAACAACCATGTCATTTGGTCTGCTGGCTTCTCAGAGGAGAACAATGAGGCTTGTTGTCGAATATTATTTTTAGATGTATGACTTTTATTTGTGCTATACTTGTTTAACTTTGTGAAGCTGTGATTCTTTGCCTGTCTAAACACCTGAAGGCCCTAATAAAGAGCTGAATGGCCGATAGCAAAGCAGGAGCAGGAATAGGTGGGGCCGGTAGGCAGAGAGGATAAACAGGAAAAGTCTGGAAGAGCAGAAGAAGGAGCAAGAGAACAAGGAGAGGAGGATGTCAGGGGTCAGCCCACCAGTCACTCAGTCAGCCATGGAGTAAGAAGGAAAGTAAGACATACAGAAGTAAGAAAAATAAAAGCTCAGAAGGAAAAGTAGATAGAATAATTAACATTAAGAAAAGCTAGCAAGAAACAAGCAAAGCTAAGGCTGGGCATTTACAAATAATAGTAAGTCTCTGTGTGTGATTCATTTAGGAGCTAGGTGGTGGGCCCCCAAAAAAGGAACCAAGAGTAAAGAGCAAAAAACAACCAGCAACGGATCCTTCCAGGAACTGGATTAGAATCTGTTCATATTATAATCCAGCAAAGAATTTGCATGCATTCTGCTCATGGCTTGAGATTTAACTGGGGATGAATTTAAAAGTAATAGTCTAAGTTGTTTAGTGGAGAAAATTTCAAGTCAGTTGTTGCTAACTTCTCTGAAATGTAACTGTAGTGAGAGGGTGCAAAATTGGAATGGAAAGACGTGAAAATGATCTAAGTGAATTTAAGATTAGAGCCACAGAAAAGGAAGCACAGCAAAGAGAAACAGACCACACCAAAACTGAAACAGAAAATACCAAATGCTTCAGCTCCGTATGGGACATATGAGGCCTGCGGTGACATCATCTCTACTCAAAAGCATCTAAATAGCTCCTGCCCCTCTAGCTGCCTCTTGGTTGGGCTGGGTCCACTCAGTGACTGAGCAAACATTTTTCCTGAGCAGGCATCCCACACTTCTGGCATCTTCCAAATCCTGGCTCTCCAGTACAGCTTAGATTTCAGCTTCACAGCTTCACTCAATGACTCCATCCCTTCCAAGAATCTGACTCCGCTATGCATTGCGTGGCTTAACCTATGCGCGAGCTTCCATGATACCTACACTTGTGCACACTTGCATGCCTGCGAACCACCACACAGAAACAATACCAAATTCTGCTTCCAGTTTGAATACAACCTGGCCCCATTCATCATAACTGCTGTTGTGCATATTTAGGCATCTAAACCTGAGGAAGCCCATCCCTTGGGGGTTGTTTTCAAACAGGGAATACTTGTGTTTACACTCCCTGTTTAAGTAATTTCCTTTCTCAATTATTTCCATATAGTCTTTAGTGGACAAGGTCCAGTACCTGTCTTATTGCCTCAGGACAGAGTACAAGGTCTCTCTTTAATTTCACCAATCTATTAGTCAACATAGCTTTGTCTCCAGCTGTAGGATGTTAAGGCCTACCAGAAGGTGAGACAAGCCAACACCTAGAGTCTGCCTGGCACTGTCAAGAGGTCCTGATCATGTCTAGCCAGTGAGGAGCAACCACACACTGCTGCCTGAGGGTCTAGCAACAGGTGCTGTCAGAAGTCCCGATCACACCTAGCCAATGAGGAGGTGACCACAGGGTATCAATGGATCAGAACACCTGGGTGCTTGGAGGGTATATAATGTTCTCCCCATTGCTAAATAAACAAGTCTGCTGCTTCCCTTTTACCTGATTCCCAGTGTCGATGTTACTGACACCTCGCCTTCTCACCCCCTCTCACAAGGAAGTTGTTAGGACCCAGCTACGCCTGGCATCTAGGACAGGGACTTCGAGCAGAGGTTTTGAGCTCACCTGGTCAGAGTTCTCCTTTGTTGCAGCTGTAATTTTCGGGTTCTATCCAGAGCAAGTTCTAGTAGCCTCCCTCTCCTCACTTGCAGCACTGGATGGTGCCCCCAACACGATGTATTTCAGTGAGAAGGGCCCTCCATGTTGGTGTGTCTCAGTCCCTTTGGCGGGTAAGCATCGGGACCCCCATCCTTTCCTTCTTTTGTGTTGTCTGTCATGTTTGCCTTAATCAGAGACTGGTCACAATGTTACAGCTAGTCCTTAACCATTGTTTTAGGCTTTTTTATTCTACAGGATCCCATAGAGATGTTGTCACCCCCAAGACAGCTGCAAGTAGTATTAAGAAAATGATGGCCCTTTCTTAACAATTATGTTTTCTCAGGTTTATGGACAATTGTCATCTGTTAAGAGTTGGTTATGACTTCTATTTTTTTTTATTTTTTTTTAACATTTTCAAATTTATTTCAGCAAAGGCAAACTAATGGAACCACCATGCTATGACAAATACACTAGATTTTGTAACATGCTGTGTACCTGAAATTTTCAAAAGCATCTTTTTGAAAATACAATTTATTTTTTTTCTTTTTTTATTAATTAATTAATTTATTTAATTATTAAAGATTTCTGCCTCTTCCCTGCCACCACCTCCCATGACTTTTAATAGGGTTGGGGGTGGAACAATAAAGTTTAGACTTTGGAGTCTCTTTAAGAAAAGAAAAGGGGGGAATGGATAGGATGGGATAATAAGATAGATTAGTGTATCTACTCGTGATTATTAGTTATAGATAATTTACATTGGTATAGATTCTTGTATATTGATACATATGTAAAATTATTTTTGTATCCCTTTCTAAGATAATTCATATATTGATACAAATTCAAAATTATATTGTTATGGTATGTATATTCCTATTTCTGTTTACAATGTTTTTGTATACAAATGTAAAATTATTTTAGTTATATTGTATGTATGTAAGTTTCTATATCTACTTAAGATATTTTGTATATTGATACAATTTAAGGATATTTTTGTCATTATTGCACTATACATTTCAACCTCTGATCAAGGTATCTTTTTATATTGTTACAATTTCAAGATCATTGTCATCATGCTGCACATCCGTTAAAATATTATATATTTTTATAAATGAAGCTTTAGCCTTTAAACTATATAGGTTATTAAGAATTACAGATTAATAGCCACCCATGTTTGTCATAATTATAGTTATGTTAAGTTCTGTAGAGACACAGAGATGTACTCCTCATAGATAGGTAATTCCCAAAGACTTTAAAGACTTAGAACATAGAACATGATATCATTTTCTTTCTCAGGTCTTTGATGAGTTGAAGACTAGATAGTCACAGTTACTATCCTCTCCTATCTTACCTAAGACATTTTAGATATAAGACTTAGACTTCTCAGGATAGGACAGTTTTTGAAATAATCTCTGTTATTTGCTGACATGGGAGGTCCTTCTGTCTATGTGTTGCTTTTATTGGTTAATGAATAAAGAAACTGTCTTGACCTGTGATAGGGCAAAAGAGTAGAGCTAGGCTTGGAAAACTAAACTGAATGTTGGGAGAAAGAAGGCAGAGTCAGAGAGAAGCCATGTAGCCCTGCTGGAAACAGATACCAGAACTTTACCAGGTAAACCATAGCTTCATGGAGATATGCAGATTCAAGGAGATGGGTCAGTTTAGGATATAAGAGTTAGCCAGAAATATGCTTAAGTTATTGATCAAACAGTATTGCCAATAATACAGTTTCTATGTGATTATTTTGGAGCTGAGCAGCCAGGAACAAACAAGTGGTTTCTTACTACCACTTACTAATTACCTATAGCTTGGGTAATTAGTATGCATTTGTGTTTCTTGCTTGACATTTTTCTTGTTGGTTGTAGTTCTAGTTTTGTATAGGTTATTATCTTTTCATTCTCTTGGACTATATCTGATATTTATTCTTATTATATGCAGTTTTGTATTAGGTTCAGAACCTTCTTATTTATACTATCAATGCTATCAAGGCCCTTAAATAGGCCATGGTAGTTATTATGGGGCACCTTGGGCACTTAAGACTGATAATGGCCCTGCCTATACCTCTCAACAACTCAATAATTTTCTGGGATCCTGGAAGATTTCCCATACCATTGGCACCCCCTAAAATCCACAGGGACAAGCCATTATGGAGAGGACCAACAGAACTCTTGTGGAGCTGTTGGCTGGGACTATCTGGCCAGAGGCTAGGAGAGATCCTCATCTGGCATTAACAGAGGTCCTTTTCCATATGAACTTTCTCAGTTTTGATGACAAGGGGCTCATCCCAGCCTTTAAGCACTGGGTACCTCTGCCAAGGAACACACCTCTGCCTCTGGTGAGCTGCAGAGTTTCTATATCCCTCCAATGGTAACCTCCAGCTCCCCTGCTAACCCATGGGTGAGAGTATGTTTGTTTTTCCTCAGACTGGCATGGTGCTAGGAAGGGCGTCCATTCTCTGCTCTCCATTGTCCACAGGGCTCTGGATGTGGGCACTCGGGCTGGGGGGAGGCCAAGAGGCTGCTGCTCAGCTACTGCAGAAAGGCTGCTGGTAGGCAGGAGGCCTCCACGCCTCCCTACAAGGCTGAAGAGAGACACGGATGACAGAAACTATGAGTGGGGCATTTGCCTGGGCTCCTTCCCAGGAAACTGCACGGGGTGTGTCAAGGTGTTCCCTGAGGTGGTCTCAGGACCTGCTGGATGGATGGATTTTGATGAGCTAGGAGAGGATATCTATTTACAGGGGCTGTGGAATTGATAAAGTTCCTACCTGATGTCTGCCTGTAACAAATCGTTTATCCCCTCTTAAGATGCAGCCCTGGCTCTGAGTGTGTGTGTGTGTGTGTGTGTGTGTGTGTGCTCACATATGCTTGAGGGCATTCGTATGTGTTGGGGGAGGGCAGAATTAATACCTCAGCTCCTCGTTCCACTGCAGATTCCAAATTAATGGAGTATAAATTAATGACAAGCAAAATGTGTGTGGTATCCTGGAAGCCCGTGTGTCTCCAGTGCCCCCGACTCTGGGTCCCTAGGCAAAGTGTTTCCCTGAACTGCTGTGCTATGAATTGGATATGAAAGAAGGAGTCTGGGGTCACCAGCTCCCCCTTACCATGCAGCTTTTGCTTTACAAAAGGCCTTATATGGAAGCTTGCTCACTGTCGGTGTTAATAATACAATTGTATAGAATTCCACTTTGCATGTATTAAAGCTTTTCACTTGATGAATATAATATTTATTTTAACATAATCTCGGTAATCTCATTTTAGTCTTTTTGTTCTTCCATATTTTCTCCAATAAATAAAGTCACTGGAGCCTCCCTTACTCTCTGACTTCTGGATTTCAATCCCAATTTCCATCACGTAGGTTTCTCTCAATGGAGGTAAATTGATATCTAGGATTCAGATGAGCTAAGGAGACAAAAGGGGTTCCTCCCAAACACTGTCGATTGTCCAAAGCCCTCTGTGGAAGGTGTTATACTATAGTTATTGATACAGAAATCCCAGAGGAGGATTCCCAAGAACCACCGTGTTCCTTCCCAGTTCCTTTCTCCCATCAGAGCTGCACAGTGTCCGGGCCAGTGGCTAAGCAAACACCTGCTCCTGTTTATACTCCACCCTGAGACCAAGATAGGAATCACCTGGACCCCTCATCGCCACAGCCTACACTCTACGGGTCACCTATGTAGACATCAAACCCAAATCACAGCCCCCCAAATTTAATTTATTTCTACCTAAACAAGTTCTTTTATCATAAAGCAATAAATTTGCCTTTGTGCTAGCAATTTGTTGCGGGTGACATAACATTGCAAATTGATTAATCGCTACTGTACGCGGCAAAATGAGAAAAGCAAGGAATTATTATGAATAGCGTCCGTCTTTTACGGGCGGGAGTCATTATTCAAAAGTGTTCGCTGGTGCTTACATGTGCCCTCGGTGCAGATTACATCCATTTACAGACTTCCCACATCATGCTTACACAAATCAACAAATGTGCATTTATTAAGACATAGAATGAAAGCTATTTAAAAGTGAAAAATGGCCTTTTGCATTACTTTTCTCTGAAGAAGACAAATCCGGGTGGTGCGTTCCTGGGAAGCCACCCCCAACACTGTCACGTGGGTGCCTTTGGCTTTGGTACGTGCTGGCTCATACAAGCTCTACCAGATCTGCCTGCCTTTGCTCTGACAGTCCCAGAAGCACAAACACCCTCCCCAGTGGTTCTGGAACTTTCACTCTGGCTTTGGAGACTTTAGCCGTCAATGGTCACTGCCTACCAGAGAGAGGCCCAAACAGATGAGCATTGTTAGTTCTCTGATGATGCGTCTCCCAGGAAGCAGGAGGGAACCAACATTAACTAGCAGCTGCCTTGGACCAGACACTGTCCTGGGTGCCTTCCTCCCACTGGTGAGCAAGTACATGCAGCTCCCTGAAAACTCCTAAGCCTGATGTAAACTAGAAGAAACACTATTGCACACAAAGTGCACAGCAGATAGATGCTCAACACATTCGAGCCATCATCACTGTTATAATATACTGTTGAGCCACCTGACAAATGGAAACACTGAGGCTTGGTGAGGTGGTAAGGACCCTCAAATCGTGCAGCGAGGAGGTGAGTGGGCCTGAGCGCCCACTTAGGAGCTGGCTTTAAACTTTGCATGCTCTTTTTCACTAAATTGGCCTCAGAGCAATTTGATCCAAAGAGAGTGTAATTGCTTCCTCTAATCTGACACAGGGTACCACATACCACACACTTCACCACCCACTCTTTGCCCTCAGCTATACCCAATGAGGCATTTGCAAGAAGGCAGAGATGTTGAAACCTGTCCTTTCCTGGTCTCACATTTAAAGCCCAGACCACCTCTAACTTGGTCCCCTCCATCCTCTTGTCCCAAGAGCTCTTCACCAAAGAGAGAGCTCTTGGCCAAAGAAACAGGTTATCCACGGCCCCAGGAAATGTTGATGGGCAGTTCATACTCCAATATTGATTATTCCCACTGAACTCATGCTTTGTGTAAAAATAGACAGAGATCTCAACTTTCATATTCTAATTCGATTTCAAAGCAACTTTTATGAAATAAGAAAAACCTTCATCACGTCGCTGCTGCATTCAGGGCCATTAACCACTCCAAAGCCAGACTAGGGTTCCCTCTAGTCCCCAACGCCACCCAGGAGGCAGGGAGTGCTACTCATCCTCTTCTGAGAAAACTGAGCCACAGGCTTTCTTCAGATGCCCTGTAGCCAGGGATGGTCAGGCGATAAGCCTGGGCCGGGACCCTGTGAGCAGGCTTTGCCAGACAGCATTTTTTAAAGGGTACTCATCAGAGCCGCCAGCCCTGAAACCTTCCTGGGATTGGTATGCTATGCAAATCCTGGGCCTCCCCCAGACCTGCCAAAGAATCCTTTGCAGATGTAGCCTGGCATCAGAATCCCTGATAAGCTTCAGGTGTGATGTGTCTTTGCACATTAGAATTGGTGAGCTACTGTCTCCAGCCGTTCTCAGACTCCCTACCCTGTTTGAAACCACAACACTGAATCACTGTTTATTGCAAGCCCTAGTTGACTCACTGTGTGCCTTGCCTCATGAAAGGAGACAAACCAAAGGTGACTCTTTGCTCTCCTGAGACCTAGTTAACTCTATCAGCTGCTCCCACCCTCAAGGCCCCCATGGCATCTCTGGGCTTTCAGTAAGAGCAAGGTACCCCAACAGAGTTAGGCTATGGGTTACCCACTAAGTGCTCTATAAACCTTCCCATGGTGAAGACAAAAAGACGAATTTTGTTGTTTTTTTGAGGCAGAGTCTCAGTATTTAGCCCCGGCTCGCTTAGAACTTGCCATGTAGACCAGGTCAGTCTTGAACTCATAGAGCTCTGCCTTCCGAGTGCTGGAATTAAGGACATATGCCACCATGCCCAGCCATAAGAGAATTTTATTCAGCCGTAAACACTAATAAAGTCACATCACTTACAGGAAATGGATGCAATGGTTTGAACCAAATTAAGTCAGTTTTAGGCAAATATCTCACGTTTTCTCTCACTGGCAGTTCTTAGATAGAGATATAAAATTATGTATATGTGATATGACAGTAGAAGCTGGACCGTGCAGAAGAACAAAGGAGACTAACTGGAGGGGGGAAGAAGATAGGTAGACATAGGGCAGGCACAGAGGGGGGCAAACACTCAAAGTACATTATATGCTTGTATGAAATTGCCCTGTGCGCTGGTGTGCTGGTTAGTTAAAGGCACACACCTTTAATCCCAGCACTCTTGAGGTAGAGGCAGGCAGATCTCTATGAGTTTGAATCTTGGTCTACACAGTGAATTCCAGGACAGCCAGAGCTACACACAGAGAAACCCTGTTCCAAAAAACAAACAGAGAAGAAAATGTCATTCCTTCGCCCCCACTCCACGGCCTTATGCAGTCTGGTAGCACACCCAGTAGAACGTTCGATGGATACACACCAAGGGAAGCCATCTGAAGCCGCAAAGAATGGGAGAAAGTCTGCTATACGATATATATTGTCCCTATCAGTTAACAACACTCGGTAATTTGTTTAATAGATGGGTTCCAGGCTGTGTTCTTATCACAAGGGAGGGAAAGATTAACATTCAAGACTTTTTGTGTAACTTTTTAGAAATGTTGTATCAGTGTACAAGGTGTTGCATGACTAAAAATGGCTAAAAATAAATACCCCAGACAAACTAATGTCTACTACCCAATATGTGCCAGACACATTTCCACTGAGTCCTTCTCAGCTGTCTTCCTTATAATACCCTGAGCGGGCTAGGACCTCTAACCGTAGTGATGGAGAATGAGGGATAATGCCCACTCAGACTTAAATTCCTAGTCTCTCATACCTATGCCTCTTCACAGATGTCTGAGATGTTTTGGAATTTGCATGTGAAATAAAAGCTTCCTACATAATTGAAATTATGGCCAATTGACCGTGAAATAGAACTGTCCGTGACCAATGAGGTGTTAGTAGGGGGAGACTGCTGTGCTCAGAAATGGGGCCTCCAGAGCCCCAGGGCTAGTTCTCTGGCTTTGAGAGAGAAACCCGCCTAGGATCCTTCTTGCTGGCCCCAGTCAGTCTGCAAGCTTTCTGTCACACTCGCTGTATGGGTGGAGGCATGTATCCTGCTGGGATCTTTCTCTTAGCTGGCAATCTTTGCAGGGGAGAGCCGCTGAACATCAAGGGGAAACACTCTTTCCCTGGCCAAGGCTTTGTCAACCAAGGTGTTGCTGAGGCAGACTGGGAATGGCAAGTGCAGTGTGGGGTGCAGGGGGCGGGGAGGAGTAGAAGATGAGAGCACAAAGGGAGATGTGCTACAACTGCAGAAAGTTTAAATCGGGGGACACGGTGGGAACTCATAAAGGTATTGAAAGTGGAGCTATGCATAGAAAGAATCTGACCAATAAGCTTCGGCGGTAGTCTAGACAATGCACGACATTGGCACAGACAATGCTGAGTAAAAGCAGAAAAAAAGACGGTAGGCATCTCAGTCTGTGATTGACTGGGACACGGGAAGGGAAAGAAGAGATGCTATATAGTAGCTAACGACACCGCCTATGAAGGGAAAACAGAGACTCAAAGAGATTTTCTTTTTCATAATAATAAATGAGACAGGCTGTTGCCACTTGGCATGGTCTTCGTTGCTTTGCTTTTTTACTTCTTAAATATCTTTTGGCTTGCTAAAATGAACCTTGATTACTTGCTCACATCTAATAATTAAAATAACAGTCTGCTTGTTTTTCTATGTTAAAAAAAAGATAAATAAAATAGCAAGGGAAGGGAGACAACATAACTTTCCTGCCATCAGAACTCACTCAGGGCATCCCACTCAATTCTGTACCCGTTAACTAGAGAGCCTAATGAAACGTGAGTAGAGGAGAGTTACATTGTAGGAATCATGCTGAAACTACACTATGTAAGACGAGCATTCTGGGGAGTGTACAACAGATTGAAATGGCATGGGTTAGCTTATTCAAGAATCCCAGGTTCTGACAGAAGCCAGGAAGTGGGCAAGATACAAAAAACAATGTGGGTCAACACAAACCAAAGACAGAAAGTTATACATTTACCTGAAGGCAACAGGAAATAATTAGGATACCCGTCCACTTTTTGGAAAAGTTACTCTGGATTTGGGTCTAAGCGCATCACTTTCTACTAGTTGTGTGTTTTCTTCCTATGTATTTTAGTCCATATCTTGGTAATTTTAGTACTAAAGTACTCGAGATTTTTTGTTCTGTTGCTATTGCAATAAAATATCTTTTCTGTTACATTTTGTAACTAGTCATTGAAATTTTACATAGGTTTGGTGGGGATTTTTGTACATCTATTCCAAAGTCAGACACTTAAATGAACCCTTATCCCAATTCTCAATAAATCCATCAATTCTCTTAAGTTTTCTAGAATGATAAACACATCTCCTGCAAATAATAGCAAATAAAATTGTTGTTTGTTTGATTTTGTTTTTCAAGACAGGGTTTCTCTGTGTAGCTTTGGAGCCTGTCCTGGAACTCTCTCTGTAAATCAGACTGGCTTCGAACTCACAGAAATCTTCCTGCCTCTGTCTCCTGAGTGCTGGGATTAAAGGCTTGCACCACCACCACCCAGATCCCTTTCTTTTTGATAGCAAATACTTAGTAGTTATTTTTCATTGCATTTACTAGACCTTCTAGAATGTTGGTTCTCAGCCAGGGCTGACTTTACACCAAAAGGTACTTCCATCAATGGAGACATTTCTAATTACCACAACAGGAGGAATGTTACAGACCTCATCTAGGACAGCAGCTCTCAATCAGTGAGATGCACAGTGGGGATGCACATCTGGGATATGCACCAGGGATGTGTATCTGGAGATGTGTATACCTGCTATGCATCCAAGATGTGCATCCCTGCTGGTCAATCCTGCTGTTCATTCCTGCTGCGCATCTCAGATGTGCATTCCAATGTGTAATCCAGATGTGCAATCCAGATGTTGATTCCAGATGTGCAATCCAGATGTTGATTCCAGATGTGCAATCCAGATGTTGATTCCAGATGTGCAATCCAGATGTTGATTCTAGATGTGCAATCCAGATGTTGATTCCAGATGTGCGATCCAGATGTTGATTCCGGATGTTGATTCCAAATGTTGATTCCGGATGTGCAATCCAGATGTTCGTTCCGGATGTGCAATCCAGATGTTGATTCCGGATGTGCAATCCAGATGTTCACTCCAGATGTTGATTCCAGATGTTCATTTAGCTCCTAAATCCACAAATATTTGCCTCAGGGGCATTTTTATGGAAACTGTGTTTTTTTAAAACCAATCACACAAATCCATGAGAAGGAAGCCAGAAGGAGCAGAAAGAGATGAGGCTGCAGGTCTCAAGGCATGCTTCACGCTCCTGGCACTAACAGTGGGAAAAGGTTGGACGTTTTGTTCTGTTTTGTTTTGTGACAAGGTTTCTCTATGTTATAGTCCTGGCTGTCCTGAACTCACTTTGTAGACCAGGCTGGCCTCAAACTCACAGAGATCTGCCTGTCTCTACTCCCCAAGTGCTGGGATTAAAGGTGTACACCACCACCTGGCCGAGGTTGGAAATTTTTATCAAAATCTTGGGGCTGAAGAAGCCCTCAATGTGATACTTGGTTAAAAAATGTCTAGTTTGTTCAACTCATAATTATCTCCATGCATTTTATCTGTCTTATCCATAGTGAACTCTTTTATACTTCTTTTTCACTTCCCCTCGCCTTGCTAACAGTACTAATTTGATAAGTTTGAATATATGTTATTTAACATTTGACTATGAGCTTTCTCATTCTAGAGAAAACTTATCAAACTATATTACATTCTTTTAGTGCAGTGGTTCTCTCAACCTTCCTAAGACTGTGACCCATTAATACAGTTCCTCAAGTTGTGGTGACCCTGCCCAACCATACAATTATTTTCATTCCTACTTCATAACTGCAATTTTCCTACTGTTCTGAATCGTAGTATGCGAGCATCTGATATCAGCTCCAGTGAGAGGGTCGCGAGCTGCAGGTTGAGAATCACTGGTTGAGTCTATCTTGTCTTCCTGGGTCGTTTGATTTGAGTTCAAATCTTGTAGAAAGTTTGTAGATAGATGGTTTCTGTTTGCTTGCTTGAATCTAATTTGGAAGTCTTTATGTTTTTTTTATTAAAGTTTATTTTGCTTAAAGACCCAGAATTGTGCCGGGCGATGGTGGCGCACGCCTTTAATCCCAGCACTCGGGAGGCAGAGACAGGCGGATCTCTGTGAGTTCAAGACCAGCCTGGTCTACAGAGCTAGTTCCAGGACAGGCTCCAAAGCCACAGAGAAACCCTGTCTCGAAAAACCAAAAAAAAAAAAAAAAAAAAAAAAAGAAAAAAAAAAAAAAGAAGACCCAGAATTGTCCATTTGACTACAGCGCTATTTTATATTATTCTTTGGATTTTTGTTGTTAGTTTTATTTTCTATCAACACTATGCCTTTAAAAAAATTCTTAACAAAATATTTGAAACATAAAAAAGCACAAAGAAGAGTGTCCAAAAGTCTCTACACAGACTGCCTTCTTTGCTTTGTTCCTCAAGCTGAGAGGCATCCTCTAGGGGGCTGGTTTCCTTCGTGGAAACTCCCCTTGAACTTGTGTCTGTTCGTCAGTGTAATGAGCTAAATTGGTTCAGATAAGGACACAAAAAGGCATTTTCTGACATAATCCTCAGTATCTTCCTTAGCTACTTTCCAGTTTTTATTGATCTAGATTTTATGTTTGCTTATCTCATGTTTGTCCTGTCCAGAACTCCTTACAGGTCATCGCATTGATATGTAACCATA
Source organism: Chionomys nivalis (assembly GCF_950005125.1). Classification (NCBI taxonomy): domain Eukaryota; kingdom Metazoa; phylum Chordata; class Mammalia; order Rodentia; family Cricetidae; genus Chionomys; species Chionomys nivalis. The sequence continues at coordinate 33,077,501 of NC_080094.1, forward strand.
TTTATGGTTACTAAAATAAAACAACCAGTTCCATATTAATCTGGGTTTTTGTTTCCTCTTGCTTTGTTCTTTCTTTCTCTCCATGCAGCTCAGGCTAACATCTAACTTGCCGTTCTCTTGCTGCAGCTTCCCTAGTTCTGGGATTACAAGAATATGCCCGTATATCCACAACTCTAAGTTATATCTTAATTTACCAATTCCCACAGTCTCAGCTTTGCGTATGTCATTCATGTGGAACCTACCGTCAAGAATTTTATTTGCAGGGCTGGAGCGATGGCTCAGAGGTGAAGAACACTTGCTGCTCTTGCAGCAGACTCGAGTTTAGTAGCCAGCACAGTAGTCCATCACCACCCATAACTCCAGATTAAGAACTAGTGCCCCCTTCTGACCTCCACTGGTACAAGGAAAACACAAGGTACCCAGACAGACATGCAGGCAAAGCAATCAAATAGTCATACACATAAAATAAATAATTTTTTTTTTGGTGCGGGAGAATTGTCTGTATTCTGTCAATCATGTTTCTTTTATTGTTTATTTATTTATTAAAGATTTCTACCACCTCCCATTTCCCTCCCCCTCCCCCATCAAGTCCCCCTCCCTCATCATCCCTAAGAGTAATCCGGGTTCCCTGCCCTGTGGGAAGTCCAAGGACCACCCACCTCCATCCAGGTCTAGTAAGGTGAGCATCCAAATTGCCTAGGCTCCCACAAAGCCAGTACGTGCAGTAGGATCAAAAACCCATTACCAAAAGACATTTAAGGTCATGCTCAACTTCCCTAGCGATCAGGGAAATGCAAATCAAGACAACTTTAAGATACCGTCTTACACCTGTCAGAATGGCTAAAATAAAAAACACCAATGATAGCCTTTGCTGGAGAGGTTGTGGAGAAAGGGGTACACTCATCCATTGCTGGTGGGAATGCAAACTTGTGCAACCACTTTGGAAAACAGTGTGGTGGTTTCTCAGGAATTTTGGGATCCACCTACCCCTGGACCCAGCAATACCACTCTTGGGAATATACCCAAGAAATGCCCTATTATACAACAAAAGTATATGCTCAACTATGTTCATAGCAGCATTGTTTGTAATAGCCAGAACCTGGAAACAACCTAGATGCCCTTCAATGGAAGAATGGATGAAGAAAGTATGGAATATATACATATTAGAGTACTACTCAGCAGGAAAAAACAATGACTTCCTAAAATAAATAAATCTTAAAACAAACTTTTAAAAAAATAATCTTTATTTGGTGTAGGGATAAGCCCGGCCCCTTAGGGGGCGTGTTCGCCTCGGGCTAATGTTTACCTATAAATCTGGTGAGCGTGCTTGCAGCGCTTGCTTCTACTTTCCTGGTCTCCGCGGGAACGGTGGTTCTGTAAGTCTATTTCCCCATTAAAGCTGTATATATTTTTACAATCTGTCTGCATTCGTTTAATCTGTTACACATAAATATACATATAGTATAACAAAATTAACGTTAAATTTGTATCAAAAAACAAATGTAAAATGTTATGATTAATAATTGTTATTTGGATTAAAGTAGATTTGATAACCTATTCCTTTATCCTATCATTTCTATGCCCCTTAGAGGTCCTGGTCATGCCTAGCCAATGAGGGGCAACCATGCAATGCTGCCTGAGAGACTAGTAACATTAGTTATTAGAGGTCCTGATCGTGCCTAGCCAATGAGGGGCAACCACATGATGTCAATGGATCAGAATGCATGGGTGCTTGGAGGGTATATGATGTTCTCCCCATTGCTAAACAAATGAGTCAGTTGCTTCCCTTTCACCTGACTCCCAGTCTTTATGTCCTTGACGCTGTGCCTTCTCACCTCCTCCCCCAAGGAAGCCATTAGGACCCAACTACATGCAACCACTTCATCCCCAACTTCAAATTTGCCTACATTTCCTTCCTTGCCAAACTTTAGTCTTCATGCCTTTCTGACCCATTTCCCACTCCCTTTTACTGTGAGCAAGAATAATGGCAGAGCAGTAAGCATGTTGTAGCCAGGATGCTATGACATCTCACGCATTTCCTCTGACAAGCCCATTGGTGCATGATTTTGAGCTATTCCCCACCCAACATTTCAGGAAATGGGCAGAAAGCAACAAGATATGCTTAACATCAGTGGGCTATAATCCAGACTCCAACAGAATCCATTCTCCTCTGAAACCTCCTGAGAAATTTTTCCTCATTTCTACAAGCATTCTGGCCTTCTTAACTCTGACAAGAATGTCTGTGAAAGTTTTATTTTCTTGTTACCTAGCTTCTCTGGGTCTGTAGATTGTAGCCTGGCTATCCTTTGCTTTACATTTAATATCCACTTATGAGTGAGTGAATACACACCATGTTTATCTTTCTGGGTCTGATAGAAGCAGATGCAGAGATCCACAGTTAACCACTGGGCTGAGCTCTGGGAGTACAGCTGAAGAGAGGGAAGAGAGATTAAATGAGCAAGAGGGTCAAGATCATGATGGGGAAAACCACAAAGGCAGCTGACCCAAGTTCATGGGAGCTCATGGACTCTAAACTGATGTTGAAGGAGCTGTGGGCTGTGTTCCTGCCGCCCCAGCTCATGGTCGCCTGGCTGGCTTATGCCCCAAAATAACGACACACGCATTGTATTCTTTTAAACACTGCTTGGCCCATTTCTATTCATGTGTGTAGCACCCCAAGGTGCGCTTACCGGGAAGATTCTAGCCTATGTCCATCCTGGGTCGGAGCTTCATCTCGCCTGCTCTGGAGAGGAGAGCATGGCGTCTGTCTCTCAGAGGAGCTGCCCTGCATCTGAGCTCACTTCCTCTTCCTCCCAGCATTCTATTCTGTTTACTCCACCCACCTAAAGGCTGGCCAATCAAATGGACCAAGGCAGTTTCTTTATTAGTCAATGACCTTCCTCCATCAAACTGACAGCAGGGGAGCCTGAATGGGACCAACCTAGGCCTTCTGCATGTGAGTGATAGTTGTGTGGCTTGGTCTGTTTGTGGGGACCCTAGCAGTGGGACCAGGATCAGTCCCTGGGACTTGAACTGGTTTTTTTTGTTTGTTTGTTTGTTTTGTTTTTTTTTGTTTTTTTTTACCTACTCTGTATGGTGGGATGCCTCACCCAGCCTTGATGCGAGGAGGAGGAGCTTGTTCCTGCCTGAACCGAATGTGCAAAGCTTTGTTGACTCCCATGGGAGGCCTTACCCTTTCTGAGGAGTGGATGGCAGTGGTGTAGAAAGGAGGTAAGGGGAGGGAATAGGAGGGGAGGAGGGAAGGGAAATTGTGGTTGGTATGTAAAATAAATAGAAAAAATAATTTAAAAAAGACAGTATTTTTTCAGCATTCTGGGACTTCTCTAGCTCTAAGCACTAAACTTCTTTTGCATTCTTTCCATCAGCCAGTGCCAACTACTTACCAACCATGTAGTATGTATGTATCATATACCAGTTTTCTTTGCTGTTACTCCTTTTTCATTGTTGTGACAAAATACCTGACAGAGATACTTAGATAAGGAAGGGTTTATTTCAGCTCATTCTTTAAGGTGATACCATCAACTGACAATGAGCTTATAGATGTCCACCATATTGCACATATGATGGAGAAAGGAGTCTCAGGATGTGGCTCCATGGTAACAAGGCTGTTTGTGGTTGTTTGAATGAGAATAGCCCCCATAGGCTCATATATTTGGATGTTTCCCAGTTGGTGAACTGTTTAGGAAGAATTGGTAGGTGTGGTCTTGTTGGAGGAGGTGTATCACTGCAGGTGGGCTTTGAAGTTTCAAAGGCCCATTCCAAGCCCAGCCTCCTCTTCTCTCTCTCTCTCTCTCTCTCTCTCTCTCTCTCTCTCTCTCTCTCTCTCTCCTCTCCTCTCCAATGCCATGTCTGCTACCTGCTACCCTGCTTGTCACCATGATGGTCATGGACTCACTCTCTGAAACTGTAAGCAAGCCTCCAATAAAATGCTTTCTTTTTAAACTGCCTTGGGCATGATTTATCTTCGCAGCAATAGAAGAGTATGTAAGACAAGTATGCAGTACTATTTGCTCACATTGTGGCAGACCAGTAAATAGAGAGAGTAAAGCACGGTTGGTGTCAAGAACATACTAAAACACGAAGGTTTGCACATCACCAATGACCCACTTTCCCCTTTTCCTAATGGTTACGAGATGTCCTGAAACACTACGGCTAACTGGAGACTACTCTGCTTATAGATGACAATTACCATCCAACCATGCAGGAGCTTATCAGTTAGAAATCCCTATGACTGAAAGTACCAAAGTCTCAGAAATACCTGCCATAAATCTCAAAAAAAAAAAATCCATCAAATATCCCTGTCCTTGTGTTGTTTTAATGCCATGTAATAAATTCAAACAAGTCCCTGACACGGTTATATTAAATCAAGTGGGAATGAGAAATGGTTGGTGGCACTTGTTGGGGACAGCCAAGGGCTTGAGAAACAGCAAACAGCATACCCATGTCTTCATTTATTTGGTCGTAGAACAGGTGGGGGTTGTCTGGAACAGATTCAAAGGGTGGATGCCTTCACCCATGGGACTTTAGGAACACTGAAAGGCTGTTCGAATCTGGGTACTGCCACCACTTCTCACTAGGCTCTGCAATTCCTTCCTTTGATGGAATGGCACAACACACATCTGTGAAATGCATTTTCTAGACCCAGAACAGGAACAAGAATCACAGCTTTGGTGCCCTCCACCCATGCTCCTAGAAATGGGATCCAAGAGAAAACTCTTACCAGCTGTGACTGTGTGGGCACAGAGCTGCTCAGAGGAAGCTGGTGTCACAGAGGAGCAGAACATTTGGTTGAGTCTTGCTCTGGAGGAGGAAGACTGCCCCCAATAGCTGCATAACTCTCTTCCTGATTAAACCAGAGGTGGCACCTGGGACAACTTAAAGTTTCCCTCAATTACAAGTATATATTTGCACTTAAAATCAAATGCTTCAAAAACCAACACGAAACATTTTTGTTGTTTGGCTTTATCTTGAGTCTAGGTCTTGCTCTGTACCTTAAGCTAACTTTGAATTTACGAATTTCTTGCCTCTGTCTTTGAATAGCTGAAGAAAGAAGCAAATACCTACTTGGAACCAGTTTCTCTGTTTTGAAAAAAAGTCCAATTTCAAGTCTGTTTTATCTTCCCTATTATATTTGGGCTTGACCTTTAAGTAAAGACCTTGTTTAACCTGGAGGCCATTTTCTCAGCTTCTTGACTAGAGAAAAATGTTCTCTTTCTGTTGAGTTCTAAGGAATTAAGCAAATATTTGCCTAACCTTTGCTTTAAGCATAATCTCACCTTTTAATAAAGTACACCCAAAAGACTGCTCGACAAGTCTGTCACAGCTCTGAGGCGTGTTTCTGCCAGGCAGTGGAGGAATTAAAGGACTGTCTTGTTTGGATAGTAAGTCCTGTGTGATGAGTCTGAAAGAGAGGGCAGGCTGGGAATGGCAGGAAGCTAGGAACATAAGGTAGAGACAAGTCCTGTCGCGTCTTTATGTGGTGATGTGATCTTGAAGGGAGTTGAACATAGGCAGCTTATAGGCTCACCACTGTCATGGTAATAGCCTAGGGATATCCTGGGGGAAAGATGAGCCTTTGGGAAGAGATTTTTTTTTGCTTTAATTTTTCCCCTTGTTTGACATAGGTAGGGTACTATGAAATGGGAACTTAAGAGGAACTCTCCATCTCTTTGCTACTGTATCCTCTAGGATCTTTTTCCCAGATGGCAAAGAATACCAGGGATGGTTGGTCAGTCTGAGGCACCCAATGGCAAGGCTCTCCCAGAGCCTGGAAGACATAGAGCTGTGTTACCGCTTTGGACTGTCGAGTGCTAAGCTTTCTCTCAGGCTCTGAGCCCTGCAGAGGGCTTGCTCGTTGGGGGCAGGAAAATCATGCTATTAGTCTTAGTTTGTTTTTCTCAATAAATAGGCCATGAGAGAAAAAAAAAAGGACCAAAGTGCAAAAACTTCCTTTAAGGAGTGAGTGTAGAGAACATGAGTAGGAGATCAGGAAAGCATGGCAGGGTGGAAAAGAGTCGCAAGGATGGCTTGACAAGAAGGCTGCCATGTGTTCAGTCTTAGGGACATCTGGGAGACAGTGGAAACCACACAAGTAAGGCAGGCCCTTCCAGCATTGATGTGACCCCGTAGTATACACCACCCCCCACCAGTCATTGAGTACTTACTCCTGGGGTGGGTGGTGAAATCCCTGGCATTTCCAGATTGCTTTGAAAGGGTACACTTAAATGGCCCGATATGTGATTAGGCACAGACATAGTGGTCTGGACCGGGTTTTCATATCACCTACTATCCTCACTATTCTTTTAAATTTTTTATACGAAGTCAGGAGGATTAATTATTGATCTTCATGGCTAGTTGAATTCTATTCTACATAATCAAATGGCCTAGATTCAGGCAACTTGGACCTGGGAAATCCATGTTGACTTCCCAGTATGAGCCAAGTTCTCCACTCTAGCTTTCGCTACAGAAACCCTGGATTAAGAGATGGAGGCTTTTGCATGCCTTTCTAATGGTCTGTATGCTATTCTATCACCCACTTGACTGTTTCACCCCATATATGTCTTCTTTATTTCCCTCCCAGGTCTCAGGACTGGAGAGGTCGATAAGTGTAGGACTTACAGAACCCTCAGTCAGCTTCCAACTCTTGCTATGCCCTGTAGCCATTCTTCACAGCTCTGTTGTTCAGAGTTCATTCTGGAAAACAATACAATGTCACAAGAGGACACGAGGCTGTAATTCATTAAAATTTAAGTTCAATAGCAAGTTAAAAAAATCATGCCAACTTTATTCAAGTTATGAACAAGAACAAGAATAATTATTGCTCTAGACTAGAGCAACAATTGAGTGGATTTTATCCAGCCTTTATCCTATATGCTTTGAACATAGAATAAAGCAACGCATTTCAAATGTGGCATTAGGTCTCACCTCCTCTCCCTCTTCCTCTTTCTGTCTCTGACAGGACCATGATGTGCAGCTCAGGATGGTCTCAAACTCAAACTCCACAATGAGGAGACTACAGCTGCACCATCATGCCGGCTATGTATCTCTTTTGAACTTGCTCTTCTTGTATATGAGAGCTGGTTGCTACCTTTCTCTTTTTCCCAGAGCTGAAGCCTGGGCTGCAGAGTATATTGCACATTTTGTACTAATATTTAAATAATTTCTTTCTCTACGAAATAAACAGCGTCAACATTGAGCCCAGTAGTCAATGTTCAAATTTTAATTGTACCCACAAATGCAGAGATCCTCTAAATACAATGGGGTGCTTAGGAAGATCTCCAGATAAAGGTTAGACAGGTTGACAAGAGCAAAGCAAGGGATATAAAGGGAAACAGAGATGCAAGCCGGGTAGAGACAGCTGGTGCTATTGAAGTTGACAGTGCACTCCTTGCAGAGGGGCAAGGAAGTGCTATTTTTATTTGAAAAATAATGGGATATTGTAATCATCTTCAGGAGGAAGCCGTAAGGCAAAGAGGACATGATCGCTGTTTGAAAAGCAATTAGGCTATCTCCTGCAGGAGATGGAAAATGGATTCCAGAAGAAATGCAAGGAACCCTCTTGACCTCATCATGTGTCAGTGCTTCACAAGCCAGGAGCCCCCCTGAAGCTGATGTGGTGGGGACAGCATGGGGAGAGATGTCACAACAGGGGGGGAAGCAGCCAGAGTAATTCGTGGGGAGCAATGGAGAAAGCGGATTGTGGGTGCTCTTACCCGCGTCGCCGATTGCAGGTGGCAATTCTGACTGCGTCGCAGACTGTGTATCGGATGAGTCTGCTGCGGTAAGTTCGCACAAACCTATGTTTCAGGTACCAGCTTGTTAAAAAAAAAAAAAAGATAGGCACTCCAGAGTGGACTTGCAAAACTAACACCTGCCCAGATTGTTGCTTAGGCCTGACCAACATTTGTCATTCTTTCAAAATCCACCTCTTAGAGTAGGCTACTTCAACCTCAGTGCTGCTCACACAGGGGTCCATGGTACACTTTCACGGGGTGCTGTCTTTAGTACCTCTAACTAGAGATGCTCAGCAAGCCTAGCTTGCTAAGATTTGTGGGTTTCCTTTGGAATGTCGCTCATTGTGCTTAGTTACTCAATGCTAGAAGTTCTTCCCAGCCGTGCCTGGAAATTGCCAAATGCTGATGGCAGGGACAGACCACGGTGATGAGTCAGACTAGCCCTTGCTTAAGAACTATATTGTTCACTGAAGTGGAAAATGAAGGAATACTTGTCACTAGCCATGCCCCAGCAGAGTTTTGTGAACACCTTATAGACAGTCATAAGTCTGGCTGCAGATCTCAGCTCCTGTACTTTACAACTCAAGTGACAGGGGGCACAGTCCTGTCCTTTGTAGTCACCCCACAGGGCCATTTAAGACACCAGTTGTGTGGATTGTTTTCCAGTCAGGCTTCCGTTCTGATATTGCTGCTTTCTATAAAAGAATTAAACCAAGTAAAACAAATTATAAACTCTGCAGGGCCCCATGTCAAAAGGAAACAGGCAGGATGGGTTGGAAAGAGAAACGTCAGCTCTTCCCTAAGGTGTGGGTTTGCAAACCTGTCAATTTTATTTTAAGGTCTGCAGCAAAGGCAATCGGTACCTCTTTTCTGTGCTAGGTGTCAAGCAGATTTGAATACCATGCATTGATGGCAAGAGGGGAAATGGAGGCTCCGTGAGTAACTATTCTGGAAGCTTCCATGACAACCATACCTGTTTCCTTTGAAACCGTCGCTCATTGTGCTGAATCCAAGCCAACCACTGGAGGTCACCCTCGACCTATCAGAGTTTCCCAGGATTACCATCTAAAGTTTCTGGATCCTCAGCAGAATGTCACAGAGGGATTCTTAGGTTGAACTAGCTCTGACCCCATGCAGAGACAGCTGTAGCAGATGAGGTCAGGGCAGAGGGCAGATGCCTCTGTTCATGAGCTTCTCAGGTTCCACTGATTTTCATTTCCAATCTCTAGCACCCACATCCTGCTGGAACCACCTTTGCCCGAACGCAGAACTGCGCGGGAATGTTGCTTACCCTCTACAATCCTTAGCCGATGAGTTGTTTGTCACCCTAGTAAAATACTGGAGATACTGTTTATGAAAAATTGTTGTTTAGCTCACAGTTTGGGAAGGCAGGAAGTCCAAGGGAATGTTGCTGGCATCCGGTGAGGGCTTTGCTTGCTCTCTGGTGATGTACTAAAGGGTATAAGGCAAGACAGAATAAGTACATGATGTCGAGTCTGCTTTGAAAGCAAAGCCACTCCTGAGCCCATTAACAAGCAGAATCCTCATGACTTGATGTTCTCCCAAAGGCCAAACATTTTTTTTTTTTCTTTTTTCCGAGACAGGGTTTCTCTGTGGTTTTGGAGCCTGTCCTGGAACTAGCTCTTGTAGACCAGGCTGGTCTCGAACTCACAGAGATCCGCCTGCCTCTGCCTCCCGAGTGCTGGGATTAAAGGCGTGCGCCACCACCACCCGGCAAGGCCAAACATTTTAAATGTCTGTGTTGTGGATTAAATTTCCAACATGTGAAATCTGGAAACTCATTAAGACCATACCAATGAGTGATAGGCTAAAAGGAAGCTCAGTCTCCTTGCCTTAGTTCTGGGTGACTCTGTGGTAATTTAGCATGCCCCAGAGTCGTCTGTGAGGCCAGGCTAAAACCAGTCACCAAGACTTTACCTGAGGTGGCACTGTGGCTAAGTTCATCTTTTTCCTGCCCTTCTGCCCCAAGCTACCCATTTCCCCTTGAAGCCATCCTTTGATAAGTAACTATGCAGAAGTCTCCATCTTTGGGCCTGCTTCTGAGGAACCAAACCCAACACAACAGTGTGTCATCAGTGCTCATACATGTTGATTCCTTCACGCCTGGTCATCTGCCTGGCTGCTCTATGTGGTGCTGGAGTTTGTGAATGCATCCTTTTAGACTCCCCTCCCCGCCCCTCTAGCATTCCTGTGGCGTTTTTCTGCAGGACTGGTAAATGCCTATTCTTGGGTTATAATAGGTTTCAACTGATGTCTCTTCTGTCTACTGTCCAGAGCATGGGAGAAGATTCTTCCTGAGAATCACACTTAGTGTGTCCATCTAACTAAGGGGTCACTAGCAGAATGATTTAAAGCCCAGAAAGGCATCGGGAGTAGAGCTCAGAGGAAGGGCACTTGCCTAGCGTTCCTGAGACCCTGGGCTTGGTCCCCAATACAACAGTAATTCTATCTAGAGAAACACTTAAAGTTAATTTTTAAAGTCCCTCAAATAATTTTGGATTGAGGGAAGGCAAAGGAGAGGAAGTCATAAGAGAGTGGGCAAACCACAGGTGGCCCACATCCAGTGACATGGGCACCCATTGGCCAAGGCTTGGGTGTTTTGCCTTTGGTGGGTAGAACCTAAACACTCACATTGCCGTTAATTTTCCCAGATCAACATAACATATCTTAAGCAAATTAACATTCTGATCTTGATGAAGTCATTTGGCTGGAATAAATTTGCATGCTGCAGGAGAAGGGACGAAGAGAGGAAAGGCAGAGGTGGGAGGTGGTAAGGTACTTCACAGCAACCTCTCAGCTCTCACTCCTCAAACGTGCTGACTTTAGCATGGTGCACACTTGAGAAAAGTAATTAAAGCGATTGCTCACATGCAACAGAAAAGTCATTTCCATTTAGAAAAATATTCAAATCGGGAGTGGGGAGCCTTCTCTGTCTTAGTTAATAATGGGCTAGATTACATGGAGAGTACATTATATAAAGCCTATGGATCAATATACCATTTTCCTGATTAAATTGCTGGTGGACTGGGGGATTTGTAGGGATGCAACTTGAGGAGGTATCTGGAGACCTGAAATTGTGTTTCATGGGTAAATAAGGAGGAGTGGAAGCTGGGGTAGCTTCTTTCTATATCCCCGCCTCATATTTTTAGATGGATGAGGCTGACTGCTGGAGAAATGGGCGTCTTCCTCGTGCTTGCTCCTTTGCTGTCTCCGCTCAGAGCTGACACACTCGCTCCCTCCTCCAGAGATTTACTTAAATACTATACGAGCACACTTAGGTTCCTGTCTCCCCATATTGAATTGATCCACGAGGATAAACTCAACAAGCACGGGCGGCAGTGGCAGGCAGCGTTTATCTAAGGTCAGGCGCGGGCGATGCTAACAGTTATCTTTCTCCCACACTTACGGAATAGCTGGAGTTTCAACTTTCCTGCTCCCAAAGCCCATTGCTGGGTGCAGTCTCGTTGTTTCCTGTCAACAGTGAACTAAGCCACAAAGAATGTCTTCATAGAAGTGGTTGGGAAGCAGTGGGTGGGATGAAGGCATCTCTGTCATTTCATCATTTCTAGTAAAAGATTATTTCTGAGGGTTATTTTTTAAATAAAAATATGACTGCATACTATAGTTCAGGTTACCCAGGAACTCAAGGTGTAGCCCCGGCTGACCATGAACTCATGGCAATCCTCCTGCTTCAGCCTCCCTCTTCAGTATTAGGTTTACCATAGCCAGCTCTAAGTCGGTCTTTAAATTGCTAACTCTGACAGTTAATTCATGTAGTCATTCCCTGCTGCAACGCCACACTGTAAGTCTGAGGCCTTACGAGGCCGGGTGCGAACATGGTCTTCTGAATTTATGGTCAGAAAGATGAAGGGCGATTTTGATTTTAGTATCTGACGCACATTCTAATCTGTGATTTACCTCGGACAGTTTTATAGGAAGCAAAAGCAGCTGTCTCAATCACTGATCTCCTGAGCAGAGGTGTGGCTTTTTGCTTGTTGGTTTGTTTTCTTATTTCTTTTTTGTTCTTCCTTCTCTCCTCCTTCCTCTGGTGTGTGTGTATGTGTGTAGCTAATTTTGAAACTAAGGCCTGATACATGCTGAGCATGAAGTCTTCCACTGAGCCTTGATCCTGGCCCCTGGCACCAAGGACAGCTTCTACAAAAAGACACACTGTAATAGCACGACTATGCTGCCAGGTCTACAGGCATGACCCCAGGATGTTTAGCAAAATAAAAATAAACAAAAACAACTACAACAATAAAACTGCCTTAAATTGCTTTTTATTAAAAAGCATTTTTATTTTACATTTGCTTGTTCTCAGGAAGTAGCAAAGAAGTGTTTGAGAATGAGAGATGGGATTGTTTATCCACAGACTTATCAATTAGGTTCATGTTATTGTTTCCACGGAGTCATAAGACTAGTGTTCTAAAGGACCCTTCGCCACTTATTTACCCACAACCCTAATGACAAACACTCAAAGGAAATGTCAAAGAGAGTGAGATCACTGGTGACTAGGTATGGGACAGCAGGGAGGGGGAGGAGGGTTTTTTTGTTCATTTGCTTGTTCCGATTTGAAGCTTGATTTGAGGACCCAGAAATAGGCATGCTAGAAGTTTTACTGCATTGTACCCCCCTAGTTTGTTTACCCTGCACGCATGCACACACACACATACAGAGAGAGAGAGAGAGAGAGAGAGAGAGAGAGAGAGAGTAGACAAAGCAAACAAAAAAAACCCTTTATTGGAACATCTGATTTTTCCTAAAAATGAAGATATATATATATATATATATATATATAACCACAGACATTAAGAATAATGTTTGTGAACCTTGAATGTAAGTATGTATGTGTGTGTGCGCACGCGTGTGTGCACAGTGTGCTAATTATTTGCAATATTCCTTAAAGACAACTTCAGAAAAATCTAAGCATAAAATCATAGGTTTCTGGAAAGAATAGATCTTTAAGATGAATTCACTTAAGAAACAAGGACACTGCTTCCTCAAATGTTTCACAGATGTTAAAAAACCCTCTCACTTTAAATGTAATCTCATTGCTATTTATTTGTATATATGATGTATTGTATACTACATGGGGTGGTTTTATGCAGAATGTCTCATCTACCTCAACTTTCATAATTATACTCCAAGTTAATTATGACTGCCCCAAAAGCATTTTTTTTTAATATTTATTTATTATTTATTATGTATACAATAGTCTATCTGTGTGTATGCCGAAGGCCAGAAGAGGGCACCAGACCTTATTACAGATGGTTGTGAGCCACCATGTGGTTGCTGGGAATTGAACTCAGGACCTTTGGAAGAGCAGGCAATACTCTTAACCACTGAGCCATCTCTCCAGCCCCCCAAAAGCATTTCTATTCCCACTTTGAGGATGAATGAACTGGGAAGCAAGACAATTGTTACACCAACAACCGAAGCCTGAATGCCACTCCCTACTTAAAGACTCTCCTGTGTCCGGATCATGCATGTAAGTTATAGGTAACTCTTGCTACAACCCAGCCATGGAGGTGATGCTAATCTGCGAGAAGTTGCTAAGACGGAGGTTTAAAGGAATTGGAACCTTTATCCAAGCACGCATGGCCAGGATGTGGCAGCAAGCATTACTTCTAACAATAGCCTGGGCTTTCTACTCTACCCACCAGCACCTTCTCCAAACCTCCAAACTACCGGACAAATTTGGCGTCAGGAAAGTGGTGAGTGTGCATGCGCATGTAGGTGAGTGCATGCAGAGAGCAGAGGTCAATTCTGAATGTCAAGCTTGCTGTTTGAGACAGACTCTCTCACGGGAACTCAGGACTCTTTGATTAGACTCAGCTAGCTAAACAGTGACCAGCAGGAATCCACCTGCCTCCACCTCTCCAGCTGTGGAATTACAAGTGTTCTCCATCATAGTGTGTTTTGTATTGTTTGTTTTCGCATGAGGACCGAACTTAGGTCCTCATGACTGACCAAGCTGTCTCCCAACCCCCACAGATACCTAAGAAATCTAGTCTACTGCCTAGACACTGTAAGGTGTCCCACCTCCTCTTGTCTCTCATCAGTTTCTGTAACTTCACTGTAATTACTTTCTGCAGGACTTCTTAGACATTTCCCCCTCACAACTCCTTTGTATCCAAGAAGCTTTTACACAGTCCTGAGTACATGCATATATAAAACAGATATACAATGCCGGGCGGTGGTGGCGCACGCCTTTAATCCCAGCACTCGGGAGGCAGAGGCAGGCGGATCTCTGTGAGTTCGAGACCAGCCTGGTCTACAGAGCTAGTTCCAGGACAGGCTCCAAAGCCACAGAGAAACCCTGTCTCGAAAAACCAAAAAAAAAAAAAAAAAAAAAACAGATATACAAATCAAACATTGAGTGATAATAAATCATAAATAAATTTATATTAGAAAAAATTCTTTGGTATGTATAAAATATTCTTATTTATTAAAAATCATACTAATCAGAATGTGCTTTGATTGAGGTAGTTATGCTTATTTATCTTTGCATAAAGAAATCTTCTGGGCTGGTGACAAGGCTCAGTGGGTAAAAGCACTTGCATGTGAGCCTCACATCCTGAGTTCTAGCCTGAGATGCCACAGGGTAGCAGGAGAGAGCTGACTTCTGAGATTGTCCTCTGATCGCCACATATACCTTTGTGCTCTCTCTCTCTCTCTCTCTCTCTCTCTCTCTCTCTCTCTCTCTCTCTCTCTCTCTCCCACCCTCTCTCTTTCTCTCTCTCTTTCTCAGTAAAACAAAAGAAAAATTTTAAAGAAATCTTGTCTAAATATTTGGCAGTGTAGGAATTAAAGCGTCATCAGTATTTTTCAGAGGTGATCAATATTACCACTTCTATTTGTCATTGCTGAGAGTTCCAGTTCACATAAATATGTCCTGAAAAATGGCACAAGCACGTTTAGGGCCATTTCAGAAATTGTTTCAAATTTTGTCCTAATCACAAGCCAAAATTAATTAAACATATTTTATGAAACTTGGGTCAGCAACGCCAAAAGTGGTGTTTAAAGACAAATGTTCTAACACAGTGCAACCCAAAAGTACACTAATGGGATGCATACCTAGGACTGATGATAGAAAACGCTGAAAATCCACTTTCCAGAATTAACACGTTGCCTTTCTGTAAGAGAAGGCCACTTCATGTCCCGAATAAAGCACCACAGTCCATATCCTGTAGTCTCAAATCTGAGCCGTGGTGTCAGTTGGTGTTTGTTGGTGGTAGGGGGCACATGCAATGGCAAGGGCATTTGTGTATTTAGATCCAAGGTACACTGTAACATAGGTAGTAACTGTCAGAATTATTGGCTCTTAACATGCTTCATTTGATTAATATGATTCTTAATTTGCCTTTCAAGCATGTGAAGGCCCTGAGTTCAATAATTGAAAATAAATAATTTTAAAAATAGAGTCCACGATGCATAGGGAATTCAAGGTTGTAAGCTTCCTTGATACCTGAATGTAAGTACTGTTTTAGGTCATTGTGCACTCAGGAACCTTTTACGATTGCTGCATTTGATTATAGGACCCCAGATGAGATTGCGCCCACAATTTCAGATGCTAACCTTTCAGCAAAGTCCTTGCAGACCCTGAATCTATAGCCAAGACCTATGGTCATCAGTGGGCCACAAGAGTTGAGGAATAGAAGGGGGAGAAATTAGGGCTTCACGCTGTGTCTTGGCTAACAGAGAATGACCAGACTTGAGTAGGGACATGCTAACTGGCACTCAGGTACTAGGTTCAGCTACCCCAGCACATAACTAATGTGGTATAGCAAACGACTTAGGCAGTGTGACGTAACAA
The DNA here is from genome assembly GCF_950005125.1 of Chionomys nivalis. Taxonomy (NCBI): domain Eukaryota; kingdom Metazoa; phylum Chordata; class Mammalia; order Rodentia; family Cricetidae; genus Chionomys; species Chionomys nivalis. The sequence goes on from NC_080094.1 coordinate 33,093,092, forward strand.
TAATTAACCTCGAGCTATCACAGACTCTATTTTTAAAATTATCTTATTTTATTGAGCCACGGGCCCCCACAGGCTTGAAAAACAACCGCCCTACCATTGGCCTGTAGCCACAGCATCTTTTGAATTTGTTATTTCAAAATAGGGTTTCACTACGTTGCCCGAGTTGCCCTTGAACTTGCTTGGCAGCCCCATCAGCTCTTGCACTTGAGATCCTCCAAAGGAGCTAGAATTATAGGCCTGTCCCAGCTGCCTCCACTCAGGTATCTTCTGTTTGGTGTGTGTGCGGATGTGGGTTGAGATGCCTGCCTGGTAAATCGCAGGGGATACATGGAGAGGTCTGAGGACAACTTGAAGGAGTCAGTTCTTTCCTGCTGTCATGTGGGTCACGAGGCTCGAACACGGGCTTTCAGGACTGGCAGCAAGCATCCTTACCTCCTAAGCCACCACAGCAGTTCTAATTTCTTTTATGAATTAATTCATTGACAACCACTTTTGTGCCATTTTTTAAATTTGAGGATTATATTTTGCAGCCTCCCCACTCCCTTCTCTTCCCCTTCCAACTCTTTTTATGTCCCCCCAAATACATTCATGGCACATTCAAATTCATGATCTCTTCTTCTATTTATTAAATATGTACGCATATATATATACATATATATATGTTACACAAATATAATATGTATGTAATTAACGCTGTCCTTGTTTTCATGTGTTTGGGACTGGTTCCTTAGGATCAGCGTCTCAAGAAAGAGAGAAAGAAAGGGAGGGAAAAGAAACAGAGAAAAGTGTCTCTCTCCCTCTGTCAGCAGCAGCCATTGACTGACTGACTGCCTGTAGCTCTTCACCTAGGGGCAGGGTTTCGTGAAATTTTCCTCCATCCATGCTACCATGCCAATTATAGTCTTTTCCGGTCTTATGCAGACAGCCATATTGCTGACAGTTCCTGGGAACAACATCCCTGTCTTGTCCAGAAGACACAACAGTATGTACGACCTGTTGAAGATGCTAAAATGCCATTGCTCTTAGCGAGGAAAGAAGAATTCCCCAACAGAAAGTGGGACCAGAATGATTCTTACCACCACTCATTTCTCTAAAGACTGGACTACGATGTGGATACAGGATGAGATGACTGAGACTGGTGGGCTATGATCTGGATACAGATAGGATGATGAAGAAAGTCAAGAATGCTGAAGTTCTTTGAACCTTGGGAGGGTTGTCTCATTACTTATGTTCACTAGCTTTTAAAATATTCTTCTATAAAATGAGGGAAATACAGAAAAGCCAGCCTTTCTTATAGAAGAGAAACCCCTCGAGATCACCTGGAAAAGCAGATTCTGATTTAGAAGATTTTCTAGGACCCTGAGATCTATGTTGTAGCCAGTTCCCAGAGTTGCATTTTGCATCAGAGGGTAGATGGGATTGTTAATGCCTTGCATGACAAATTCTCATTAATTTCATATGGATGCGGCCCCAGAAGACTGCACCAAACAGTGCCTTCCCTGCTCCCGGATGAGATCAGGCCTGGAGGGTAAGAGCTTATTGGAGCATGCAGGAAGTCTGCTACAAAAGCCCTCAGCTGGGGAGTGAGGTTGGAATCCTGATACCAAAAAATGGTGAGAGAGGTATGCTACGTATTTCCGAGGGAGCTGAGGTCTAGGATAAGGAGGCCAGCAATTAGAGAATGGGCAAGTGGGAATTATCTTAAATTTTTTCCAAGTCATAGGTGCTGCCTGAAAACTAACCTTTCATGACATAAACTGAGCTAAAATAAATTATGGTGTTGGTTTGCTTTTAGTATTGATATCTTGGTTTTGGTTTTACTTATGTGTGCTCCATAAAACTTGGTAAAATAATATTCACCTGAAGCAGAAAAAAGACCCAAGTCTATTCCTTGCCCTAAGAATCCTCTCTGCTTCCTTCCTCATATTTACAAGATAACTGGACCCCAGAAAACTGGACGACCAACCTTACTTCAAGTCCTCAGCACTATCTCTACCCAAAAGTTAACATGACTAAAGAAAGAAGAACTTAGAAAGTATGAAAATCTCTCCTTCGGCGGTGGCACAGCATAAATATTCTAATTATAAGTAAAAAAAAAAAAACAAACAAACAGAAATTCATGAGCATATCAGAAAAATTCCATTAGCTTTGCACAGACAATGCAGATTTGCAGTTAAGCATAGAAAGCCTTGTGGACACCCCCTGCCAGGCAGCACAGCAGGAGCAGTGGACTTGGAAGTGCTGAACCCTTGCACTCACAGCCAACTTTCAGCCCCACCTGCCAGGTTTACTGGGAACACTCTAATTTTAAGAAAGGGGGAATAGCATAACTGACCTCCTTAGAATTTAAAATATCATAAGAAAGAAAAGAAGTATCACCTTTGGGTGGAGGTAGTAGAGACAAGGAACAGCTGGCTCACTAAGGGAAAACCATTTCCTCCTGGTAAAGTGTGGTGGTAGACTTTTTCTTTAGTTCTCTTTAATATACAATTACATAATTTTAATGTCATATTTTATTTATTCTTTGAAAAATTTAAACAGTATGTTTTGGCCATATTCACTCCCAAATTCCTCCCAGATATACCCACCCCTACATCCCTCTTCCAACATCATGACTCCTCCCCTTTTAAAATAGCCCACTGAGTTCAATTAGTGCTATCTTTATTGTGGGTGTGGGGTCATCCACTGGGCTGTCAACCTACCATGGACCACACCCATAAAGTAAACTGACTCTCCCATCTAGTAGCCCTAAGTTGTCAATAATAGCTCCTCGGTTGGGGGCAGTCCCTCCCCAGCTCCATGCTGCAATATTGACTGGCTTCATCTCATGCAGACAACCATGGCTGCTGGGAACTCATGAGTGCAAAGGTCAAGTTCCATAATCTTTTATCACAAGAAATGTAACTGAATTACATCTCTGGCTATAGGTAGAAACGTGGCATCTCAACTGCTCAAAAGATTCTAAGATTACAAAAAAAAAGGAGTAGGGCTCAGGTTGCCTTCACTACTACTACTATCTCTCTCTCTCTCTCTCTCTCTCTCTCTCTCTCTCTCTCTCTCTCTCTCTTTCTCACACACACACACACACACATACATATATAAAAAACATGCTATTGTATACTCCCTTAAGTGTTAATCTAAATGGGCCTGTCAATCACCTAGACAAAAACCACCACTAAAGAAAACTGTCTGTTAAAACTGAAGACACATTCAGAAGATTGGAGGGAAAGTACCCCCAATGAGCTACACACCCTCGAGGTCCTTCTCTCCACGCAGTTGCTTATAGAGCCCCACTGCTTAGCCTGCTCTCTGAGTTCTAATTTAAAAAACAAACAAACAAAACATAATCTTCCCTTCCTTCACTTTCTGTCTCTTTTTCAACTGCTAGCCCAAATCCTAGCCCCCTTTCCCCGGCATATTGGGCATTGCCATTCTCTAAAGAAAGAGCACCCCATTCTCTAAAGAGCACCCCGTTCCTCTGCAGCAACTGATAAGAGCACCACCTCAGAAAACATGCTTCCTCTCTTCCTCTTACTCACTCCCTCTTCCCAGAAGCTGCTGGGAGTTTTCTTCTGGGTCTGTTTTAAATTTTTCAGATCTCTGAGACTGGGAACCTACAAAGGTGGTGGGAAAAGACAGGGGTATGCTCACGTGTTACAGCAGCACACTGGATACTTCTTGTAGAAAGGAATCTGCGTGTCCACACTGCAATGAGCCCGGCACACAACACTAACAGTATAATCGGAGTTGACCTTTAACCTAGACACATAATCCAGTGGTGCCTCTGTGCAGGTCCAGTGGTCTTGGGGTACAGAAGCACAGCTACACAAAGAAAGCTGATAAAACGTGGGAACATAGGGGACAACAGGGGCAGACTCACCAACACAGACTCTCAGAGGCAAAGCTGACCCACACTAAAGAACTAAGACTGAACTTTGCAGATGTCACTTCTAGCTACAGCTGTAGATGGAAGAGAAAGGCAGATTTGGGGACATTGACTCTGTCTTTCCAGATTTCCAGCTCTCCGAATAAAATGCAGCTTAAATTCATTTCCTGTTTCTGCTCTCTGGTGTTTGGGGTGACAGGCATAAAGAATTTCAGTTATTCGCTTACACAAAGGGAACTCTTGACTCCTTGGTAATACTCCAAGGTAACTTCTTAATGCATTACACTTGCTAAGCAGGATTTGTATGGAAAGAGACAGAAGCAGAGAAAAAGGTCTTCAAACCTGGGTTTGGCTATCCGTTTGCTGACTAAAAGCTTAAAAAAGACCCAGACAGGCAACAGAGCCAGAGGAAACTGTGCCACCAAAAGAGCTTTTTAAGATTTCTATCCCTACACATACACACAGACCGATTTAAACACAAATTGATCTTTTAGAATGTAAAGCTATCCCCCACATGAAATAGCATGTGAAATAGTTTTTAAAAAATCCCGAGACATAGTTCAAATATTTACGAGTTCAAAAGTTCTTTTTATACTTAACATTCTTATATCCAAGGGTATCAAATATAAGAAGTAACAATACTAGAATACCCTGACAAGTACAGTATTAAGACTTTAGATGCCCAGAGAGACAAATAGTAGAAAACACGTTCAAAAGGCAGACTTACAACTCATGGAGCTTATGAGCCTGAAGCCAGAGCTGGGAAGAATGACCATTTAAAACTAACACATAGAGCACCTTGTATGTGCACCACTGAGTGATTGAAGATTCTCTTCACTGCAAACTGAGTCTCTGGTTATAAACAACTGAGGTGATTTGAACAGTACTCCGTGGCCACCTGTGGGAAGACCGGGGCAAGCAAACCAGGCCGAGTTGACAGTTCCCGTAGATTGCCTCCTTCTAGATCCGTACTCCTGCCATCAGGCAAAGCCAGAAAGGTACAGATACACCAGCTTGGTTATTTCCATTTCTTGTTTTCATCATTGGTGTTTCCATTTTATCTGCAGTGTTAGTTAATTTCTTATTCACAGAAGAAGTCAATCTCCTGGGGAGGGGAAAAGATTGAACTTTCAGGCTGGACAAAAAAAAATGCACGTATAGATTTTTAATTTAAAATAAGATTTAATAATAGACAACTTTGGATTCATGGTAAGTCAAGGCTGAAAACCTAAGGATTTGAAAGAATTATCACTTCCAGTCAAATACCATTTAAAACGATGGTCTTCAAGTCTACCTCAAGTTTGTAGTTGACAGGTGGAGCGCAGTGCAGCGATGTGATGACAGGTGAGCCCCGTCTGTTAGGCTGGGCTATGTCTGAAGCACAGCCATCAGCTTGGGAAACTTACTTCAAAATAACCATCATGCAAAGGAGTTCAGAAAGGATCTTTTATTTCCGCCACTGTTTTGTTCCCCCTGCCACAGTTTACAGGGCCCCAGGGCAGAGGGAAGAGCAGGATTTTATTTCATGCATAAGTAGAGTCTATCTGCCACAAAAATAAGACTCAAAGGATTTTCTAGAATATTTTGACTTTCTCAAAAACAGGTGCTAATTTTTTTCCTTCAATCTGCCTTTCATAAATAAATCTACCTTTCACAAAACCATCAGGGAGAACAGCTTAGTGTCTTTATGCCAGAGATTACCTTTCCAGGATAACTTGCACTTAAAACGGAAAGAGAATTGTGCTGTTTAACTGAAACATGCTAGGTCAGTCTCCATTGCTACACACACATGAGACGGGGTCGGGGAGGGGAGGAAGGGAGGTAACTGTATGGAGTGGCAGGTGGGAATCGGGAATCAGCTTCGGTGGGATGATCACTTTATGATGTCAAAGCATCAAGTTGTACATATAAATAAATAATTTTACTGGTCAGTTATATCCCTGATAAAGATAAAATACAGTCTTTAAAAGTGGAAACATGTAAGAACTAAACTCAGGGTGACTGTAGGGTGTGAAGGAAGTGTGCCATCCTCATAAGGCTGATAGTCAGTATGTACATCTTAAACGTCACTCTCTCATAAAGCCACCGTGGGCACCTGTGTCATGCGGCATATACTGTAAGCTGAAGAACATACTCCTTTTTTGAGGACCTGTCTACATTACCCCCAAGATCTGAGTCATCTTCCAGCCACCGCTGAGATGCTTACCGTGGTTGGGATTTCCTTGATGGCCTCCTGGTAGACATGCTGCTCTTTAACTAAGTTGCTGGGGAAATAACCCACAATTCCCATCTCATCCTGGTGGTCACTGTAAACCTGTGTGCCCAGAACAGCAACAGTCAGGGATAAGTTGATGTCAGGGGATTTGAAAAACTTCTTTCCTCATAATGAAAATTCCATGAGCCAGAGCTTCCTTTTCACTGTGCATCCCAGGGAATTCAGAGCAAATCTGAAATTCACTGGTAGCACCAAGATTTGTGTGTCTGTCCTTTGTGGGACAGATCTGATTTGTCTCAGTACTTGAACACTGCTTCATTTTCTGCAATCTCGTGAATTGCCTGAGATCTTCCAGATGCTATAAAAAAAATTAAGGTGAATAAAAATTTTAAAGCAAATAGACACTCATTTTAAAGTATTGTATACTTCCCACTCCTTAACAATTCTGAGAGACATCCACTGACTACATTCTGATTGAATCCTTCCTCAATTTAGGATGCATCTTTGGGATAACAAGAAGCATGCTTCATTCTCCTTTGGGCTCTGCGGGCTCTGTGGGTACATTTTAACTCGGGAAAGCAGCTCCTGAAGACTCAAAGAGGGTTCTAACTTTTCGTAAAGGAACATTCTCATTTAGACAGACCGCTAACATGTAACCCTTTCTCTCGGCAAATCTTCTCATTTTTTGAACGAGATTCAACTTCTGTATGATGTAGAAGCCTCAGCATGCATGGCTCTTTTCTTCTCAAAACATCATTTTGACTTAACTTCAATTTTGTTATGAGATCTTTCCTTTAAATACAGTAACAGAAAATGAATCTGAATTTTTGTGCTTCCATTTCCATTCCTCACGTTGTCTTTACAGTTACTATTACACAGTAGAGGGGCTGAAGGTAGGAAAACCAGGAAGAGTTAAAAGCAGCACAGGTAAGAAATACATATGTTTAAACAATTTCATCTTACACTGCCAGCCCAAAACTCTCCAGCTCCATTTTCTTTTACCAGCTTGGAATAAACATAGATCTGCTGCTCTTTCTTGATATTGATGAACCTACAGTCGGGGGCATTGTAATCTTCCTGTGCTTTAGCCAGAGAAATAGTATCTGGAAGAAAAAAAACAAACAAATCCAAAGTGACCGGTTGTCCTCGGAGTAAAAAGGCAAAGCATCTGAGCAATGTATGAAAGTCCAGCTGGGTTTCAGACAGACAGAGAAAGCCTGAATATTAAAAGCCGCAGCAAAATCTAAAGCAAGTGAATTCTCCACAGTTAGACACCAAACACAGGCCACAAGACGCAGTGCTGAGAACACACACGTTTAAGATTCACTACAAAGTAAAATCCGGCTTTATCCAGACATTGTTTCAATCATGCAATGGGAAAATAACAAAAACTGAACCATGAACAACTCCTTACAGACACACTCCTCATCTGCACACAACTTCTTAGAAGAAAGTTTATCCATAAATACTCCATGCCCTGCACACAGAGCCACCAGGCCCCCAAGCAAAAGAATCCATATTCTTGCCATCTTCCCCTGTCGCTGTTTTTACTAGCACTCTTTGCCTAACTTCAGTGGCTCTTTTATTTGAAAGCCAGACCCCCAGGGTAAATACTCAGCCAATAGGAAGGGGCCACCCCCACCCCTGCTTTCATAACATGTGCTCCTGGATTCCAGAGGTTTTTTAGCATTTCTTTTTCCAGAAAGTCAAATTCCATGCCAGTGTTCCACAGCCACGATGCACCATGGTAAAGCTACATCTGCCACAGCTGTGGTGCTCACCAGTGTCAGGGCACCGTTAAGAGGACTGTACGAGAACACCAACCATTGTTTACGTTTCTGTTTTGCCCTCCCATCCTTTCAGGTTGTGAGAAAACATTTGTTGAAGGCAGAAACTTGTTCAAGATGTAAAATGGGCTGGGGAGACAGCTCAGTGGATAACAGCTGTGCAGGTCTGAAGACTAGGGTTCAGAACCCCAGAACCCATACAAATACTGGTCAAGCATAATGGCCCACCTGTTTCCCCAGTCTTATACAAATCTTCTGTGATAGGTTTCTTAGGAGACATGTTTAGCCTGGGCCACTGGTGGATTGTATAACATACCACAACCAGATCCTACCAGTGTGGAACCAAGGGATAAGTAGGTGAGGAAATGGTGGTAACTTCGTCTTTATTTCTGGGTACATTTGCTTTCCCTCTCTACAACACATGCCTGGGACAATCAACTGATAAATAGTTCATTCTGAATTACAGATCTGGAAGTTTTAGAGCCATGATCCCTGCTCCTGTTGATTCGGGTCTGAGGCATATCTTGGTGGAAGCCAGTAGCAGAGAGCCCCACTTACCTTATTGCAAGAAAACAGAAGATAGAGAGAAAAAAGCCAGTGAGGCTCTATGATCCCCTCTGGGTCACCCCAAAGACACTGTACCTCTCGGTAGGTCTCCCCTCTCAAAGGCGCTGCTTCCTCCCAACTGCTCCAATCTGGGGAGCACATGTTTGACATACAGGTTTTTCGGGGACATTGAAGATTAAAACCGTAGCAACTTCTTCTAAGGACAGGTATTTAGTCGGCAAATGCCATGATTGGCCACAGAGAATGAAATTTTTTGAAATTTCGAAACAAAGGTTTGTTGCTGTGGCAGTTTGAATAAAAACATCTCCCATAGGCTCATAGGGAGTGGCATTATTGGGAGCTGTGGTCTTGCTGGAGAAAGTGTGTCGCTGACGGTGGGCCTAAGCCAGGTACAGCGTCTCTCATTCTTTCTGCTGCCTGCAGAACCAGATGTAGAACTCTGCTACCTCTCCACCAGCACGTCTGTCTGCATGCCACCATATTGTCCCCTATGACAATATTAGACTAAACCTCTGACCTGTAAGCCAGACCAATTTATCGTTTCCCTTTATAAGAATTGTCATGGCCATGGTGACCCTTCCCAGCAATAGAAACGCTGAGTAAGACAGTTATCCCTGCATTTAAGCATCTCTCCCATGGGAAATGGAAATGAATGGTAACAGGCCAGTGGGAAATCTCCCTCCCTCCCTGGCTTGTCCAGGGGCTGGGAGTTGGAAATTCCCACCCCCATGACTCATGGTTAATGGCCAAGCAATACTTCATGTCGCAATGAACTCTTCCACCAGCTCACTGCTCCAAAAACCCTACAGAGCCCATCCTCTCCCCCCAGCCTGCTGTTGTCTCTGTTCCCACTCAGAGAGAGCCACTATTGTTTCTCTCCCAGAGTCTCTTGTGTGAAGTTTTGTTGCACTGTGTGACTTTATTTATTTAATTATTCCTTGGTTCCTGACTGCAAGGAAACCCTCGCACTGGAAAACCGTCTCAGCAACTCTTTAGAAGCAATCAATACATAGCTCTGTTTGGTAAAAATTTGCTGAGCATGTACCGTATGCCAGGTACTGCTTCAGGCATGTGGGATCTAACACTGAAAGAAAACAGTCTCGGTCCAGTTTCCCATTCACCAGGGTAGACAGACAGTATGCAGTTGCTTTTTATAGGGTGCTTGGGATAGGCATCTCCCTGATCAGGGGAAATCCTGCCCCCATTCTACTGTTTCTTGACTAGAGCTCCCTGACAGTCTGTCCTCTTCAATTTGGCTTCAGAGACCCAATATGAGGGATAAGAAATTAATTAAGCAATTTTGTGTAGCATACTTTTTCTGAAGGTTAAGTTGATACTTACTTACAATAAAAAGTTTTATTTGGGGCAGATGTATGCATAGCTATGAGCACGTGTGTGCAAGTTTCACTGTTTTGTTGGTGTTCATATAAAGGTTTTTAGGGTATGTGGGTGTTTTCAGGAAGGATCCTGTATACATTTGGCCTGATTTAGAAGACTCAGTATCTTTATTAGAGATGATAGAAGTAAAGTGCCCTTTGTTGACCACCTTATCCACAGGTCACCCAGAGGGACTATAATCCACAGCTACTGCCTCTTATCAATTTTAAATTAAAATAGATTTTCAATCCTCTTTCCTGCTTCACATCAAGGAGAGGATGAATTAGAAACCATTATGGAAAGTGGAATGGCAGGGTGGGTTTTATTTTTCTTCCTTTGATCCAGCGGTCTAAAAGCATCTGTAGGAAAACGCAAACACTGATTAACTCTTAGTTCTGACAGGACAACTATCTTCAGACTGTTCTAGTCCCAAACTAGCTGTCTATACGGGACTTAAAAGACAATTTTAATTTTAGAGCTACTTCAAGAAACAGGACTGGTAAACTCAGGACTGCCACACCGTGCACAAACTCCCCAGCAGAGTGGAAGTTAACCACTCTGAGCTATCACGGATAACACAGATAACAAATACTCTAACATTTGGATTGGTTTTGGAAAGCTGAAGAAACAAAGGCGATGCGAAGTCTTTTTAGGCACTATGACCCGGGGGAGGTATGGGTTATTTCAGTATTTGCTGTGGGCGAATATGAATTTAATTAGATTTAGGACAATTCAGATTCAAGCAACTGTGCCTAATGCCACACCAGAGACACTGCAGCCACTGGAGAAGCCGTGCGAGTTCCGACCAGAGCCCATTGCCTCCTTTTACTGGGTTTTCACATATGTTCTCCGGTCCTTTCATCTTTAAATTATCTGTTCAGCCTAACGTTCTTCTAAGGAGCCTGTGGCTCCACTGAAGTCTAAGGACAGGCTGCAGCGCGTGATGCCGACGCTGGGAGTCAGGTGTGCGGGGAGCAAGGAACTGCAGCTGTGGCTTAGTAGCTGCCCCTTCGGTTAGCGTCCCGCCCAGGTTAGCTGGTAAGGCATCAATCAGGGATTGACCACAGACTACTATCACCTTGCTCTTTCTTCTCCTTTGCTTTGTTAAATAAACTTATGCTAAACTGTCTCACCAGTGGATTCTTTTTGTAGGTATATAAGAAAAACTTTAAGTGATAAGGGTATTTTAAGCAAATACTAAAACAAGAATATCAAAAAATAGTATTTTCATTATATGCAATATTTGAAAAATAAAGTCAACTTCCAAAGATGTCTTCATTAGTAGGAGGAATTGGGCCATTAAATATAAAGTAAAATCAGAAAAGTAGCTTTTGGAAATCTGTAACTGTTTAACAATTACAAAGAGCTTGCAATATGGGCACGTGCCTGTAATCCCAACACGTTGGTGAGAATTTGGCATTAGCCTGAACTAACTACATTGCAAACTATTATCTCAAAACAAAGAAACAACCCTAAACAATAGGCAGGGGACGCGAAGCTCAGTGGTAGACTTCATGCTTAACATCTAACCTGTGCACATCCTCACCATCACAAAGGAGGAAAATTAACTGTTTTAGGAAAGACTAGAGATTCCCTTTGGAAGCTGTTTATTCATTTTATTTATCTATTTATTTTGAGGCAGGGCTCACTGAACAGCTAAAGCTAGTTTTGAACTTGCAGTGATCCTTGTGTCTCTGCATCCATAGTGCTGGAACTGCAGGCAGGTACTACCAAGCCTGGAACCCTTGAAAGCCCTTCAGTATTGAGACTAAATACTAACCTTCTATAAAAAGGAAAAAAGGAAAAATTCCACTGAAGGCAGCAGTCCTACTGCTTGTTTTTCTAGAGAACAGTGAGCAGCTGCTATCAAACAGCCATAATTTAATACAGTATGAATCCACTCCAGTAAACACAAGGCTCAGCGGGCTGAAGGAGGCACATGTCTGGTTTTCTAACAGCAGGCTGATCATTTTACCGTTAACATGCTGTTCATTAGATACTGCAATCTGCTCCTTTCAACTTCTGTGTCATTTGCTGCTCCAAAATAACACCAACTTCCATTACAGAGTTTTACACACTTTCAGATGTGTTCTATACTGAAATAAGCATTTGATGGTTGAACAACAGACCAGTAAACAGTGTTAAGTGCACAGAATACAAATAAAAGTTTATTGTAGAAAATTAAGGCTTCAGATTTCACAGTTCACCAAAACTAAAAAAAAAAAAAAAAAAAAAAATTAGGTGACTTTATCTTCCAAACTTCAATTTCACTTCCAACCATTAAAATGACTTGACCAAATGTAATCCAAACAAACACTATAAATAATACCAAGTCCTTTCAAATCGGCCATTCCAAAGGTTACTTCTTGGCATACGTAATCTTCATTGCATGAGATGGTGTGATCTTAAACCCTTGCAAAGCATCTCTGGCAGCTCCAGCCTGCCCATCATTTTCAAATTCTACAAATGCAATGTCATGCCTCCCAGGTACCAAGCGAACTTCTTTGAAACCAGGGAACCTAGACAAAAATAAAAGCAGTAAATACAGGCAAATGTATAAGTAAATTTGTCAAATAACTTCTCGCTATTGCTCTAGGAAAAATAGGAGGAGGAAGTCGCTTGTTCATCTGACCACTCAGAACCAAAATAACCACACAAAAAGTGTATTAATTAAAACACTGCTTGGCCCATTAGCTCTAACTTTTTATTGGCTAACTTCTACATCTTAATTTAACCCATTTTTATTAATCTGTGTATCACCATAAGGTCGTGGCCTACCAACAAAGTTTTAGCATGTCTACCTCCAGCTACGGATCCATGGTGTATCTCTGACTCTGCCTTCTCCCTCCCAGCATGCCATTTAGTTTTCCCCGCCTACCTAAGTTTTGCCCTATCAACAGGCCAAGGCAGTTTCTTTATTCATTAATTCTAATTACAGCACACAGAAGAGACTCCCACATCAGAAAACTAATCACATTCAAGAAAAGTAATCACATTCAATCAAGAATCCCAATTAGGCTAGAGGCACCTGACATGAAATTTCACCATGAAGGGACTGCAAGAGGTCACACTAATTCACGCCTGTCGTTATGTCAGTTTGTTTCCCGTTTACCCATCTATTAGAACAACTCCAACAGGGGAAATCTATCCTTTACTTGCTAAGCTTGGAGACAGGCTTCAATCCATTATTCGCCCCAGACTTCAATGACCTTACAGAGAACTACTGCTGTGGGTGACAAATGAACTCCTTCCACAGAAGGGCAACCTGTCCTGACAGGAGGCTCCACACAGATCTGTTTAGTAAAGAACTTACTGATTGAACAGCATGGATAACATCATCTCATTCGTCTCTTCTGGCAAATTATTAAGGAACAGGATATAGTTTGGAGGGTAATCGGGGACCTATTGGAAACAAAAGGCAAAGTTAGCCTGTGAATATAAACTGTACTGCAAGGTTGTAAGAAACATGAAAACTATCTTTAGAGAACTACACTGCAGCTTAAAGGGGTCTGTGAAACCTTAACACACCAAAACGAAAGCTGAAAACAGAGATACAGATAAAAACCTAACACCAGGGAAAGCCAGCATTCAAATTAAGACCCCAAATCTGGAAGGTTAGGAATCTGTGAAAACAGTATTTATAGAAGAAACACCTGTGGGTCAGTAGTAACTGGGGAATGATGTCACCTGGAATTCAGAATTCAAAGTCTAAAGACCAGAAAAGGCAGCAACACTGAGCTCCTCAGCTCATCACTCGACTCAGCTAACACTCCACCATGTGATTCCTGTTTATTACCAGACCATGAGAAAATTAAGAACTAAAACATTACTATTACCAACCAAAGCCTGCTGACTCTGTGTTCCCGTTCATGCATGCAGACAGTAAATGGCATGTTCTGCATCTACTTATATAAAACAAGCAGCATATTAGATATGAAGTCACATGCTTGGTACCCTATCCTGAGACAGAATACTTTATATACTACAGAGAGTGCATAAAGGATTTATATATAAGAAAACACTGTCTACTTGCTACTGTCATGAACAGAAAAGATCAAATGTAAAAACAATTAGTGAACAGCTCAAGATAGAGAACGAAGTGCTGTTCTGTGACTTCAAGTTCTGAAAGAGTTCGAAGAACAGAAAGATCATAAACGAACACAGAGGGTCAGGTATGGTGACAGCCATCTGTAATTCCAGCACTCAGGAGGCTGAGACAGGAGGATTGAGATCTGTAAGAGTGGCATCAAGACTGTCTCAGTGGGGCTGATTCAGATTCAGTCCCCAACAACAAAGGAGAAGAAAAATAAAAAGTGTGTGCTTTTATATGCTAATACGGTTGTGTACTCTAACACCGTGTGGTACAGAGAAGAGGTGGATCATGTCAGAGTCTATAAGTTAAACTGTACTCAAAGCAGATTAAATATTTGTGCTGGAGAAGTGGAAACAAGGGTGACTGCAAACACCACTGCCCAACCTGAACCTGAGAAAGACAGGGCAGTGTGTCAGCAACCGGGGTAAGAGCCCCTCACAAAGTCCTCTGACTACACATCTGTGAAACCCTGGCATGCGCCTTATCCAAAACAAAAGCCCTCTCTTGGCCCTCACAACCCTTGTCTTCTTTATTTGTCACCAATTCATGCAAAATAAGAATCAGGCCAGGTTTTATTTCCATCGTAGGGAAATTTTGATATTTTGAAGAGAAATTTCTTAAAAAGACAGTCAATTATGTCTTGAGAAAAGATTTACTTGCTTTGGCAGTCACGCACGCTATTTTATATTGCAATAATTTTTATGATCAAATACCCCATGGAGGAAAACATTACCTGAGGATTTGGTGCTGCGTTTCCTTGAGTATTAGCTGAATTTGGTGTTCCCTACAAAAAAAATAAAATTGGGATTAAAAAAAAATGGTTAAATTTCTGGTCAGGCGGTAGTGGCACACACCTTTAATCCCAGCACTCAGGAAGCAGAGGTAGGCAGATCTCTCTGTGAGTTCAAGGCCAGCCTGGTCAACAAGAGTGAGTTCTAGGACAGGTAGGGTTGTTACACAGAGAAACCCTGTCTCAAAACAAAACAAAAGAACAAAGAAATGGTTAAATTTCAGTCATACTAAAAAAAGCAAAGGAAATTTATAAAATAAACATAGCATAAAGCAACATTAAATTAAACGTAAAATATACCTTATTCCATTTAAGTTTCTATGTCTTAACTATTTACCAATTTTTCCCAATTATTTCTGAAATGTGTCTCTCAACACTATAGACCATAACATAAAACATAACATTTGAACACATTTCTTTCTCCTCCGCCCTCTCCTCTTTTCTTTTAGACAGGGTCTCACTATATATCAGCTATCTTGGAATTTACTATGTAGACCAGGCTACTTGCCTCTGCCTCTACAATGCTAGGATTAACAGTGTGCACCACCACACCTGGCTTTAACATTTACCAAGAGTGCTGTGAGGTTGAGGCTGGAGGGTCACAGGCTGAACAAACTCCATCTAGGTTACAAGAGCTCTTACATCAAAAACATAATGATAGAGAAAAGGAACAGTCTTACTTCTTAAAAAAACAATTTCATATAAATATTATACAGAGTCAAACGTATTCAAATATTTTTTAACTCAGAAGTAACTACTTTTTCGGATAATAACACTTTTATGAGATTTCAAGTTTTGCCTCTAATTGTTCAAAGAAGCTGAGTAGGATACTCATGATGAAGAGATTACAGAATTTAAGAAAAACACAACAGGTATGTCTTAGATGACGATGTCATTAAACAGCAGGTAAATCAGATTAAAACTGTTTACTGCAAATCTCCATGTGTAAAGGCTGATATTCTAAATTGTTGCTTAAATTGAAACACTAGAGTTTTAAAGTTTAGTTATCCCAGCTTCTTAAAACTTCACCTTTAGCTGGGCCGTGGTGGTGTGCACACCTTTAATCCCAGCACTGGAGAGGCAGAGAGGTGAATCTCTGTGAGTTCAAGGCCAGACTGGTCTACAGAACAAGTTCCAAGAAAGTCATGGTAGTTACATAGAAAAACCCAATCCGATGTTCACACACACACACACACACACACACACACACTTTTCTGTCTCACCTGGCCAGGCTTTTTGTTTGCAGCTGCTGCAGCCTGTTCCATGGTTTTAGCTTTCTTCTTTTCCTTTTTCTTTTCTTTGTCAGCGAAGGTTCCACGCATTTTAGATATTATATCGGAATCTGTTTTTGCATACTGAATTCGCTGTTTTAGTTTTAGGAAAAAAAAATACATCACTTTGTGGAAGGCTGTTTAGAACTATTGCTAACCTTTTAAAAGCCAGTACATAAATACACTGAAAACTAATTTTAAACACATCTATAAGGAATCAGAGAAAGAAATCAGTGGAAATAAGTAGTGGCCAAAAGTCACAAGTAAGGCAAACTTAGACTCAACTGTCTTTACTAAAGGACAAACTGGGCTGAGTGGCTCAGACCTGCAACCTTACGGAATCAAGAGGCCTGCCTGGACTCAGATCAAGTTCAAGGCCAGTCTGAAAAACTTAGATTATTTCAAAACAAAAGGTAAAGATACAGCTAAGCAGGAAAGTACTTGTCTATCATGTATGAAGTCCCAAGTTCAATTCCCACCACTATCACAGAAACAAACAGAACGCAACTAGACCGGACTGCATATGGTAAGACCAAGGCTGAAGAAGCTGCACTACTGCTTCTTCTGACTTAATAACAATGAAAAGGATTTATCAATGACTCAAAAAAGGATCAATATGTGTCAATCAGCTGTGGGATGTATCATGCATATTTCCTTACAGTGACTGAAAGTACTGAAGTCTGTAAAGGACTTTCCTTTGAATCTACCATTTTTAAAAAAATGAATTCAATAACTTAAATGTTGAAGTGGGAGGAAAGAGAAGACTATCAGTTGCTATGACTGGGCTTAATCTTCTTATACCAGGCAGAGCCAGTAAAATGGCAGGCACCTGAGACCAGCGAGCACTGAGAAACACTGGCCTACGCTTAGGGCTTTGCCAACTACAGTGTTCAATCTAACAGCCGGAAGAGCCCGACACAGAAAGTCTAGGTAAAGCTTCAGAGTCTATGCTTTTTGCAAGCACAAAGGGAATGATGCTAAACTTTGAGGAGTGGGGCCTTAGACAGACTAAATTTGTCACATGGCTAAATTCATCACTGAAAAAACGGCCTAATATTTCTGCCAATGACCTGTACAGTTACCTAGGGTATTTTGTCTGCAAGTTGCAATTTCCATTCAACCAAACACATCTCTGGAGCTCAAAGCATCAATATTTCTCAGATGACAGAAAAAACACAGTAATCCTACAAAGTACTCCTATCCCAAGAATTTGATCTTCGTCTGAAAAGATGCAAAAGCATTTGAAAGTAGTGTGGATCAAAAGGCAATAATTTCTTAACCAAAGCAATTCTTTCTCCTCCTTCAGCTAAGAATACACCAGGGGAAGAGGCAAGCAGGACACATCCCTCAGAACCCCAGGCTTTGCCTGGCCAGTGCAGACAATTCTATTGCATAGATGCCAGACAGCTCTGCTAACCTTCCTATCATGTTCTAACAGACAAGATGGGCTGAGACTCAAATTCTACCAGTCAGAGGAACTCAGTTCTTTGGAGTCTTCAACTCTGTTCCTGACATGAACAGATCTCAGGTACCTGACTTGTCCGCCACTGTAACAGTCACCTAAGTATCTGATCTCAAAAAAGGCTCTTATAGGACATAATGTAGCTTGTCCTGCTCAGGGACACTCAGCACTATCTCTGCTAACCAGATGCTTTTAACTTCTAGTGGGTAGAGGATTCTGCTAAACATCCCAGTGAACACTAAAAGTCCCAGATTGCCATTATTAATAAACTCTAGACATAAAAATAAAATACAATTCATCAAAGAACAAAATTTACATTTACTCCAAAAGGCTCATGATAGAAGCCCTCAGGACGGCAGCTCTACTTTTCTGAGGTCATGTTGTTCTGAGTTAGAAATTGAAGCAAATTCTGCTCTCTGCTGATCTCACCTGAAAGCACTTAAATACAAGCATAGCAGCATTATTATCCTGTCAAGATGTTGGAGATCTGGTTGCTCCTGCCAAGCTTCCTCAAGGCAGAGAGCAAACCTCTAAAATACCTTCAGTGGAAAAAAAATCAAACCAAAGGATATTTTGCCTTCATTAAAAATAATAATAATAATAATAAGTTGGAAGGTGTGTCTAGTGCCAAACACAGCAAATATTTCTTCCTTTTTTGTATCCAGCTAACCAGGCACATGCCAACTTGCCATTTCAATTCAGGCAAATTGTGGTCCAAGCACATGAGATCTAGATTATGTAAAGTCTTCATATTAAGTAATAGTAACAGGAAACTTCACGTTACTGACACTCAAGGAAGAGTACGATACAGGACAGAGGCTCCAAACTGCTGCTGACAGCTAACACTATGTCTGGCTGGAGACAGCCACACAAATTCGCCTGGGTATGTATAGCTTTCACTGATGTCTAAGTAAAGAGCTACAATAAAGGAGCATATGGCTAGTGAGGCCTGTAATCTTACAACCTGTCTGTATTAGAAAATATACTCCCTCCTAGCATATAAAAAGCAAGGTAAGCTTAGATGTTATTAGTGTCTGAGCACTGATGCTACCACTGGCTACAGGAATACACCCTAAACGAACAAGATAGCCTCATGCCCAGTCCTTCTCCATGATATGCAGGGGCTAGAACATCAGCATGTATTACACCCTTTAGGTCAAATCCAGATCATGATTTGTTTTTGTACACCTTGTGAGTTAACAATTATTTTAACACAATTTTAAAAGGTTCAAAACACATAAACAAAACAACAGGTATCAAAAACTATGTGGTCAGCAATATATATCTAGTCCTTTAGAATTTTTGCTGATCTCCAGATTAAAGCAATGATTCAACTTGTTCATATTTTAGTGACAGTAGAAGTAAACAGAGATGCAGAATCTGTTAATGGCTGAACACGAATGAAGGTTCAGATCCTCTAAGCCACAGGCCTTGGCTCTCTAAGAATTCTTTACACGATTTTCCAATCCCAGCAGAAAGACAGGATGAGTCTATAGTCAGGGTATATGCATTCACACTTAAGATTCAATACTTCCTATCAACTATCATCCAGTCTTACACCCAGGGGCCTGCCTCCTAATTGAGGTCCATACATGCTCTCTGGACCATCCCCTCCTACTTGGTTGTTTGAGTCTCTTGTAGCCTGGAATATCCTTGAACTTCTGACCTTCCCACCTTCACTCCCAAGAGCTGAGAATCAATGCATGTCCCACAATGCCTACCTTAATTTCTAATGTTTTAAAGAATGCTACCTGTGTGTACATCATAATATATTTTAGTATTGGTCATTTTAACTGCAATAAATTAATAATAAATACAGCTCTAGGAGTGTATTTTAATAAAATTACATATAGGGCTGGAGAGATGGCTCAGAGGTTAAGAGCACTGCCTGCTCTTCCAAAGGTCCTGAGTTCAATTCCCAGCAACCACATGGTGGCTCACAACCATCTGTAATGAGGTCTGGTGCCCTCTTCTGGCCAGCAGGCATACACACAGAATATTGTATACATAATAAATAAATAAATATAAAAAAAATAAATAAATAAAATTACATATATAATAGGTGGTCGTTCGCCCTTATTATCCCAGAACTTGAGGGAGTAAGGAGAATTAAGCATTGGCTACATAACAAGTTTAAGGCTAGCCTGGGTTATCAGAGACTCCGGTTCAAAACAAACAAAATACCTATGTAAAAAACAAACAAATTTCCCTAAACAAACAAAAAACCAGAAAGCCTACCATCAAGTCCATACTTAAAAACCTATTGAACCACTCAATAATAGTAATTAAAGCAGAAAAAATAGGATTAGCTCACCATAGGTTTACCATAAAAAGGAAATCCTTGTAACTGTCTCAAAGCATTTGTGGATGAGCCCAGTTCCTTAAATATAACGAAAGCCTGCCCCCTCATCTTCATGGTCTTTAAAGCCACAATATCTACCACGTGTCCAAACTGAGAAAACAGTGCATACAGGGATCTCTTCAATTCTGTACAAATAAGAGGGAAAACAATTTCTGAATGAGGGTTCTGAATGACTAAGTTCTTTATAAAACAACAATATAATGACCACTTCTTTCATTAATTTAAAAATTTGAAAGAACACATTACACCATTCTCATTAGCTACCTAATTTAAATAGTTATGTGAAACCATTTATGAGTTAAAACAATTCAAAAACACTTTAATGCCTGCATATTCTTATATTAAAAAAACATTAGTGTTGTGTAAAAATGAGACAAAGCATTATAGAGCACTATGAAAGAGGATTTGATGAGACATTAAAACACAGCCTCAAGACACAAGTAAATAAACACATTTTAGCTGTGAAGAAATGTTTTTAAAAGAACATACCTTCTTTTTTAATTTTATCATTCATATTGTTGATATAAATTGTGTGATTTGGCCTGATATCCATGTCTGGAAAAAACCCTTCAAATAGCCTAAAAGAAATAAATAATCTGTTATTAGCAAGGAAGGTTAAATCACATAGGTGTATGCCATGTCAAAAGACAAGAACCATTACTGGGAAATTATTTTTCCAACCCAGATGTCAGAAAAATGTCAGCTGGCAGTGACAATAATTTCTCCCTAGACCCTATTGGGGCTTTTTAGATAAATGACAAATAGTTCTCAAGATTAAAACTTGGTAGAACACCAATACATAGATTTAGAAACATTTTATTCAAGGTACTCCTTTTTCTAACCGCCAAATAAATGGTACTATCTTTCCATCTACATAATGAAATAACTTTTTAACTCTGGTGCGCTCTTCTGGCCTGCAGACATATACACAGTCAGAATATTGTATACATAATAAATAAATATTTAAAAAAAAAAAGCCAGGCGGTGGTGGCACACGCCTTTAATTCCAGCACTTGGGAGGCAGAGGCAGGCGGATCTCTGTGAGTTCGAGGCCAGCCTGGTCTACAAGAGCTAGTTCCAGGACAGGAACCAAAAGCTATGGAGAAACCCTGTCTCGAAAATCCAAAAAAAAAAAAAAAAAAGTAATTTACTAATTCTTTTGAGAATGTCATGCAGTGTATTTTGATCATATTCACTGGAAACTTTTTTTTCCGGTGAAGCGATTTAAACATTTACGTAAGAAACTAGTAAACATAAACTTATTTAAAAAAACAATGTAAAAATATTGTAATAGAATAATAAAATTTACAACGCATTTCACAGGTGTACCCACAAACTTATTTATTTGAACATTTGTGTGTGTGTGTGTGTGTGTATGAGTGTCACCACAAACGCTGGGGTCAGAGAACTTTTCAAGGCCAGGTCTCTCCTTCCTCCACATGGGTCTCAGAGGCCCAACTCAAAGTGTTCAAGGTTGGCAAAAAGCGCCTTTACCTGCTAAGCCATCTTGAGAGCCCTCAAATGTATTTAATTTATATACATCACCTCCAGGGCTGCCCTGGGATTCCCTCTGACAGATTTGAAAGGAATGATACTCTCACATAAAACAATTTAGAATGATAGTCAAGAGCTCAGATCCTAGCACCAATGAGATGCGGATTTAAATTGTGTTTATGCTTTTCCAATCGGCTTCGTTGAGGGGCAAGGTCCTTTAAGTCTCGGGTCCTCAGTTACAAGTTGGGGATAGTAACAGTACCAACAAAAGGAGCCCAGAAGACTAAATAAGACAGATATCTAACGGTCTGCATCAGCAAGTACATAAAGTTACTATTTATCATTGATGGCTATTACAAGTTAAATGTCTTAACGTCACACAACATGCTGTGCTGAACATCCCGGGATGGATGATTTACAAAGAGCACGTACTATGCAGGTAACATTTTATAAGGAACACGTATCAAAGACCTGCCTTCCTTAAATGGAAACCTGGAGAAGGGCTGGGGTCTAAGGGAAGAGGACAAGAGCAGAAGCTCTGGTAGTAGCTCTTGCGGACTGAAAGAGCACAAGGGAACCCGAAGTGCCATCTCCCTCCCCACCCAAAAGTCTACTGGGGGGTGAGGTGAGGGCTGAGTGTCCAGAGAACCGTAAATGCCCCCAAGCAAACAACGGCCATTCTCTACCCCAGGACTAATTCCTATGCGCCATCTTGAGCCTATTCACACACCGGTCAATCTGCCCCGCACACGGGCCCCGCCGGCGTTAAAACCCCAATCACCCCGGATTGGCACGCCGGGCCTCGACCCGCCAGCCCCTGGGTCGCCGTCCCTCCCTCCCTTCCGTCGCATCCTCCGCCGAGTCGGGGACCACGCGGCAGACCACACCTTCGCCCTCGCCGGTTCGGTTCCGACTGGGAGGATCCGCCCAAGCCTTGGGGGCACCCACGGCCAACGGGACCCCAACAGACCCACCTAAAGCCTGCGCCGTCGCGCTTGAAGACCAAACCGGAAAAGCTGCCTGGCGCCGGAAGAGCGCGGCCACACTCCTCAATCGAACGCAGATAAGTCGAGGAGCCAGCCGAGCACCGAGTCAATCGATGTTTTCGGGCTCGGGCCGCCGGCGCCTTACTCCTTCTGCGCATGCGCATCTCTGAAGGGCGGGAAGGAGGGATTCTGTGGAAAGGGGAAGAACTGGATGGGCTCAAATAAGGATTCAGGGCCAAGTTGTGAACCGGAGAGAAGGGAAGGGAAGGGAATTGTCTTTCCTTACCGCGATTTCAAAGCTTCCCAACTTTAATGATGTGATACAATTCCACAGGAGCAGTTCCTCGGCCTGTCATCAGAGGCAAGTAGGCAAACCTTTCAATGGGTGATGACCGACTAGGCTTAACACCACCTTTTAAAAGCATGGCCATTGTCGCTCCCTGAAATGGGTCTCAGATATCTGAGAGTCTGAAGGAACATTCCAGCACTCTGCAGATAGTATTGATGTTTGCTGGTTCTCTCACCTCGCTGCAGGATTACACAATCAACCTATAGATCATTTGCCTAAAGTCACTCAGAAACCACTAACTTCCTCCCACCCACCCACTTTCTCTTTTCCTCACAAAATGCCTCGAGTTTTCTAGGTTAAAAATTGGGGTAGGGACCAAATTGGTTGATTTCATCAGCTTGATGTTTCTGTTCTTTTTTTTTTTTTTAAAGATTAATTAATTTATTTTTGAGACAGGGTTTCTCTGTGATGCTTTGGTACTGTCCTGGAACCTAGCTTTTGTAGACCAGGCTGACCTCTAACTCACCGAGATCCTCCTGCCTCTGCCTCCCGAGTGCTGGTATTAAAGGCGCACGCCACCACCGCCCAGCTGAGGTTTCTATTTTTTAAAAACCACCTGAAGTTGCAACATGGAACTAGTGTCTTGAGGGTAGTCACTTTGTCTGCTTTGTTCACTGAAGTCCTTAGAAGAATGACTGATACTTAGTAAATAGGCATTAGACGAATGAATGAAGTTTGGGGAAAATCGGGCCTCAATAAAACAAGTGTGATGTCGAGTGAGATCCTGTTAGTGTAGGAAATGGTGTTAAAGAACCACAGAAAAGTGTTCTTTAGTTATAGAAATATAGAAACCGCTCTGTTTTGTAAAAAGAATATTGAGTGTATTCTTAACAAAGGAACATCAAGTAAATATAAAAATAATTTCTAAGGAGCAACGAGGTGTCCACCCGTTAACATGCACATCTGAGCAGTGAATTAACTGCTTGGTGATAGTGATAGTGAGAGCAGCTCAGATGCTTTTCCTGAAATAAGCTGTAATCTGACTGTGTTATAGAAACTGACTTGGCCAATAGTTCATAGCTATTTTAAAAAAAGAAAATTTATAAACATGCAAAGACATTCCTCCTGGGAAGAAAATAGCCTGGGGAAAAAGTATCTAAAGACACAGAAACCTAGTCTATCAAAAATTGAATCACAGCTACTGTACATTTTACATTGCAAAGAAGAAATTGCCCAATGACAGCTCAGTGGCCATGTTTTCCATGATTTTTCCAGGTTTATCTACAAAAAGGCAGCAAATTTTCATACCCATAAGTAACCACTCTGGGCTTTTCTGAATGGATCTTCAATGGTTTTCTGAATGACCGAGAAACTAAGAATTGGAATTGGATCTGGTAGGGAATGAGGGGGAAATGGGTTTTCCTGGTTCTTTGAGAAACCTTGTAATCAACTGATTCCATATCTCAAGTATTACGGAGGTGATATTATCCAAACCCTGGTTACATACACATGCAATGCAAAAGAACTTGATTATATTATAAAGAAACCTATAACCTCTGACCTCTTGCTGGCCAAACTAGGAATTAGATGTCAAAATTTCACATTTTTGAAACTAATAGAAGAGAACATATGTTTCCCTGGAGTTCTGCTCAGCTTAGACTCATAATTCTGTTAGGCAACAAGATTTACTTTCCAATGAAACAGGTTTTTTATCAAATGAAACCCAGAGGCGACGTTATAACCACCATATACAAGCTTCATGCATCTCCTAACAATAAAATTTGCTTATTTTCGGGGCAGCAGAAAAATGACTACAACAAGTTGGGAATAAAACTGTGTCAAGACACCTAAATTATAAAGATGGTGACTGTACTGTGTCTTAGTGGCTCTCAATACACATATATTTTCCCTACTTTATCTGCACATGTTTTATGGTTCTCATTAAATGTTTTCCAGTATCTTGCAACAGTGACTTTGGGAACGGGACGTGCTTACAGGAAAAGGCACCATAAAACTATACTGGATATATTTTGTCTTATTTATGCTAGATAGAGCCAGGAAATGTACGGCAACTTGCTTGCATCTTCTTTCTCCCTACAGGTGATAATTACACTAAAAAAGTTTATGTAGAGTGAATTATTTTCACAAAAAGCTTTAAACAAACCTAAGTATTATTGTTGAGCATCAAATCAAGTTTACATTTTCTTAGCTGGTTGAAATTATGTTCAGCTAAATTTTACTGAAAAGCAAACCTCCCTCTATTCAGGGAAAAAAAAACTTGTGCAATTAATTTCCTTTCAATGCATTTCACTCTTTTTAAATTCTTCATAAGCACACTCTTATTTCTACAGACAAATGAATAAATGGATGAAGGCCAGAAATGACTGTTACATGTAATGCTATGTTGATGCTACAATGCAGTGTAATCCATGTATATCAAAATGCTACCCTCTCCCTGGAGTGGGTGGGATTTAGGTATGCTATGAGAATACATACATTCTATAAGCCTTAAAAACAAGTTTTTTGATTTGGAGATCTGGAAATCAGTTCAAAGAAAGACAAGGAGAAAATCGGAACACTTTGTTATTCTGTTATGTGTGACATGTAGGTAGTGCACAATATACTATTGCCTGTCCACACAGAAGTTCAGTGAAATAACATCACAATATGTGATCACACAATAATGTGCCAGTCAATCAGACCTAGGTAATAAACTCAATGATGTGTGGATAAAAATTGAAGTGGTGGTACATGCCTTTAATCCCAGCATTCTGGAAGCAGAGGCAGACAGAAATCTGTAACTCCAAAGCTGGTCTGGTCTGCATAACAAGTTGGAGGCCAGTCAGACTATAGTGAGCCCTAGTCTCAAAATACTAAACAAAATTTGTAAGTATGGATAGTTGTGCTTTTTCTATGGTTTGCCACTGTGAATTCTTGGGACTTCTGAGGTTCTGTAACTAGCTGAAATCTAAGTTTTTAAAAAATATATTTTATATGTCTATTGATCCCAACTCTCTAATTTCAAGCATGATGTTTTACTAATTTGGTGGGCAAAGTACAGATGTCCATATCTAGTACTCCTCATGTTAACATGTATGTAGTTTTCCTAGAGATTTTGCTAAAAAAATATGATTGAGATTAGAACAGGGCTACTATTTTGATCGGGATGATGTGGCTCTGGAGGGTGTAGGCCACTTCTTCCACGAATTGGCCAAGGAGAAGGGTGAGGGCACCGAACGTCTCCTCAAGTCACAGAATGATCGCAGAGGCCATGCACCCTTTCATGATGTGCAGAGGCCATGTCAAGATGAGTGGGGTAAAATCAGGAGGCCATGGAAGCTGCCTTGGCCTTAGAGAAGAACTTGAACCAGGCCCTCTTGGATCTTCATTCCCTGAGTTCTGCTCGCACTGATCCACATCTCTGTGACTTCCTCAAAAACCACTTCCTGGATGAAGAGGTGAAGGTTGTCAAGAAGATGGGCAACCACCTGACCAACTTCCCCAGGCTGGCTGGGCCCCAGGCATCTCTAGGCGAGTACCTCTTTAAGCGACTCACTCTCAAGCATGACTAGGAGGCCTCTCCTTCTGAGGGGCTCCCACCTCTGCTCTGCACCAGCCAGCCTCAGGACCTTCACCTGAACCTCTCAAGAAGCCACTAGGCAGCTTTGTAATGCCCTGGAGCCCCTCTCAAGTCTTGGACCAAGTAAAAATAAAGCCTTTTGAAACAGCAGGGGAAAAAAAGAATAAATATGTATTCAGCTCATTCTTCTGGAGTCCAGAGCATGACATGAGCACCTGATCAGCATCTGGTGAGGGATTCCTTGCTGCATCACAACATGGCAGAGGGCAACAAGGTAAGGCAGAGCATGTAGGCCAGAGAGAGTTCCTATTTCAGCAAAGTCATTTCCAAGATAACCTCTATTAGCCCACTGCAGTGGGTTGAAAGGGAATAGCGCTTATAGGCTCATGTATTTGATTACTTGTTCCCCAGATTAGGAGCTGTGTGATGTTGCGGGAAGAGGTGCATCACTGAGGGTGGGTTTGGAAGTTTCAAAAGACTCTCACCGTTTTCATTGTTCTGTCTCTCTGTCTCTATCTTGCTCTCTGTGTCTATGTCTGTCTTTCTCTATTTCTGACTGTAAGTGCCTCTAACTTTGTCTCTCTCTGCTTTCTACTTGCAGATAAAATGTAAGCTCTCTGCTATTTCTCCAGAACTATGCCTGCCTGTCTGCTGTCATGTTCCCTGCCATGATTGTTATGGGCTCTAACCCTGTGAAACCATAAAGCCCCAAATTCTTCTATAAGTTTACTTGGTTATGATTTCTTACCACAGTAATAGATAAGTAACTAAGACACCCATTCATCCACTAGTGGATTCATCCAGAGCCCCCATGACACAGTTTCTTCCTAAAGACCCCACTTCTCAACACTGCTGCACTAGGGACGTTTCTGCATGAGACTTGGAGGGGAGGAACACTGTTCAAACCGTAGCAGCCACCTTCTTATATAAACACATAACAGCTATTGATTTCAAACCCGGTACCAGTTATCTTGTGTCATTCATTTAAATGCTTTCCAATGGACAATGGAAAATAAATATTAAGAGGAAGAAGTCTAGAAGTTTTGATATACTTCAACAAGTGATTGCTTGTTTAAGAGTTCTTACTTAATTAAGAAAGAGTTACTTTCTTAATTATAGTGCTCATTAACATTGCACACACACAAAAAATCCAATTCTTGTCTTATACCAGGCTCAGAGAAGACATGTGCTACACTCTGTACTTTGAAAACCTGGCATTGCCGTGCACTTTCTTCATATAAAATGTGTAAAAATATGAGGATACAGTAGTAACAGACCAGTATATATGGAACACAGATGGTGAGGGACAAGGCAGAAACACAAAAAGCCAATACAGAGAATGCCAACTGCTTTTTGTCTTTGTTGTCTTGGAAACATATCCCAAAATATAACTTCTGTTTATCCTAGGTCTCTGAGTAACTTTAATGACTGGAGAACATCTTCTCCTTTCTATCCTCCATCAATAGTTCAACTGACCATGTAACATATACCAGAAATAATTAATTGTGATTTAGGAGTTGTTTGTTAATGCACCCATAGCTTAACTCACCATGAGTTGCAATATTAAGATCTTTAATAAATGATCGTTTTACAGTGTATATACTATATAACCCAAGCAAGTTCTCTATAAGTTATTCTTATAAAGGGGACCATTCTCGTTCAAACCACTACAATGGGCTAATGGGTTATCTCGAGAATGGCTTTGCTCTAACAGAAACTCTCTCTGGCATACATGTTCTGCTTTGGCATGTTGCCCTCTGCCATGTTGTGATGTAGCAAGGAACCCATTATCAGATGCTCATGTGGTGATCTGGGCTCCCCTCCTCTGGAATAATGCGCTGAATAAATTTTTATTCTTTTTGAACTACACAATTTTAGGTATTTTGTTATAGCAACAGGATATGTACTAAGACACTAGTATTCTACATTTGATATTATTTAGTATTATTCTTATATTTGATATTATCTCTGCAGTATTAGAGCTAACCATATATTCTGATATGTATGACTGCTTTTGAGTACATAACAAGCAAGGCATAGATCTGAGATGACTATAAATTTTTAAAGTAGAAATCCAAGTGATTGATAACTACAAGATCCAATTTTAGTGGTTTTGCTGTGAAAATGAATTCATTATTTATTGAATACCTACGTGGATGTGTCTCCAGTTACGGTGGTGTTACAGCCTAATGAACCCACTGAAAATTGAAATATTAAGTCAAAATGCACTTAATGAACATAATAAATTAGATCAGCCCAACTTAAATGGGCTTAAGACACCCTATGGTAAAGCAAGATCATAATGAAATGTTATGTAACTTACTGAATACCAACAGTAAGAAGCAGAGTAGCTGTACAAGTAATGTAGCATTGCTGAAAAAAAAAAAAAAACAACTAAAGCCAAACCATTATAAGTGAGACACCAACAGCATAAGATGTCATTATATAATATATAATGTATTATGCTTTTTCCAAACTTAGAAGAGAGTCAGTGGACTCTGAAGAAATAAATAGCTTACACTACTATTTTACTACTCTCATTTTAGACTGCTCAGATTCACCTGGCAACAAAAGACCCAGAATGTGTATAAAGCATTTCAGGCATGATTTAACATCCAGAGACAGGCTGAATTCTGCTCACAAAGGAGGTGAGTGAGAAAGTTTTGAAGCCCTTACTTTGTATTACAGATTGTGTTCAGACAGGACAATCCTGAAAATTATTTCTGACTGGGGAATCCAAAACAATTATGGAAATGAGGCTCATACTTCCAGTTCTATTTTGTTTTAGGTGGATGTGGGGGTAGTTTAACTCCTTCAAATTTCTCTAATATTCACTGGCAGAAATAGCATCACATGGGTTAATGAGTTTATTAAAACTGATGGCAAAAATCAAGAAGTGTTATTGTATCTTACTAAGATTAGGACAGTCTTCCTTTAGTCATGATGGTTTTTCCATCTCTAATATGAAGCTACTTTCTAACCTTTAATGTTACTAAATTGCTTCAGCTCCCCAAAGATAGTAATATAACATAATACATTTTGTCATCTTGGTAGAGGTCTGAAAAAGAATGGTCAGTTTGGAAAGCCTGAGAGGAATTAGTTCTAAGTTATTTCACTGTGACTGAAATTGCGAATGCCGTATTCTATTATGAGTGACGAGGACTAGAAGAGCTCATTCCTCCCTTACTTCAGCATAAGGTATCCCAGAAGTCCTTGTGTCTTGCTAAGCTTTAAGATTTTCTAAGATTTAACATATTACAACTTGGGGACTCTTATTTTCGTCTTGGTTTTATTGAAGATTGAGCCCCAAACCTCAACCTATACTGGATAAGTGCTTCTATCACTAAATTGCATCTGCAGTCCAGGACACTCTAAGCTTTAATGAGTACCCACAGAATAGAAAACTATGCTAGCTTCTGGGGATGAGCAAGAAAGACAGACAAAATACCTTCTTCCACAGAACTGAACCCATGGGATGTCAGATTAACATATACATGTTTGTAAATTGTGGATAACTACTGAAGAGATGTTCCCATGACTAATGCTATATCACAACCCCCACCCCCCCGCCCCAAACTTAGTGGTCTGAAATAGGACCTCCTGGATAATGTCTAGTGGACTTGTGGATTCGGAATTCAATCAGACAGTGATAGGGTGGAATTTTTTTATCCTTGTAGAGAGACTGAATGTCACCCAGTAAAACTCAGCTGATGAATAAGCTGGCTCACAAGAGTCAAACATTGTGACTCACACATTTGATGATAAGAATAGCTAAGAGTTGGAGTTCAGACAGAGATGTCAACTGGAACGTAGTCACATGTCATTTCTAGCTTGGTGACTCAGACTGATTGAATCAATTATACAGTAGCCATTCTCCTGAGAAAATTAATTGACCATCATATATAGATTTAATGTGGGATGTCATACAACAAAGCTTTCAGGAAATTCTTTGATTCCAGCTGTGTGATAATGCTAGTCCACATTCAATGGGAAAGGAACCAAACTCCAGTTCTTGAGAAAAGAGAAGCAAAACCATACCATAGGCTGGGTGGTGGTGGCGCACGCCTTTAATCCCAGTACTCGGGAGGCAGAGGCAGGCGAATCTCTGTGAGTTCGAGACCAGCTTGGTCTACAAGAGCTAGTTCCAGGCCAGGCTCCAAAACCACAGAGAAACCCTGTCTTGAAAAACCAAAAAAAAAAAAAAAAAAAAAAACCAAAAAAAAAAAAAAACCATACCATAGACACCTGTTGGGGGTACATATGATCATGGCAGAAAGGGAGCATTGATGAAGCCGTGGGTGCAATGGGACATTCTCTAGATGGCTAAATCTTTCAAAGGCTGTGAGAGAGAAAGTAATGTGCTGGATCTGATGAACTGAAATTAGAAAGGAAAGAAGAAAAAAGCAAAGAAAGACACCTGAGACACATGGAAGAGTCAGAACCTGAGATGAGGCAGGTTTCAGAAACCAGGCAAGTTAGGACAATTGAGCGCAACTATGGATGATAGAAATGAGACTCTTAAATACGGGAGTAGTGCAACCTGAAGCTTTAGATCAGTGGTTCTCAGCCTTCCTAAAGTGTCAATGCTTAAGTAGAGTTCTCATGTTGTGGTGACCGCCCAATTATTTTATAACTGTAATATTGCTACTGTTATGAATCATAATGTAATCATGATGTACAGGATATCTGATATGTGACCCCACATGTCGAGAACTGATTTTTACATGTCTCTTTCTGAATGGACTTGTTAGGTCAAGCCTGAACCAGTTAGGAAGTGATTATGGTGTCTAGATTGGTACTGAAGGTGACCTGGGATGATGTCATTTTAATTGTGTGTGTGATGCCATATTTCTTAACAAGATCACATGTGCTGGTTCCATCTTTCTGCAGGAGCACATTTTAACCCACAATATGAGGTAAAGACAGGGATAATCAATAATACCTTCCAGATTTTGAGGACACATACCTAGAGATTAGGAGTGGATGCTGTTGAAACAAGAGCAATCTAGAAGACGGACATGGAGAATCAGTGTTTTATTTTAGATAAGTTAAGCTTCAGTTGATTGTGAAGTTCTTGGATATAGATGTTAAGGAGACAAGTAGGTGGGTCTTAAGGTTCCAGAAAATCTGAAGAGCTCTGTGCTGTGGGACACTGCTAAGTGACAAACAAGCAAGCTTATAATACTGGCTAGAGAGAAGAGAACAACAGTACAGAGCCCAAAGGACGCCTATTCATACCCCCAGGAGAAACAGTCAAGGCTGATAACAAACAGGTGCATGTTTAACAACTAACTTTTCAAGAGTAGGAGCGAAGAAAACCCTGATTTGAAGAATTTTCCAATTCTCATAATATTCTCCTCATGGTCAGTTGACTTGAAATTATCATGAAAACTTAAATATTGGCTTTCTCAAGCTGGTACAAGCCAGCTCTTGCATGCCTCTAAGCTCAGAGACATATCACTAGTGCATAAGTAATTAAGCTCCTTTCAATGGGGTTTGATGTCTTTACTGTAAATGAACAGTTGTTTATAATGGTCTCACCCTAGGCCCTATCTTGCTCTTGTATAGCACAATGTAGCATAAATCCTAATAAAAAATGTTTACTTCTGTCCCAATAGTCATGGTGGCTCTTGAACAGGGTACGTGATACTTTAAAATTAAAAATCAAAAGTATAGTATTAACATTTCTGTTGATTGTCAGTTCCTGGCTTATAATTCACGTGCATAAAGGAGGAAGCTGGGAAAAGCCTTACACATTCTTTGTAGTCTTGGTTACTGAGGTCTATAGAAAAATCCATTATCTTTCACAGTAACATTGGTAATGTTTATCCTTTTCATCAGCCAAACAATTATATTGGTTAGTCATTCCAAAGCTAATTTTGACTGATAGTTTTCTGCATAGTTCATAGCTCATTTCATGTCATCATCAGTGGCTCTCTTTTTAGAACAAATCTTAAGAATGGTAAAAAGTAAAATCTTGCCTTTTGCATTTATTGGCCATGAAAACTTCAAGAGGTCTAACCCAAGACTCCCTTGTATGCTATACAAGCACTTTAGCAACAGCGCTTCATCCTCAGCTCCCTCTTTAACTTATATCTTGTATGCTAGAACATGGAGTGCACTGAAGGCTTATGTTTCTTTTCATTGTAAGAAAAGTCAAAGAATCTACTCCAATTTTGATTAGTTTTTATAAGCAAATTGACCCTTATAGTGGAGATGCTGTGTGATCTGTCAATGAAAGAAAGCTGACACAGGTTTTATAGTAGAAAAGAAAAAGTGTAGTAACCACAGAATATTTTTTGAACAGTAACACTTGTCTTTCTTCAGCTGGAAGAGTCAATTTATTGACTATTAGCTAAAAGGTCAAGTGGACTGTCTGACCTTAAGCAGGTTCACTGGGCACTAAATACAATCATCTTACTTCTTTGTGAACAACAAGAGTGTTGACTGGGCTGTCAACAGTGAAGCATGGATTGGGGAGGGGCATATGGGCCCCTTCCTATGAAACTATTGGATACTGATATATTTTGGGAAGGGACAAACATTGTCTTCAGTTGTGTAGCCACTGGTGAGCCCATCAGATTTCAGTGGATAGTTTCTAACCTGTAATAATACATATTGCCTCTGATTAAACTCAGTCTCTCTCTCTCTCTCTCTCTCTCTCTCTCTCTCTCTCTCTCTCTCTCTCTCTCTTTCACACACACACACACACACACACACACACACACACAGCCATGAATGTGTGGGAAACAAAAAACCTGTATGGAGAAAGGAGCTTTGTCAGAGGTGGACGATATGATAGGGTAGGGGATTAAAGTAAACAGAATTCATGAAACATGTATGTGCAATTGTCAAAGGACAAATTTAATTGATTTTAAATTTCTCAAGAGCATTAAATATAAGTATCTTAACAGCATTTATAAAATAGAAGTTTTAAATATTATCATTTTGGTACATCCTAAAAAATCATTTTGATACATCCTTTTAAATTTTATCATGTTTATTTTACATAATTATAGTTCTACTGAGTATCCAACTTTATTCTTGATTTTTTTCTTTTACCTTATACTGCATTACAGTCTGCTTTTGACCTCTCTACAAAAAAACCCTTTGGCTTCTTACCCTTATTTTTTACACTGGAGAGGGCCCTCAAGAAGTAGTCATTGATGTCTTCCTCTTCTGCAGTAATCAATAGTCAGCATTTGGAGAAGAGGAAGTTCATAAGAAGCAAGAAAGCCGGGAGGTGGTGGCGCACGCCTTTAATCCCAGCACTTGGGAGGCAGAACTCTGTGAGTTCGAGACCAGCCTGGTCTACAAGAGCTTGTTCCAGGATAGGCTCCAAAACCACAGAGAAACCCTGTCTCAAAAAACCAAAAAAAAAAAAAAAAAAAAAAAAAGAAGCAAGAAAGATGCTGTCAGTAGCTGAGAACTTACTTGTGGAGGTGGAGAGTGAACTGATTCAAATTGGCTGAGAGACCTGGGCTAAGATCCACAAGTAGATGTCATAGGGAATTCACAGAAGATCTACCTTAATAGTTGATTGAAGAGTATTCAGGCTATTTATATTTCCATTTCTGTTGCTATCATAAAACACTTACCAAAAGCAAGTTAAGGAAAAGAGAAAGCGTTTCTTTCTGCTCAGGGTTAGAAAATCTGCATACAAATTACAGTTCATCACCGAAGGAAGAAAAGGCAAGGTCTCACGTGAGGAATTGAAGCAGAAACCATGGAGCAATATTGCTTAATGATGCTTGATTACAAGATTATGCTTTGCTAGCTTTCCTATACATCTAAGGATAATCTGCCCCCAAAATAGAGTCACCCACAGTGAGCTGGATCTGCTTATATTAACTAGCAATCAAAACCCCCTTACTGACATGCGCACAGGTCCGTTCAATCAAGGCAGACCCTCAAGTGAGACTCTGTTCTCAGATGACTAGAAGCTGTGCTAAGTTGACAGTTAAAGCAAACTATGACAAGGCTTTCGGGGCAATAAGTCCTCATCACTTAATGAAATAGAGCCGCTCTCCATTTGTACATAGCTAAACAATGATGGTGTGTTGTGGAATATTAGTTGAAGATGTGTTACATTTGTTTATGCTGTGGAATATTTCTTTGATGATGCAAAGATGCGTTGCATTCTTTTATGCTGCATTTGTTTAAGTCTGTGAAGCTAAGTTACTATGCCTGTCTAAAACACCCGATTGGTCTAATGAAGAGCTGAACAACCAATAGTTAAGCAGGAGAGAGGAATATGCAGGGTTGCCAAGCAGAGAGAATAAATAGAAGAAGAAGAGAGAAGAGAGGGGAGAGAAAGAAAAGAGGAAAAGGAGGAGAGAAGGATGCCAGGGGCCAGTCACCCAGAAATAGAGTCAGCCATGGAGTAAGAAGGAAAGAAAGAGATATAGAATAAAGAAAGATAAAAGGCCCAGAGGCAAAAGGTAGATGACATAGTTTAAGAAAAGGAGCTAGAAACAAGTCAAGCTAAAGCCAGGCTTGTTTCCAACAATCAATGATCAAAGAGTAAAAATACCATCTACAATTTTGGACCATGTTAAAGCCCAGGTCTGCAGCCTGTTGGGGTGATCTGTTCTTCTATAAACTGTGATTTTTCTATAAGTTCATGCCTTAAAATCACAGTCTTTGTATTATTATATCCCTGTTATAAGATGACTCAGGTTTCTCATGTCAGACAGAAGCTAGGGTTAGGATAAACACAAACACTTCCTTATTCCTCTGTCTGGTATTTGAACTGGCAGACCTTAAACAGCTATACAACTGGGGAATGCCCATTCTGAAATATCTGTGTCCATGTGGTCTTCCAGCACGGTGACTTTAACATAGCAGACTCACAAGATGGCAACACAGAGCTGGTCACATGCATGTTCCCAGCTAGGGTACCAAGTACCAGACAGAAGTTGTTCAGCCTTGCATGACCAGTCTTGAAAACCATGTAGTACTTTTTCAGTTGTACTATCATTAAACCAGCCCAAAGATTTACCCAGATTTAGAAGAGCGTCTCCATGCTTGGTTATGGAATAGTATCTGGAGGCTACCATGGAACCATAGACAGTATGTGGATATTTCAGGGGAATGTAATGTAATATGTGTATTTGTACAACAGGGTTTGGTCACATTTCTGGATGGTGGCATGATATTCTCATATAGCCTCTCAAAATGTCTCAGTTATTTTATGCCACCAATATCTCTGATGTAGACATTATAAAAAAGTCTGAGGTCCCCATAGAAGAGGAGGTCAATCTAGAATGGAGGGAAGAGAGAATATTTAGACTGAGTCAATAGTGCTTTGGGGGTTAGAACAGGAAGCCAAGCTCAAATCCCTTGGTTGTCAGTCGTCTATAGACTGGGAAAGTATGGGTGATATACATCTATACTAGTTGGGATTTGGACTCAAATATAAACAACAGAGTGACTGAAATGCATAAATTTTTATTATATAAAAGACAATTGAAGGGGTTGGAGAAATTATTCAGTGGTTAAGAAAACATACTGTTCTTGCAGAGGACCTGTGATTGGTTCTCAGTGCCCATGCTAGTCAGCTCACACTAGCAGTAACTTCAGTTCTAGGGGATCCCATACGCTCTTCAGATTTCCATGGACAACTTCACTCATATGAACACATAGCCACACAGACACCCATGTTCATACACAATTAAAGATTAAAGCAATAATTTTAAAAAGGATGATCAAGGGGAAGATGACCCAGTGGGTAAGAGAACTTTCTATGCAAGCACATGACTTGAGTTTGAATCCACCAATAAGAAACCAGATGTAATTCTGTACACCTGTAAGCTCAGCACTGGGCAAGGTCAGAACACAGACAGGATAACTGCTAGGACTTGATGGACATAAGTATAGTTTCAAGTTTAGTGAAAGACTATCTCAAAGAGATAAGGTGGAAAGCAATTGAGTAGATTTTCCAATGCCTTACACCACACACAAGACACAGACCATACAAACACACACACACCCCACATACAAACTCAAACATACAAATAAGCATGTATGACCAGTGAAGAGCAACAGTCCAAGGTAGTTCCTCAAACTACTCAAATTCAAAGTTACTTCAGTTTTCTCTTATATATTCCTGTTCTGCTTACATTCACAAGGTCATAGTACAAAGTGACCGAGTTGACTCTGGAATTTCAGCCATATTCCAGGCCCCAGGAAGGAGGAATAAACTAAACTACCATCTCTATCTTTTTTTTTTTTAATTGTGTTGGTGGCGGGGGAGGGGGCCATAACCATGTTACTTGGGCTCAACAAGTTTCAGATGGCACTAGAAAATGTAGCTTTTAGTATCTTTTCCCAGTGGGGCTTTTTTTTTTTTTTTCTGTATGTTTCTCGAGAAGTGTTTCTCTGTGTAGCTTTGGAGATTGTCCTGGAACTCACCAAGTAGACCAAACTGGCCTCAATCGCACATTGAGCTGCCTGCCTCTGCCTCTCAAGTGTGGGGATTAAAGGTGTAAAGGGCTATGCCGCCACCACCTGGCTCAGTGGTTTGTTTTCTAAAGACAAAAAGTCAACGTGATATTTACAATCAAGGTCTCCTATGTCAAATTTCTACTGAAAAGATTTATTTTAAGGATAGCCACTGAGATTGCTAATCTTCATTTCTAACTTGACCAGATTTAGAATCACTTCAGAGATATACCACTGGGCACATCCACAAGAGTGCTTCACTAAAAGAGTAAGATATCCTCAAAATGAGCACCACTTTCCAACAGGCAGCCCGGATACAAAGAGGGCTAAGGAAAAAGCAGTTACACCTGTGCTTTTCAGTTTCTTTTTGCTGGGCCAGTGCATCTGTGGCCGCTCTACTACCTCCACTAACAGCAGCCTCCAGCTTTCCAACACGGAGTCAATAAAGTGACTCTAGGAATCTGTGAGCCTTCAGTGCAGAAAGGGAATGCTGAGGCATCCAGCTTCATGAATTGGGCAGTTTCAGATTTTCATTCTCTCCAGTGTTCAGAAAACCAGTGCTGGAATGCTCAAACCTGGTCATACAAGCTAATCTAATAAATCTCCATATGGTATGTAATCACACACACACACACACACGCATGCACGTGTGCGCACATGCACACACACGGTATTGATTCTGTTCCCCTGTAGAACTTTGCCCAAATACTCATTAAGGTAAATGGGGCATAAAGTCCTTTCTAGTGATATATAACTGTGTGTTATTTATTCTTTCCACCTCACTATAAGAAATGAGAGATTTATTTCAATGATTTGCAGTCAGAAGTAGAGAAATTTTGTGTAATTCACTTTCCACTCCAATAGCAGACAACATTCCACTAGAGCACATTTTATTCCTGTGGTCTAAACAACCAGAGACTCAGCAAGCGCAAGAGATTCGAGGGTGTTCTGAAAGTTCAATGACAGCCACTCTCTGCAACAGTCAATGAACTGGTCGGTCGACCTTGTATTTGTCATCGTGAGTGGCACACATGGCAATTAAGGTCATTGTCAATATTAAAACACATGCATAGTGTCGCACTCCATAAATGCGAATGACAGGAAATACTATAGGGTTCTCTACCTGCAATTTTCTGACTTTTGGATGTCCAGCTGAAGGACAGTTTCCTTCCTAAAGTTTTCCCCAGCACCAATGCTCTGCCGTCTTTCCTGTCTCTGTATGTGGGCACTGAGTCTATGTTTACGTTCAACAGTTAGGACCAACATTTACCAGTCATTGAGCCAACATTTAACATTAGTTGCCGATGTGTCAGTGCTTGTGACCTGTTCATGTCACCTGTAGGATCCTTGCCTTTCCAAACTGAGTAAGAACTTTTTGAGGTTAGATCCTTGCTTCCTATTTATTCACTATCATTCAGGTTTAAACATTTACTATATCTAAGATGATAAGGTTCTAATAGAGCACTCTGGCAGCAAGCTCAAACTCAAGAGGAGTCCGTACCAATGTCTCACTAAATGCTAGGAAGAAAATTGTTCAACTGTGTTTTTGTCTCAAAAGTAAATTATAGTATACTTTTAAGAATGACTAAAATTATAGAGATAAATGTGGATAAGTGCGAGAATTTGTACAAGCATGTTGAAACTCATTAGCTAAAGCCATAGTTAGTATATCTTATGACCTGAATTTTCTACAGTTTTAAAAAGAATTGCATGCGTGAGTATGGTATCGGCATCGCTTCTACCCTACCCTCCCAGGTCGCCAACTCTTCTCATGTTCCCCCCCTCCCTCTCTAACTCACGGCCTCTTTATTATTGTATGCTTAAACAACACTACATATACTCAGCAGAGGGTGTGTGTGTGTGTGTTGTCTGAATTTTATACTCAAAAAAGTACATTTTCATGTTTTTAAAAAATACAAAAATATTCCCTAGAATCCTCAAGACAACATGTACAACAGCCTCGAACTGAAAATCCACGTCTATCAAGTTTATCGTGTTTATGCGAGTGAATGTTGTGTGATGACAGCAACAGAAGTGAACAGAACATTTTCACACACAGACAAAATTAATGCATCTCAAAGGCACAACTCTGAGAGTGACAGGAGCACATCATCCCGAAGCTCTTCTTGTACGTCTTCACTTACATTAATTTCAAAAGCAGGTGAAACTGGTCTGTCCTCTTACGAGTCAAAACAGCCGTTACTCATGTCTTTTTTCATTTTAGCCTTTCCTGTAGGTGTGCTATAAGGATGTCCAATGAGAGACTTGGGCGGTCAATGGAACACTACTTTTCAAGCTGAGTTCAATATATGTACTTTGCAAGTTACAAACTAAGCCATACATTTATAATCCATGTGCTTTGTCTTAGTATGCTGTACTTTAATGAAAATCTTACTTTAACATGAAAGCAAGAATGGCAAGCTCACACTCCTGTAAATAATTGGGCACTATAAAATAGAAAATTTATATTTCTAGGAAAATCTCCAAAATTGTTTCTATCTCTAATAGCCTATGGATGTTAGATCATCATAAAAAGTATTCCTCTTGCCTGAGAAGTAATTTGGGGTAGTATAGGACCTGAAATCATCTACCTGTGTGCCTGTTGTGTTGTTCTAGAGCAATCATGTAGCAGAACCCAATAATCTTTGTCGAGTAGGAGGCAAAGAAACTACAGTTGTACTTTCTAGATTTTGTCCTCATTGTTTTTATTCTACCATTCCCCTTCCTCTTCCCTTGTCAATGACTTTACAGGTAGGCACTCTTTATTTGCAGGGCTGAGAATTGCCTGGGTGACATGGCCATCATTTTCTTCGTTCACCAACATCTGCCTTAACTCTTCTTTTGGCTGCTGCTGTGAGCTCATGCATCTTTGTGTGGTGTGTTCCTCACTCCCCTAAGAACTGACCATGCTCTGCTGGCTGTTTCTGGAGGTGCATGATGCACCAGAATTAAAAACTAAACCAGTTTTACTCTCTGCTCTTCTCAATGGCATAGATGCCAATTCTCTTGTCTCAGAATGAAATTATCAAGGGGAAAAAATAAAAGAATTATAGATGGGCAGATGGTTGAAAAGAAGACGTGGACATGGGACCAATTTTGCTGTGAATCTGGTTTCACTCAAAGGTTCAGGAAGCATGGAAGAGATCAGACAAGCTCTCCACAGGCTTCTGACCTTCAGAGGTTGCAGGCTGTGGACAAAAGTACATAGAGTTAACAGTTGGAAAACTCAATCATCCTGCGTTGAGGAAATGGAAATGACATCGGGGACAGCAGAGGCCATGGGGCCCTCTGAGAGAGTGCCAGCTTCATAAACAAAGCCTTGAGGAATGCAGACAGGGTAAAATCGGAAACACTTTCAGCACTGGCTAACTCTGAAGCTGGTTTGAGAGATTAATGGAGCATGCAGCAGGCTGGCTCCACAGTTATGAAATATAGAAAGCACAGAAGTTGGCTCTCTGCCCTTTACTTGGGGGCTTTACAGCATGAAAGACTATTCCCAAAGGATGGGGAATAACCAGTGGTGATCACGTGAAGCTAAGGAAAGTCTTGAACAGAGAAAAGTAAAGCCAGATCCATAGTGGCCTAACTGTTAAAATTTGCAAATATTCTCCTACTTATTGCACTTAAAGTTATAGAAACTTGACTTTGCTCCTTCCCATCCCTCAGATATCTGTCCTGGCCAGAGTTCTGCCTACTTTGAATCCAATGCACTAGCAGGGGTTCCAGAAAGTTAAAAAAAAAAAAATCAGTTCATGCCTTCCACCTAATACTCCCACCCCATAATAAAACACCGACCTGCCACAAACAATCCAACCCTGCTACTGCAAGATCAGCCATATGCAATGGATCCCATTCCGTCTACTTAAACTTAGGTGGTTTTTCTGGTAAGAAAACCATTTAGGTATATTGGCAAAAGAAAAATGACCCAGGTCTTCCTGAACCTATATAAAATAAAACACTAACGGTTTTCAGGACCCTATCTCACTGTCTAGTTTAAGATAATTACTGTTAAAACCCCAAACTGGGCAAATCGCCGTGAAGCTTCATGGCAGAAACCATGAGGCTAAGCACTTGTATGGTTCTTACTACCTACATGCCGCAAGCTCTGTCTTTTCAGGCCTCTCAGGGGCAGCTCAGTGATAACAGTGCCTCTTTTAGGAAATAAGGAAACTTGTCACAGAGACCAGCTGTTCATTCACTCCACTGATGGTTTGAACTCCTACCGCAGGAACATAGAAATCTGTTCAATTCCAGAGGGTGTGCGCTGAACAGGTAGGGTCAAGAGCTGATGATGGATGGATGTGTTTACTAGGGACGCCGCAGCAAAACAGCTCAGAATAGATGAATTACTTGAACCGTAGAAATTCATTTGCTCGTGGTTCTGGAGGTTGGAGGCTCAACATCTAGGTACTCGTGGGTTTTACTGAGGCTTCTCTTTGGCTTGCAAGTGGCTGTTTTCTCAATGTGCCCCCATGGGCTTTTCCTCTGTGCTTGAACCCAATCCCTGGCCTCCCTTCCTGTGTGTATCCTGATTGTTTCTTCTTATACGTCACTCATCAAGCTGGATCAGAGCCCAGCGAGCTCATTTTAATTTCATTGCCTTTTTAAGAGTCCTATCTCCGACGACAGTCACATTCTGAAGCATGTGGGGTTAGCGCTTCTGCAAATGAATTTGGATAGAACACAATTCTCTCATGACAGTCGGGAAGACAATTTGATTCCTCCATCAATATCGTGGGACTTGAACTTCACCCTTCTAAGCTGGAGCTAAAAACTTTCTTTTCCCAAGCAAAGTCCGTATTCATGGAAAGGAGCTCTTAAGACGCACCGTTGAATCCCTGTGGAGCCCCGGGGAAGCAGCACTGAGGAAGGCCTCTCACGTTTGAACAACCCACCAGGCGCCGGAAACGAAGAATGGCTGCGTGGACCCACTGGGGCATCGGCGTCCGGTTGCTCAGAGGGTCTGCTCACAGCTGGTGGGTGGGGGGGTGGGAAGGGTATCTGCTAAGCATCCACACACATGTGCACGCATATACTTTTCCTTTCTGCCTTCTGAATGGCTCAAAAGAAAATAAACTGGCTTTTAGCAACCCTGCCCCACAAAGCTGAGTCCACGCCCTCCGAGGTTCCTGCTGCGTTAGTCACCTTCATCCCTGCTCTGGGGCACTTCAAATGCCGTTGATTTATCCGCCCATGAATTCGAATGAGGATAAAGCTCAGGAGCGGTGTTGTTCCTGCTCTTCAGATGGGATTTCACGCTCTAACTGCTGGCTTTTGAAGAGCACCTACTCTTTCCAGCTTTCGAAATTTATTCTGAGTGTATTTTCTCTTAGTCTTCTTAATCTTGAAATAAAGGGCTGTAGGACCCAGTAGTATATTTTAGTCACCAAAACATTTAGTTTTGTTCGGTCCCTCAAGACAGTTTAGGGAAATCATTTTAAAATGATTGAAAAGGGCACCTGTGCATATATATGGCTGTGCAGACACAGCGCGTTGCCAGGGTAAAACCTGGAAACGGTGTTTCCAACGTCCTGATTTCCCTAGAAGGCCCCAAAATGAAGAGTTCAGAAATAGGCTTTCCTAAGAATATAAAGATCATTGTACAAATATAGCTGTGAACACACACATACACACATACACACACACCACCATGTTCTTCTCTTCCTTCGAAACCCTTCTTAAATGCTAAAGATTTTGAAGTTTGGGTATCACGTGGTCATGTAGCTATTTGTCCTGAACATCAGCAGATAATTGGATGCATAGAAACTTCGTCCTGTTTTGAGTTGAAAGCACTGACTCTGGGCGCCGAAAGGCACTATCTTTACCTGTTCTCCTTTTCAGACAGAAGCTAAAAGTTGACTCCATATGAGCTGAATAGTGATTACAAGTCTGGGAAGCGGTGGGGTGGCAGGGGCAAAAGTGGAATAAAGATAGCTAATGGTGGAGGGATAGGGGGAATAATGCTAAAAGTTTTAGCGCAGTAAAGTAACTATGGTTAACAAAAATTCATTGTACTTCTAAACAGCAAGTACTGAGGATTTTGGAGGTGACTCATAGCCGATCGCCCTGATTTGATCATTACACATTGTATGCATGCATTGGACTGTCACACCGAGCCCTATAAATAGGTACATTTGCTGAGTGCCAATTAAAAATGTAAAAGCTTTAAAAGGCTGACTGCGGTGGGGAGCAGAGAGCAGCCACCTGGTGGTTGGCGAGAAGCATCATGCATGGAAGAGAAAGCTTTGTCATATTCTCAGTTCCAGTATGGATTCCCCGTGCAACCTAAGAGATCATTTCACACCCTATTGCTTCACGCTCCTTCTCATTAAGACCACAGTAGCTTCACCAGGTCCTTCTGTCATAGAAGTATTACGTGGAACAATTAATTGTTAATTAATTGGGGAACAGCCACATGAGAGAGATAACGAGGATTTCTGCATTTTCACAGGTTTGGGGAAGGCCACTTCTAAATCAATTTTAATCAAACTCGTAGGACCTCAATTTTTCATATCTAGCCACCCTTTGAGGTTTAAAATGAACACAAATCTCTTGAATTTCTCTCTTCCTAGGTCAGATATTTTTGCCCTGCAAGACTAATTTCTAATATCTATTCCCCTGAATTGATCAATAAAATACCTTTAGTAAATTTAGTACCTTTACTGTGGATCATTGAAAATGGCAAGGAATTTTTTCTTGGCTGTTTAAATATTATGCTGTTATAGCTAGTGCTTATCTACATTAAGTGGAAAGAAATTCCGTAGGCTAGTATGGATTTGCTTTTTCTATCACTTTCTTTTCTTTTTCTTACATCCTTTCCTTCTTCCTTCCCTCCCTCTTTCCCTCCTCCCTCCCTCCTTCCTTCTTTCCTTCTTTCCTTCCTTTTTTTTCCAAGACAGGGTTTCTCTGTAGCTTTGGGGTCAAATCACGGTCGTGGTGTTTTTCCTTGACCCAAGTCTCAGGTCTAGCCAGGAAATGGGCATTTTTTTCCTTGGTCCTTTCCCCCCATACCTTCTAATCCACTCCTACTCTGTTTCTGTTCAGAAAGGGGCAAGCCTCCCATAATTATCAACAAAGCATGGCATATCAAGCTACAGTAAGACTAAACATCTCCTCTTATATTAAGGCTGGGCAAGACAATCCATACGAGGACTAGTTCCTAAGAGCCAGCCAGAGCATCAGGGACAGCCCTTTCTCCTACTGTAGGAGTCCCACAAGTAGACCAGGCTACACAACTGTCACATGTATGTG
Organism: Chionomys nivalis; assembly: GCF_950005125.1. Classification (NCBI taxonomy): domain Eukaryota; kingdom Metazoa; phylum Chordata; class Mammalia; order Rodentia; family Cricetidae; genus Chionomys; species Chionomys nivalis. Next base: position 33,136,945 of record NC_080094.1, read on the forward strand.
GGCCTAGGTCAGTCCCATGCAGGCTCCCTGGTTGTTGGTTCAGACTCTGTGTGTTCCTATGAATCCCGGTTAGTTGTTTCTGTGAATCTTCTTGGGATGTCCTTGACCTCCCTGGTGCCTATAATCCTTCCTCCCTCTCTTTAGCAGGATTCCCCAAGCTTGGCTTGGCTGTGGGTCTCTGCATCCATTTCCATCAGTTACTGGATGAAGAGTCTCTGATAACACTTAGTGTCATGACCATTTTTTTCTTAATCAATTAATTAATTTTCCCCTGCCCAATCACAGTTCCTCTTCCCTCCCTTCTCTTCTCCCAGTCCTTCCTCCCATCCACCTCCACATACATTCCCTTTTCCTTCTTTTTGGAAAAGTGCAGGCCTCCCATCTATATCTTCAGCCATGGCAAATCAAGTTGAAGCAAGACTAGGCTCCTCCTCTCCTATTAAGGCTGGAGGAGACAGCCCAGCAGGAGAAAAGTGCCCCTAAAGCAGATAACAGAGTCACAGATAGCCCCTACTCTCCCCAGGAATCCCATGAGAGGACCAAGCCACACAACTGCAACACATGTGCAGAGGTCCCAGACCAATCCCATGCAACTTCTCTGCTTGGTGGTTCAGTCTCTGTGAGCCACCATGAATCCAACTCAGTTGACTCTGTGTATTTGGGTCCCATTGGCACCCATAATTCTTGCGGTTACCTGCTGGCTCTCCAAATGCTGATTTTCTAGGGCGAGCTACTTTCCTCTCTGTCTTCCCACTATGCTTTGTCGTAGCTTGAATGCCCCAGATCAGTGATGCCCAGGCAAACCTGATGTCTAGGTGATGGCTGGGATTCTCATCTCTCTTCTACTTCAGACTTAGTGGGGGCACAGTTAGCAACCCCTGAACATAAGCTTTCACTACCACACAGAGGGCCTTACTCTCTTTCCACTAACACAAGCCAAATCACTTTCTTTCTTTTTTTTTTTATTTTATTTTTTGGATTTTCAAGACAGGGTTTCTCTGTGGTTTTGGAGCCTGTCCTGGAGATAGCTCTTGTAGACCAGGCTGGTCTCGAACTCACAGAGATCCGCCTACCTCTGCCTCCCAAGTGCTGGGATTAAAGGCGTGCGCCACCACCGCCCAGCGCCAAATCACTTTCTTGTAGGAAGCAGAAAATCTCTGCCTCTGTCTTAGCCAGTGGTAGAGAGAGAATCCTCTTTGCTAGTTTCCCCCCCTAATATGTGCTGCTACAATCCCCAAAGAAACATATTCCCCCGTGTATCAGTGTGGAAAGTCAGTTCAGTTCTATTCAATTCAACCAACTAATGTTTGTCAGTCATTGACGTGATAGTCTGGGGCAATGAGGTAAGATTTTAAAAAGAGAATATTAGGCAAAGCAATGAGGTAGTGCCTGAGTCCATTGGTCCCACCTCTTCACAGTAAATCTGTGGAGATAAGCACAAGATTTGAAAGAAGATGTAAGTTCTTTTGGTGTTAAATGTCCAGAGCTGGGGTTAAATTGAGATCATACTTATGAAAAAGAAATGCTTTACTTTTGCTGAATCCAAAGAATGTTTTGGGCAAATTCTTCCAGATAAAGCTGTTTTCTATTATATATCTTGTATCAGACCTCTTTTCAATAATATAACGATTGAACACACTTGTAAATAATCAAGCCTTCCATTTAATTAAAAGTATTTATTAATATTTTAAGTTGTCATACCACAAGGCTATAAACACATGACAGGGATCATGTGAGCTTAACCAAGTCCATGCTAGAAAGAAGAAATCTCTACTCTTTCCCCTGCCACCTCCAGAGCTAAATAAATGCCCACCTTTTAAGTCATTGATAGTAACAGAAGCTGATGGTAAAGCAAAAATTATATGAACTAATGAGCATGAGAATTAATGGTAAATAAGAAAGTGAGTTCAAGAAGGCAGAGCATTATTTAGTAGTAAGTTGTCAGTGTCTTCTAAAAATAAAATAATAAATAATTTCATTCAAATTAACACACAAATCAAAACATGCCAAGCTTGTTTAAGGAAGCCACTCAAACTTTGGCCAAATGAGTACTCTATATCTCAATGAACTATCAAAATCTATTATGAAGCCATTGAGTTTCACTTAAAGTTTTACACTCTGACTCTCAATTGTAATTTTTTAGATTAATTTATGTTTATTTTATGTGTATGGGTGTTTTGACTGCATGTATGCCTGTATACCATGTGCATGCAGTGCCTGCCTGGTCCAGAAGAGGGTGCTGGATCCCTTGGGACTAGACTTACAGATGGTTGTGAGCTATCATGTGGGTACTTGAAATAGAACCCAGATTCCCAGGACATGAAGCTAGTGCATTTAACCAATGAACCATCTCCAGCTCCTCATTGCCCTTATATTTACTTACACAAACACATGTGCACACGCACGCGCACACACACACACACACACGATAGGTAGATAAATAGATAATAGAAAGGTAGGTAGATAGGTAGGTAGATAGATAGATGATAGATAGATCGATCGATAGATAGATAGACAGATTGATCAGAGTTGAAATGGGGGGGTGAGCTTTCTATCTTTTAATCCTTTTTCAAAGTGACTTTTTGGAAACATAAATTCTCTGTGTAGCACGGAACAGATTCTCGGTGCTGAACTTGCTATTTTTTGAAAGGAAAGGCAGAGTTATAGTTTCTGTTTCTTACTTTTCTAGAAGAATCTTCCCCATGGGGTGGATACAAGTTCTCATTGCGCCTATTTCCTAATCTCATTTCTAGTCCTGGCCAATTGTTGACCACATAAAGTTGCACACAGGCACACACATCGCCATCTGAATGCAGAGCTGAACCTCTTCTCACAGCGGTGTTTGCCCAAAAGGCTGCTGCTGTTTACGATGAAGTTTTGCCAAGATAACCTTTGGCATCCTTCAAAGACTTCCTATAACAACACAGTATCTATAATGCAACATGCTTTCAAGGACTGAAATATAACCCCGACAGAATATAAAGATAACTCCTTTTATAAATAAATGCAACACTATTTCCTGCACTTTGAGGGAAGCAAAACTTCAAACAGTTTTCAAGTGTATTCACAAAGTGATTGTCTCCTGAGGCTCCCCCCACAGCTCTTCCTTCTCTTTGTGAAATTTAAGAAAATGTGGAACACACACACACATACACACACACACACACACACAAAATACACCTATGGCATGAATGTTGGTGTGGTATGGACTGCACATGTGAAAACAGTTTCTTAAGATTATTACAGAGCTAAAAATATCTCCTCGCCCATGGTGCTGTAGCTGTTGCAATATCTAAGCACAACTTGTTACTTCTGTGTTTGTGGTGATGCTGGTGTAAAACTTAATGCACATAGCCAATTATGAAAATGTACAGCACATACCATCCATTCAGTATATACTGTTTGAGAATGAATATAAATGAATATGCTATTACTTTATAAATCTTAACCTACAATGCTTAGCACATTTTAGCAAATAATCATTCCACTTACTAAAAAAAATACAATCAAATAATGTGTCTTGTTATACATACAAGAGCATTACTCACCTCTTAGTTAACCCACTCATGATTACATAATTGTTATTTGTGCTTTAATTATCCTTGAGTTATTGTGTTCATCCTAGTCCAGGAGTCAAATGTTCTACCATGTACCTACCTACATGTGATCTGAGTGTGTAATAGGTTGTACTCTTCAAGTTTATCTCAGTATATCCTCTGATTTCATACTAATAAAATCACATAGTGATACATTTATCAGAGTATATTGCTAGCGACAAATGATTGTAATAAAAAAGTATGTAAGTTACAAAAACATGAAGCAGTGATTTGAGAAGAAACAGGGCCTTGAAGGTCCCCTTTAAAACCCACATTCAAGCTCAAATTGTCATTGTAATGGTGTTAGCAGGTAGGATTTGTAGGAAGTGATCAAAAGATGGCAATATAGCTCAGTGCTAGGGCTCTTGTCTTGCATGTAAAAGACCCTGGCTTCAATTCTCCCCTCTAAAAAAAAGGGGGGGTGACTACATAAGGAAGGGCTCTGCCCTTGTGCATGATTTGCTGTTATTTTCAGAAAAGTGAGTCTGTCATCATGGGATTGTATCCCTGACAAGAAGTGTAAGCTAGGATCTATTTCTCTTTTCTCTGGAGTGCTCACTTGCCCTTCCACTATGCTATAAAGCAACAAGGAATATCTTAATTAGACGTTGAGGTCACAGTCTTGGACTCCCCAGCTTTGAGAACCATGGGCCAAATAAAATTCTGTTTCAAACTATCTGCCTATGATAACATAAAGAATCAGAAAAGATAGCGAGCCAAAGGAAAATGGAGTTATGCCAAAGAAGTGAAAATCTATTATTACTAGATTATCTATGGTAACAGAGCCAATAGAATGTACATGTGCATGCACATGTGCACATGCACACACATGTATGTATGTATGTATGTATGTATGTATGTATGATGTATGTATGTCCATACATACATGGGATTTATAGGACTGGCTTACAGGATAGGGGCTGAGTAGTCCAGTAACTGTCCTCTGCACATTAGAAAGTCTAAGAATATTTGAACACTAAAGAAGATAGGTTCCAATGTCAGCAAAAGATGGCAGTCCAGCAGCAACAGCGACAATGACAGGAGGATAGGTTCAGTCACCAGCAAGAAATGAAGCCAGGCAAGCAAGCAGCACTGTTTTTTCTAGGGACTTCTTTGTGTCTGGGTCACCTCAGAAAGGTGCTCAGCACAAGGGAAAGTCTTCTGCCCTCAGCTAAGCGTTCCTTGAAATGCCCTCACAGGCCCACCCAGAGACATGTCTCTTTGTTGATTCCAGATTCAAACAAGTTGGTATCAAGTTTAACCATCCATACCCATGGAGACATAGGCTGCTATAAAAATGTACAGTGGCTTGACAGGTTCTTCTAGCCCTAAGGAAGCAACAGTGTGGTTGGAGAGGATCTGAGCATGGTGACATATAGACCACAGGCTAGGACACTGTCAATAAGATGATCTTCCTACCCTTCCACCTCTCTGAAGTGCTAGCAGGTGCTTACTTAGTCTGTTTTAGTCAGAGCATCAGAACTGAACTTGGCATCTGAGGAGGAAAGTCAGGAGAATAGTCTAGAAATAAGTAGTGGAAACTTCCTTCCACCCAGAAAATGGCGCATCCTGTGATCCCAGAGGATGCAGCCAGCCTTCCATTGCTGTCACAAGCTTTAGTTGATGATACCGCTTTGTCCTGGTCTTACATACTATCATCTATCTCCTCTTAGACTCAAGCTCTGTCTTCCTTCTCCTATCTGCAAATGTATACATTCTCCAGTCCCTGCACATAGATAGCCTTGTGTGTGTGTGTGTATACTTGTATCTCAGAGTTCTCATTTACTTCATTAGTCTTACCCAACACTTTTAGTTGACTTTGAAAAACCCCAATGTCCTCATCTTCGTAATGGGGATGCCAAAGATACCTACAGCATAGCACCTGTCAGTACAAGGCATAACTTCTCAAAACTGTTGATTAAAAGGGCACTGAAAAAAATAAAGACTTTAAGGAATGTTAAAGAGGTTTTTAAAGGCACTTGGAGATGCACAGTTGGGTGATAAAACCCTAAAGTGTTTATTATGAAAATCAGCTTAGACATTTTTACACTCACAATTTCTCAAACAGTTACAAGATGAAAGCACCCAAGTGTCCATGGACAGATAAATGGACAAGCGAAGTGTGAAAATTTGTTTTCAATGGACTATTATTCAGCCTTATTAAGGAAATTCTGGCATATGTTACAACATGGAAGAACCTTAAAACCATTACTTTAGTGAATAAGACAGTCACAAAAGAAAAAATAGCTAGCGATTCCATTAACACTCACTGCCAGAAGACAGAAGAAAGAGGAGTGACGATTGACAGTGGCTGGCGGGAGGACTTTGGATTTAGAACAATGCAGTTCCGGGGATGGACAGGTGTGATGTACAGAGTGTGAATGTTCTTAATTCCACTAAATTCTAAAACCAGCAGTCAGTATTACACACATATGACAATAATAAAGCCCAGTGTAAGCTAGCACAGTGGGCTGTGTCGCTAGTCCCCCCTGTGGTTTTGGAGCCTGTCCTGGAACTAGCTCTTGTAGACCAGGCTGGTCTCGAACTCACAGAGATCCACCTGCCTCTGCCTCCCAAGTGCTGGGATTAAAGGCATGTGCCACCACCGCCCGGCTGAAAGTTAAGACTTTTGAAGAGAGCCTGAATAATGTAGCAAGGGGGAACCCATTTTCCCCAACGTCAACATAATAGTTTTGCTTGAGAAATGGTTATAGAATAGTCTTTTGTTTTACAGTATGAAGATGTGTTTCTCTCATTGGTTTAATAAAGAGCTCAGTGGCCAATAGCTAGGCAGTAGGAGGTTAGGTAGGATTTTCAGTATGGTGAGAGCTGGGATGAAGAAGGGAAGAGTGAAGTGTGCTTAATAAAACTCAGGGTCAGAAATTGGGGTTCAACCTGAAGATCTGAAAAGCAAAGCAGCCTTGGCTTTTACCTCAACCTCAGTCTGAAATGGTGATCCTGCTTTCCAGAATCTCAGAAGGAGACTGTCTGAGAGCTGTTTCCTCCCATTTTATAATCCTCTCTAGGGCTGGGATTAAAGGTGTGCATCACCATCTTTAAAGGCATGCACTGCCCAGTTTCTATGGCAACCAGTGTGGCTACTGGGATTAAAGGTGTGTGTCATTATGGCTACTGAGATTAAAGGTGTGTGTTACCGTAATCTGGTCTGTAAGGCTACCCTGTGGGACTGTTTTACTCTCAGATCTTCAGGTAGTCTTTATTTATTAAAATACATTTGAAATGCCACTACAGCAGAGTTGCTAGGCGATACAGGGAAAAGCAAAATGGACATGCCATGTTGAAGTAAGGTACCGAACCACGTGGTAGAAATGTAGATAAGAAATATGGGTTTATTTAAGTTGTAAGAGTTAGTTAGTAACAAGCCTAAGCTATAAGATGAGGATTTATAATTAATAATAAGTCTCTGTGTGGCTATTTGGGAGCTGGCTGGTGGGATGGAAATTATGCCTACAGGGAAACTAGTGGGCCCAGAAAAGGAACATAAAGAATGTTCTAGAGTGGCAAATTAGACCTGACTCTGGCTAGTGTTTACAAAAACCAATGTCTTATGCTAATTTATGATTTGTTTTAATTTTTACAGCTATTTTTTATTATAAAGTAATAACTTTTTAAAAATAAGGAAAAATAAAACACATAGAATAGTTCTTGACACATAGAAAGCCTTTGTAGGGAGTAGCTATTGTTGCTGTTATTGTATCCTGACCTGCAACTGTTCACCCCATCACCTCGTCATCTAGCATAATTCTTACCTGCTGAATATGATGGTAATGATGAGTCCAGAAAGACTGTTGCCAAGATGATAAGGGTTCCTAAAAAAGGCAAAAACACTATCTCTGACTTATAAGCCTGAAGCTCAAATATGGTCATCCCTGTGATGGGGTAGCAGCATTCTTCTTTCTGGCGAGTCAGGTTGAGTCCAGACCTATTCAGAACAGAGGGTTCAGGTTCAGTTTTAGTCTGTGCTCATTCCTGCTGTAGAGACTCATGATCATGTAGATGAGAATTGGGAACCATAAGAAATGTGTACCTGATGATCAAGTGTATCAGACTGTAACTGCCAGATGTTTAGGGTAAAAGAAAGTACTCTTGAAATACGAATAAGGTTTAGAAAGGCAACAGGAAGACAGAAGTGAAATTTACTTCGAAGCGCTAAGAGGCAGAGGTTTGGGATACCTTCTGTGATATAGTTGAGACATACCAGAGCCAGTGAGACACAGGGGGATAGTAGGAAACTGGCTTGGACGGGCCGCTGAGAGCCAGGTGCACTATGTCTTTGGAGACAGAGACATGCACATTTGTAATGATGGGAATAGAGAGTCATTGTTGAACAGAGGCAGTGAAGGATTTATTCCTGCAGTCACAGCAGCGAGGATGGATAGAGGCTGCTGCAGCAACTGCACTGATTTCGGGAGACTCCAGATGATACCCTGAGGCCAAATGAAGGTTTGATTCGAAAGGACAATCCATAGGACTCAGCCCCTGCCTGATTATGGGGAATGTGAGATAAAATATCTCAAGCCTGGAGTAAGGAAGAGAGGATGCTGTCTTTTGCAATAATGGCAGGCTGCTTGTTTTCCCTGGGTTTTAGGTAATCTCAGTTCTGCAGCATTGAATCGCCTTTTTAAAATGCAGATGCTTCCTTCCATTGGGGATGGGAGTTCTGCATTTTTAACAAGTTCCTGTGTGATGCTGAAGTTGCTGGCCCTCGGACTCAAGCAAACACTTTGAATAGGAAGATTCTAAAGTAGGGGTTTCCAACTTGCTCACTGGTGAAAGTTGTTGTAATAAGAGCGGCGGGGCTGTGTCCCCGGCACCCGGCTGCCCGCATGGCTTACTTATGCCCCGAAATAATTACACGGAAACTGTATTCTTTTAATCACTGCCTGGCCCATTAGCTCCAGCCTCTTATTGGCTAGCTCTTACATATTGATCTAACCCATTTCTAATATTCTGTGTAGTCCCACGAGCTGGCTTACCAGGAAAGATCTTAACCTGCGTCTGTCTGGAGTGGGAGAATCATGGCGACTCTCCGACTCAGCTTCTTTCTCCCAGCATTCTGTTCTGTCTACTCCGCCTACCTAATTTTCTGTCCTATTAAAGGGGCCAAGGCAGTTTCTTTATTACTTAACCAATGAAACAACAGATAGAAAGATGACCCACCTCCATCAGAAAGTCTATTCAAAATCCAAATGCTTCTGGCAGATCCGAATCATATGCTCTGGGATGGGACAGAGGCGTTAGGATTATTAGAACAATGTAGGTGAATTACACTTGAGTTCAGAGGCTGCAGATTATATTTTAGTTTTCAAAAATTTCTAAGGAAAACTGGCTTCCTCAAGTTTGCTTTTTTTCACAGCCTACTAAGATTTAGCCTTTTATGAACTTCTGTGTACCCAGTTACTAACGACAAAAATCAAATTGTTTCTTAAGGTACCTGAGCAAAACAATGCAGACGACTCTTTACGGTGCTGCAGCGGGTCTTCTTTTTTTTCCTGCATAGCGGGAGCCGTCTTGCAGCGCTGTGAGTCTTGTTGATTTATGAGGACGGGTGCAGTGTGTGGAAGCTGCTGACTTGCCTCAGCTCATCAAAGAAACTTCTCCAGAGTTATTTTGAAGACCTCCTGCTGTGTCCTCAGTTCCAGTGCCTATTTCTGTAAATCCATCTTTAAATGATCTGGGCCTTCTGCTTGGCCCGCTCCCCTCTCCGCCAGCCCCCCAAAGGTGCCTGGATTCAGCCTCCTACTCCTTGTTAATCTTCACCATGCTAGAAAAACACACAGGCAAATCCTACGCTGAGTAGCAATTAAAGTATTTTACTGCAGACTGCAAACCATGGTTGTAAAAAGAGCCAGTTCCTCCCAGGCTTTTCCCTGGTGCCTGGAATTTATAGCCTTCGGCCTTCACTCTATTGAGTATTAGAATTGCACAATGTCTGCGCTAAGCAGAGAAATTTAGGAGGCAGTGTGTGTACCCTTACCCTCTGACCAAATGCACCAGCTTTTCTGGATCTGGCTTCTGGGATGCTTGGTCAGCTTATCCACATATGTATAGCCTTTACTTATATGTGTGTGGAAAGGCATGTTTGTATATGGAAAGAATCCAGGAATCAAGGGACCCAGTTACTATAGGAGTCTCCAGTTTGGGTTGTGAGTGTTTACAGATTTGGCAGCCTATGCTTACTTACACCTATTTTTCAAGGGGACTGTGATGGGGATTTGTTGATCAATGTTTAACAAGCTCTTTGGGAGAAAGCATGATGCAGGAGAACCTTATTGTCCTTTTTGTCTGTTTCCATGGTTTAAGCACTCATCCCATGGAACTGCCAATGTGACATTATCAGACCAGGAGCTAGGAAAAGTTACAGTCACACATCACCATGACACATTTCCACCATCTAATTCAACAAGCAACAACAATCTGCAGAACACAGGCAACCTTAAAATAACCAGGAACCAACGAGCCTGGAGTATTACCTTGTTGTCGTTTTAATTTGTTGTTAAGATCATTTATTTTACATGGGAACGACCTTGTATTTTAAAACAACTGTTTTACTAGCACACAAATTTTCAAAAACTAAGATTGTCTCTGCTCACTCGGTAGAAGCTGGCTCCCGCACATGCCTGGCTGTGACCCTCTGAAGAAACAGCACACAAAGCCAGAGAGCTGGCTCAGCTGCAAAAGGCACTTGCTGCCAGGCCTGATGACCTGAGTTCGGTCCTTTCTGAATCCCCGAATTCAGTCCCTGCAAACCACATAATAGGATGGAAGAACTGACTTCCCTGGGTTGCTCTCTGACCTTCATATGCGCAGTGTAGTACTTCATACCCAATACATGCAAACGACTAAGTAAATGTCACAAAAGGGAAGGAAAGAAAGAACATGCGACACCATGTTCGTTAGGCTTGTGTGCATTTGTTCTGCAGTAAAGTGACAGACTGGGTAGCTTAGAGGAGTTTCTTTTCTGTAATTTGGGGTAATACAAGTCTGCAATCAGGGTGCTGGAGAGGCTGCTGTGTCCCCTGCAGCCTCTCTCCTTGACATTTTGAAGGCTCCCTTCTTGCTGCGTGCATGGGCATCTGGATAATTCTTGTTGATAGATGAGGAGCTTTAAAAATGTAACTAGTAATTAAACAAATCCAGTTGTCACCCGTGTGGGTTGCCGAATTGCTTCGTCCTTCTTTTGGAGTTCTAGAGTTGGTGTTTTTTGTTGTGTTTAAACTATTCTTCCACAGTACACTTACCTTATTGCCATTCACAGTCTACAAGCATTATTTTTTCTGTTGGAGTGATCACATCTTTTCTGTTTTCAGGGCTGCTTTCTCATAGGGGTCTCAAGAGATCATCTATCCTCATGACCACTTAGACAGGAAGCTATTTAATATGTGAGCACAGAAGCACATATATTGGGCCAGTGACATAGCTCAGTGAACAAAAGAGCCTTCCCAACAATTCTGAAAACCATGTAAACATAACAAGAGAGAGCCAACTTCATAAAGTTGTCCTTTGACCCCCCCCCATGGCACACACATGCAACCCCCCAAAAAAATAATAAATGAAAATTTAAACATAAAGAGTGACTGGTAATTCAACCAGTTCATTCTATAGATGTAGAAGTTGAGGCTTGGGAGACAAATAGGACTTGCTATAGATTAAATTATGTCAATGCCAAAGAAAATGTCAGAATTGAATTATCCTAGGAGGCAGCAAAGACAAAGGAATGAGAAAAAGACCATGAACTGTGAAGCATTTTATCCCAACAAATGCTAGTATTTCAGAATATGTTGGGCTATCATAAGGCTGTCTTAGCAGGGACCCTTTGAAATTCAAGCACTACGGAAGACTTCCTTCCACAGTCTTGTCCAGTGCTCCAGACCCCTGCTGCAGGAGGAAGAGAAGAGGCAACTGAAGCCAAGATGAAAGGGAAGTTTTATTATATCCTTCAGAAGTCGTGTGGAAACGCAGTTGCTGTCACGCTAGTATTAAGATGTATGACCTTGAAGCAGTAATTAAGCCACAGGGTTCCCGCTTGTTGGGTGAACTAATGCTGCTATCACAGGAGTGAGTTATTTACCGCAAGAGCTCCTGGTAGGATAATTTTGATCCCCATCCTCTCTCTTTCTCACACATCTGCTTGTCCATCTGTCTTCTGCCGGGGTATGGTGTATGCAAGCCTTCAGCGGACACCGGGACCTTAATATTGATCATTTCAGCTCCCAATATTATAAAAACTATTTTCTTTTCTTTACAGATTACCTAGCAGCAGCAAATAGACTGAAACAAGAAATGCAAGGAGGTGGTTACTGAGATGACCACAAGCAGCCATGGTCACGTGTTTGCTCACAGAGGGTGTGAGAGAGCAACAAGTAGGCCAGGTTCCACGTGTGTACGAGGTGCTGTGCCCCAGGTCCTCAGCCTCAAATATGCCGTCTTCACATTCCTTGACTGAGACAACATTAAGAAGTTAAGAACATATTTGTGGAACTGCTGGAAGGTAAGCTAACAACAATGAGAGCAGGAATCTCTGTGGAGAGGTGTCTGAAACACAGCTCATGTAGAAAGACCCACCAATTAGACAAACTATAATTATCGATTTCGTGCTATTGTAGCGAAGATTAGCAATAAAGCATTTTGCCTGGAGGCAAATTCCATACTTGGTAGCTGCATCTTCTCCATCCCTCTGGCATTGTCCCCTCCATGCTACAGAGTCTGACTTTTCCAAGGAACTCACAATGAAGTCTCTACTAAAGATTGGTTCTCAGACTCACCTGGGCTTTTGGAACCACCTCATGAGTTAAAACTTGCTGGTGTCTGGGCCTTCTCACCTCCGTGGTTGTGATGTGTATCTTGGGAACCAACTGGTCTCAAAGAACAGCTTACGTCATGATTTCAAATGCTTAAGTGTAAAACTGAGGCCATTCATTCGGTGGGTGTTCATTTCATTGTTCAGTTCAACTCTGCATTTCTTGCATACATTTTGTATGAAATTTTTACTTTGGTTGCACCTTCAGCACAGCCTGGGCCTGAAGTACCCCAGTCATCTCCTCATCATCTTTCTCATCTTTGTATTTATGTTCAGAGACACCGGGAGTTGGTTAAGAAAACCTGGAAATCAAATTTTGCCTCTACTCGTTTCATGGTGGGCAATACAGACAAGCTGTTTCTCTCTTTGGCATAGCGATTTCTCTTTTTGCATCGAGTGATGCATAGCAATTGTGGTCCTTTTCAAAGCGTGACTGCACACTAGGGCTCAGGCTTATAGGGGACTTTGCTAATTGAATGCTATTCAGGAATAAAAATGGAAAATATCTAAAGTTATTAATTAGCAAGTATACAATTCTGAGACCCAAACTCCCAGATTACAAGATAATGAACAACGGGAGTCTTGTGGATTATCTTTCTCTACCATTTGATTTGCACAAGTTAGGCTAACCCCTAGCTTTTCAAAAAAAAAAAAAAAAAAAGCAGCCGCTGGCTAACATATGATCAACTTGAGGGCAACACGAAGTTCACCAGGTGATGATGATGTGAAATACCAGGAAGGTGCCAGCTGTATGAGAAACGCTCAAGACATTCCATATACAGATGTAGACAGATTGTTATTCCAGAGGTGTGTAGAGGGCTCCTCTATTACTATTCAGAGAGCACTTTCTCATTTGAAGAAGTTGAGAAAATCAATATGCCATAGTGACTGAAGCATTCAAAGGCTCAAGACACAATAAAGAATGAGCCTCCCTCCCCTGCTCAAATCCACAGATCAAAATCAAAAGCTCCGACCCTGCTTGTAAGAGTAGAAACTAGAAAATACATTGGGAGCTTAGCTGCATTCCCCAGAAAGAATAGATGCCCTGATTATTTCAGGGAATGAGGGAGCCCGTCAGAAAGTTTGAAAATAAACACTTGGAGTTTAGAATAGCTGTCTAAAGGCCGTGGGTGCTTTTTAGAATGGCACACCATTTAGCTCTGTGGGGAGGGGCCAGGGCGTCTATGTGTATATGTGCATGTCATATTAACAGTGCCTGCCACAGCCCAAATCAGCTACACATAATTTTCTGACTTTTGATTTTGAAATAACATTTAAACTGGATATGGGAATATAAAAAGATGTGTTAGCATCAGATTGTTTCTTAAAAATCCACTCATTTACTTTATTTGGACATTAGAAAACATGTATAATATTTATTGCTCTTAATTTTAGAAGAAAATTGAGTCATTTTTCTAGTTCCTGCTATTCTCAAGTTCCTGTGGTATAGGCTGTGAATGAAGTGTATCTTTACTACATTGATGTTCAATTCAGTCCAACCCATGGAAGCAGATACGTGCTGGGCACCCAGGTAGCCAATTATGGCAGTTTGGGACTGTCCTGATTAGGGTACTAGACATCCTTACTTAAAGAAACCTTTCTACTGGGCACTGAAGAAATCACCCAGGAGAGAAATTTTCATAACTTAAGCTCATAATTTAATTGGATAAAAAAAGAAATCTATGCATTAAACTGGCAGAGTCATCAAAGACTCTAATTAACAACACAAACTTACTGTGTGACTAACTGTTAACACACATACACACACACACGAAAAGGTCTATGGAGGTCTTATTTAAAAAAAATGTTTCTAAGGAAGGAGATAAAGGTTTGCTTCAAAGTTTGTGGAATATTCAAGCATTCAAATTTTATTGAGAGATAAGCATAGTGCTGATCAGGGTGTGCAATGTCACAATCTGCCTGGAACTTGACTGCTATTTATTTATTTATTTATTTATTTATTTATTTATTTGCTTGTTTGTTTGTTTTTCGAGACAGGGTTTCTCTGTGTAGCTTTGGAGCCTGTCCTGAAACTTGCTCCATAGACCAGGCTGACCTTGAACTCACAGAGATTCGATTGCCTCTGCCTCTTGAGTGCTGGGATTAAAGGTGTGAGGCACCACCGCCCAGTCTGGAACTTGATTTCTGTTTCCTATATCTCTAATCACTTAATATGCAATATTGTACTGCATATCTCATAAATAAATAAATAAATAAATAAATAAATAAATAAATAAAACAATATTAGCATTAACTTGTTGTCTACTTCATAGGGTTATGGGGATGAACATATGAGACTGGTAGTATAGATAAAACCATTTTGAAAACTATAGAATGCATCCCAAATGTAATGTGATATATGACATCATTAATGCTGTTGGACAAAGATAAATCCAATGTAACATCTGCAGTTTTAAACTGTTGGCTAATTTTAATCACTGGTTACTATTTTACATTTTAATGAATTAAGTTAAGTTGCATTTTCTTTAAAGTTCTTTGGTTCTCCTAGCCATATTTCAAGCACTCAGTGACTATCAGTGGTAGAGACTAGCCAGTGACTACCCGTGGTAGAGACTAGCCAGTGGCTACCAGTGGTAGAAACTAGCCAGTGACTACTCGTGGTAGAGACTAGCCAGTGGCTACCACAGTGGATAACACAGAGAACATTCCTATTAACACACAGTGCTTTCTTGTGTAGTGATAGTTCATACATTGGTGAGCGAGATTGTTTTTGAACATTATGGCAAACTGTCTTTAATGTAAGGTCATTTCTATAGAAAATAAGATGCATAAAAAAGACACTAAAGATGTACAACCTTAACCCAGACTGTGGTAGCTAATTACTGTAACTTGTTTTATATTCTGGTTCTTTTTCTTCTGGGCATGTGCTAACATTGCATTCCCTAGTCTTTTTCTGGTTAGTGGAGAACAGAGGACCAATATTAGTCCATGAACTAAGAGGACAAATGATTTATGTCACTTTAAGGCTGAGCACCTCATCATTGATGGGAAGCCATCCAGGACTCTCTTCATCTTTCTATAGTTAATAGAAATATACAAGGTAATGGCCATTGATCAGCTGAGGTCCCGAGGGGAGAACGAAACATTTTAGTTCCCAGCTGACACTGATGCACGTATGGAAGAAGCAAGGAATTGGCCTTTCTTGTCACAAATGATAAAAATTTAGGTGTACTTGGGTTGTTTGTTTGTTTGTTTGTTTTTGGCAGAGTAGGGTAGGTTATTAACCTTGAAGTAAAGGCCAAAAAGAGAGAGAGAGAGAGACAAGACAAGTGTGTAATCCTAGTTCCTCTCCTGCTTTGTCCATTCTACAAAGACACACACATGTGAAGCCTTACACGTGCATGCAATACTACCAGATAGAGCAAAAAAGACATTGTAGATCGCCCTATGCACTGAATGTGTTCTCCAAATTTCATGTGTTAGAAAATCGATTTACGGACATATGGCCATGGTGTTTGTGAGACGTTGGAGGTGACTGGATCACAAGGAATCTGTTTTAATGACTGGATTGGTCCATTGGCTAATTTATTAACAGGTTGCTTGCTCATAGAAATGAAATCTCTCTATTCAGCTTGCTCTGTTTCCTCATGTGATGTCCCGAGATACCACAGGACTCTGAAGAGAGCATCTGTAAGAAAGAAAGGTTTCAGAAGATGAAGATACTCAACCTTGATGTCCCAACCTCCAGCAAATCTTTATTCCTCTGAAAATTGCCCAGTGTCTGTCATCCAGGTATTGAAACATAAAATAAAATAAAACTCCTCACCACCCACAAATTCATTCAAGATGTTCTATTTCCTCAACAAGAGAAGAATCAATGCCATGTGTAACTCATTAACAGAACCCAGTTTGGAAACAAAGTACAATGCTCTCTTTTATGAAGGCCTGACTACTAATGCCTCAAGAGGACCAGAGTTGGTGAAACTGGAACCAGAATATGACCAGAAGGGACTCAGACATTGTTTAATTGAATGTGCTTCCAACTATAACATGGGAGAAACATGAAGAAAAGCCATCTCATCCATGAATAAAATCTGGACTATATTAGCTAATGCCTGAATGTATTTAGTTTTTGAAGAATGCAAGGAAATAGGAGGAAGCAAATTGTTTGTATTCTGCTGCATATTCCAAAAACCAGGATTCTATTTTAAAACACCAGTAACAAATTTGCTTCTGAACCACAGTAATCTGTTTTTTTAGGGCATGGGGGTTATGAGTCTTACATTTATATGTGAATATATCTCAGAAAATATGTAAACAGTACTGTACCTGATGCTTTTAAACTGTTAATCAACATTGTTGGTCCAAGTCTACCAAGTCTACCACTAACTCACACCCAGCCATTCTCACCACCTGGTCCTCTAAACAGAGAGCTTGTCTGATGGGTGTCTGCTGTCATAGCCATAGCGTGTATATATGGATAGAACCTTACACACACACACACACACACACACACATGCACAAACACAGGGTGGGGGGGTGGAGGAGACAGACAGACAGAGACAGAGGCAGACACACAAAGAGAGGAGAGACAGACAGACAGACAGAGACAGAGATATCAAGTGCCCAACTGGGATGCTGTACATTAGGCATCTTCCTTTCACATCAGCCCTTGCACCTTCTTCAGAGCCCTGACAAACAGCTTGTGCTCTGTCTTTTTTTCATGTGAAAAACAAAAACCCAAGCTTGGAGCCATCAGCTGACCTGTTTGTGACTAACTCACCATTGATGGACCCTCATTCTCTGCAGAGTTATGGCTTCTTTCCAGCCAGCACCTGCTGCCTCTGCACCTTGGCTAGACTTCTTCCCTGTCTCACTTCAGACTCCCAAGACAGGGCTTTCTAGAATTGCCTTTCCACAAGCTGCTCTGAAAAATTATCTGCCTTGTTATCAGAAAGAGCTCGGCACAAAGCAATGTCATAAGTCCATACTGTAACACAATTAACTAATCCTAAGCCAATACTGTAGGTCCCCCATATCTGTGGTGTTAGTTTCCAGGTTTTGGTTACGTGTGGAGGAAAATGACAGTTTAAAAACATCAAGTTGTCTTGACTCCTTCAAGGGAGAAGCCCCAGCCACATAAATCTCATCGCACTATATTTATAGAACTCCTATATTTATTAGTAGTGATTGTTATCAAGCACATCCTGTAAGTGGTTGTTAACTTTGATTGCCATCTTGGTTAGCTAAGATGGCTTAGGACATTACTGAAGCAGTGTTGAGTGCATCTGCAAGCGTGTTTCTAGAAGGGAAAAGCCTGCCCCATAGGTGGGCGATCCTGACCCAGGGTCGAGGTCTGGAACTGGATAAAAACAGAGATTAGAAAAGGAAGCTCCCCGAGTTTTCATCAGATCAATCTACTGCTTCCTGGGTCAAATTTGAGGAGGTACAAGCTCCCATTGCTATGAACTCTGCCATGTCTTCCACACCGTCGTGGCCTTCATCCCTTCCGACCATAAACTAAAATAAAATATTTCTCCCTTAAGTTGCTTCTTGTCAGATATTTGGCTGCAGTGATGAGAAAAGCAGCTAATGCACTGACCTGACTTATAGATTAAGCACAGACAAGTATGTACATAAAAAAGCATAATATACGGTGCATGGGGCTGAGTACAGCCTGAGGTTGTAGGGCATCCATGGAGAACTGGGGATGTAACCCCTGCAGATAAAGAGCGACTATGGTATTCAAATTTGCCTGACTCTGATTTCTGTATCAGTTTCCAGATGTCTCTTGCCCCTCGCCAGCACGCCAGGGATGAGAGGATTGGAGCATAGAAGTACCACGTTCACAGCTCACTGCTGCTCTCCAATGCCCTGGCGGCACCCACCTCGGAACTCTTCTTCAGGATGACTGCTTTATCATCTGAGATAGTGAGTGCCATAATGGACAGATCCCTTTCTAAGAAACCCAAGAAGAGTTTGGCAGGAAAGTTTCCATAAAGTAAAACATGAGGCATCGTGACATCTCAGAATGCAGTCTGAGTAGCCATATTTATAAATAGCCTGCAATTCTGGGGATGAGAATCTGCTTGGCTGTTTTCACTGTAATCATAATTATTACAAGATCAGCAAGGCCATGAGCAGTCACATCTCTGTTTGCCCACCTTGATCACATCCCGATTACTGTGCATGAGAACTCCTAGCATTTCAAAGTTCCTTATGTATCAGTTACATCAAGCTGCTTTGGTAAAATCTTCACCCAAACTGTGGAAGACTGACATGTCCCTCACTATAGCTTTTATTGTTGATATATTGCTTGGTTTAAGCTGACTTAGCTCCTTGATTTGAATGCTGCAGTCCATGCCAGGTCGAGAATGCCTTTGCTAACACTATACCACATCAGAGAATGGAGATTAGCAGTCTAGTCTGTGGAGAGGTGAGCTCCTGTTTTGCATTTCCTGGAACAGTGGGTAGGAAGCTCATAAAAGATAAGGAAAACTGAGTCATGGATTTAAGAAAATAAAATGATCGAATTAAGGCTAGGTGACATAGTTTTAAAATAAGAGATATTTAAAAAGAGGAGATGGGTAGAAACATGTAAAAGAATTTTAGCACCCCAAAATGAGGAACCCCAAGTGACTGCTTAACCTGTTCTGGCTCCTAGCTTTCCAGAGTTACCCTTTCTTCCTATTATCCAACAGGCTGTGCAGTTTGAAGACTTTCCCTTGGTCCACTGTCAATAAAGATTACAACCATAAGGAATGGAAATAAACTAATTATGTTAAATACATAAAATCATAATAGTTTTTGAAAAGAGTTAAATATTAGATACATTCATAGTGATTGTTGGACCCCACTGGATGGTATGAGTGAGCAAACCCATCATCTTGAAAACTACTCAATAAATGGGATAAGTCAATAAACAGGTATAAAAAAATCCTGTGCCCCATTCTCTGAGTTAGCAGTGACCCATACCCTGAGCAATAACACCTGAGCAGTGGTAAGAGGTGTTTGTTCCAACATGGTCCATCTGCTTTTCCTTCCCCAGCTTTGCTCCTCCTAACTCTCACAGTGCCGTTTTCCTTCCTCATCACTTCCGTTCATGTTCGAAGCAACCCATTTCTTCTTTCTTCATCTAAATACCAGTTCACCAGCTAGTTACGTTTGGAAGAGTTTGACTGAACTCTTGGCCAGGAATGGAAAATTGGTGGCATACAGAAAATAACTTCAAATTTAATAATAACCTTTTGTTTTTAAAGTTTTTTGACCCTGACCTATTTTTCTTGAGATAAAACTGCATTTCTGTAGTCTCTCTGCCTCCATCCATACAACTGTTGTTGTGATATTTTGCTTGTGTTCTGACAAATAAAGCTTGCCCAGAGATCTGTAATTCTTACTTTATAACTGTTTTGCTACATGTTATTTTACTATGTTAAAGTTAAAACCTTCCTTTTTGATTAGACAGGAAAAAGGGAAATGCTATGGGATGCCTTTTTGTATGCTGTGAATATGTGTTGCTCTCATTGGTTGTTAAATAAGGCTGCTTTGGCCTATGGCAATGCAGGATAGAGCCAGTCAGGAAATCCAAGCAGAGATACAGATGAAAAAGGGTAAAGTCTGGGAGATGCCAGCAGCCGCCCAAGGAGCAACAGGCCAGAACACCACTGGCAAGCCACAGGCCACATGGTAATACACAAATTAATAGAAAGAGGTTGATTTAAATGTAAAAGCTAGCTAGTAATAAACCTGAGCCACTGGCCAAGCATTTATAAGTAACATTAAGTTTCTGAGTGGTTATTTGGGACCTGGCAGGCAGGAGAAAGATGTCCAAGAACAGCCTGTCTTTCCCCTTCTTTTACCTTCTTTCTAAAGCTCTTCCATAAACTTTACCAGTCCCCTCAAGCTTTCTAAAGCTTCCTATCTTTTATAACAAACAAATGTTTGAGCCTCTCCCAGACCAAATCAATACATACACCAGATCTGCCTAGAAGAACTAATTTATATACCGGAGTATGCCCCTTTAAGTTGTCTTTTTAAACAAAAGAGACATCTTTCACTAATTGGAATTCTAGTTTCATGTTGACTTATCTGACCCAAACTCTAATCAGATATTTTTAATCTCCTCATAATAATGAAAACCCTTCACAAATTTTTCCGACTTAATTTCGAGTGTTCATCAGGGCTATTAATCAAAGACATATTATGTATACATTTCAAACAAACTCTATTAATCAGCTTGCCAATTATTTTTCATTTTATGGGATCTGTTTTCCCCACAGGCAGCTGCCATCAGGTATTTTTCATGAAATGTTCTGGTTTTTCAACCTTGGTCACTGTGGTATTAGTCTGTGACCTTCGAAAGCAAACTACTGCTTTGTTTGGGAGTAAAAAAAAAATCTAATTACAGTAGTTAAATGAACTGGAATTAATTAACTTGTGGATACTTGACATTTATAGCTAATTGGTCATATCTATCATAGAAAGGGAACCTGGGCCTTTCATCTCTGTTTTATCAACCATGTTGAAAATCAATAGACTCTCAAAGAGCGAGGCAGCCAAGGCTCCCAGCAGCATGCTTGACTCAGAAGAAATCACAAGATGTCATTAAATTAGGAATAGAAATTTCTCAGTATTCTGGGATACTTTAATGAGAAAACACATTCCAGGCCACTGTATTGTCAGAGACTGTGGAGATATTCTGACCAGGGGGCCTCCAAAGAGAAAACCCTCTCAGTGAAGGAAAGGGTCTTTCCTAGCGCTTCTCTGTGAGGCTCCAGCCACTCTTCAGCATCTCCTCACGTGTGCTTCATGGCAGCCAGGGAGCAAGGTCCTAAGGCACTGGTTCTCAGTCTTCCTCATGTTGTGACTCTTTAATACAGTTCCTCGTGTTGCAGTGACCCCCAACCATAAAATTACTTTTGTTGTTACATCATATCTGTAATTTTGCTACTGTTATGGATCATACTGTAAATATCTGTGTTTTCTGGTGGTCTTAGGTAGCCCCTGTAAAAGGGTCATTCAATCACCCAAAGAGGTCATGACCTACAGGTTGAGAACCACTGTTCTAAGGGCTTGGAGATAACTGGTGTGGAAGCTACACAAAATTTATCATTCTTTGGCCTCCCTGATCCATTCCCAGTGAGGAGAGAGATCATCTAAAAGGACATGATTTTATAGGGCTGTCATATATGCTTCACTTGGCAGAGTGAAAAGAAATATGAAAGCATGAGGAATGGTGGATTTTATTTTTGTAATCCCATATATAGCTTTAAGCTGGCTCATGTCATATTTTTATCAGGGATTCATGAGATTTTCCTTTTCATGAGATTTATCTTGTTGGTTTAGCTCTTCCTTTCTGTTTTCCAATCTGATTGGTACAGTGCCTTATTATTAGGTTAATTCGTATTTCCCCAATGACAAGTATTTTTCATATGTCTGTTAACCTTTTGACCACTCATTAAACTATAAGGTGTGTGTGTATGTGTGTGTGTATGTGTATGAGAGAGAGAGAGAGAGAGAGAGAGAGAGAGAGAGAGAGAGAGAATAGGATCTTGCTATGAATCCAGGTTAGTCCTGAACTTATGATTTATCTGTCACAGCCTCTTGAGTGTTAGGATTACAGGTATGTGTCACCATGCCCAGCACTAAACTATATATTCTAAAAAAATTTTTTATTGCATTCATTTACTGTGTGTAAGTGCAGGTATGCTCACATCCCATAGCAAGTGAGTGGGAGTCAGGGAACAGTTTATGGGAATCATTTCTTTCTTTCCATCTTGTGGTTCCCAGGGATGGAACTCAGGTCATTAAACTTGCCAGGAAACACCTTTACTTAGTGCCCTGTGTCTGCAGCTAATTATGTATTCTATATATGTCAATTCCACTCTTCAAAATACATCCTGAATAAATAAGTCCATGATGTATAAAGATATTTATATAGCAAGATTATTCATAACTAAAACCCTGATACAAAGCCACTTACCATTATCATATGATTTGCTAAATTATGATATACCTATGTTGTATTAAATTTCTTCAGGAAAATACAACCAATAGATATATGTACTTATGGTATATATATGATATGTAGATGATAGAAACATAGATAGATAGATAGATAGATAGATAGATAGATAGATAGATAGATCAATAGATAGACAATTGACAGATTCATGGATAAACAGGTTTATACACAGACTACAGGAGTTGACTCATAAAATTATGAAGGCAAACAACCCCAACAATCTGCCACCTGCAAGCTAGAGGCCCAGAAAATCTAGTGGCATCATCCTAGTCTTAAGTCCCAAGGAGCAGCAAAAACAATATATAGTGTACAGAAACCCCAGTCAAAATCTGAAGGCCTGGGGATGAGGAGGGTATACAGTGTAGGACTCAATTTGAGGGCAGGGGAAATCCAGTACTGCAGTCAATGATAGTCCTGGTCTTTAGGGATCAGGAGAGGGGGAAGAAAGCAAGGAGCTACAATAGGAGTGATGATGACATGTATATCTATTTGTGCAATTATATGTATTAATAATAAAGAAAGAGCAGTCAGAGGATGAACTCTCACGACCCCTCCTTTATTATTTATATCTGTAATACTGGGTGAAGCTCTCCTATACTGCAGAAGACAAGTTGCTTCATTCAAACTGAAGATTCAAACAGTCTCATCTAGAAACATCCTTTCAGAAACATAACAGTTTTCTCTTCAGAAAGAAAGCCAACACATGGTGTCCAGCCTCCCATGGAGACCTTGGTATATCCCTAGGCACAGCACCACTGTAGACAGTAGGCAGCATGGAACTCATCCTCCAAAGAACAACAAAACTATGATATCAGAACATCCTAAAACATGTTCAGGAAAGTCAACTAAGTCTATATGTGCCATTTTATCTACCCTAATGTGTTGACAGAGGTTTCTGTCCCACCCAGTCCCACAGCCATTAAGTCCCAAGGAAACACAAAGAAGCCTACATTAATTATAAACTGGTTGGCTTATTAGCTCAGGCTTCTTATTAACTAACTCTTACATCTTAAATTAACACATAATTCTTGTCTGTGTTAGCCACGTGGCTTGAGGCATTCTCATCTTGCTTCCTCTGGGACTGAGTGATAACTGCAGACTGAGCCTCTTCCCAGAATTCTCCTATTCTGGTCACCCTGCCTGTATTTCCTGCCTGGCTACTGGCCAATCAGTGTTTTATTAAGCCAATACAAGTGACAAATCTTTATAGGGTATAAGACCATTGTCTAACAGTACTGATGGAAACTGATGATGTGTATCGGGACCCATGGAAAGATCATCCCATTTGTGCCATGCAAGTTTGCCTGATGCAAGGCACAGACTTATCACTCCAGATAACAAACCCACATGACAATGATCCATCAGATGTAATTATAGGTGGATACATGCACAAAGCAGTTCTTCAATAAAGACAAGAGTAGAGATTTGTGACAAGAATAGGAAAATTAAGATAAAGAGTACTGCTTCCAAATTTAATTTCTATGAGATAATTTTTGCTTGAATTTATTGTGCTTCATATAAAAAGGCCATTAAAATTCCATGGGAAAATAATTTTTTTTCATATCCTATATTGTGTTCAGATGTTTTCAATGTTTATCTGAGTTTTCAAATGCTTAAACTACTTTAAATGATCACATAACCATAAAATGTTTCTATAGAAATGGACTTTTTATTTCATTATTTTTCCCCCTTTCTTTTTAAGCCCTTATTCATTGCAGTAGTGAAACAGAATGTTAGCTGATTTATGTGAACCTATCTATACTCACTGGCAGCCCCTGTTCCATTTCCACCACAGAAAAGTCTAGGAAGTGGGAGAAGAGAAGGTGCCCATAATTCTTTGACTCTTTTGATCCAAGTTTAAATACCATTAGTCAGTTTTCTTCTTATTTTAGATAGAGAAATCATGTCCGTAAGAAATTAAGTCTGCTGGAGATGATGGTGCATAGCTGAATCAGAGCTGAGGGCTCCCACCATCATGTCAGCTCCCTGATGCCATGCTATCCACATCATTAAGGAACCTAATCTTCTGGAACTTTAAGACCCAAATAAATCCTCCCTTCTATAAGTTACTTTTTATCACAGCAAAAGAAAAGAAACAATACGTGGAGGCAGAGGGTCAGGAGTTCAAGGCTACTCTTGACCCCAGAATGTGTCCTTGATCATCTGATCTATAGGAGACTCTGTTTTAAAATCCAAAACTCCTAACAAAAAATGTTAACTCTTAGAAAGAAGTAAAGAATGAGTGTTATTATTTAAAGTATTTTAAACAACAGGGCATGTATGTCACCACAGCACTACTAATGGTGGTTATTTGACTTTCTTTCCTGCTCAACTAACTTACCACAGGGTACCACTGACTGTGGGACTTAACCAACACAAATTTATTCCTCACAGGCCTGGAAATAAAAATCTAAGGCCATGCAGTTGGTGAGGATTTCATTCTGTGTCTTTCTCCTTAGTTTGTGCCTGGCAATCTCTTCCCATGACCCCATCAAGTTTTCCCACCTTGTGTGGTTCTGTTCAAAATCCTTTTAATTAGTATGTCATCACATTAGATTAGAGCTCAGCTTAAGAACTTCATTTTTGTCTTGGCTAATTCTTCAAAGATCCTATCACATTTAGAAGAACTACGGTTGAGAATCTGAACATAGGAACTTTGCAAATGACTCACCTAATGATGTCCTCTTCCTTTTAGAAGTGGAAAACATCATGTACATGGGCAAAATGACTTTCTCAACAACCAGCCAGCTCAACTAACTGATATCTGTACTATGGACCACATTCTCAAAAAGAAGAGTCATTCTAGTAGACCATTGTAGTTTCTGAGTTGGCATTATTGAAAGGGTTTGAAGAAGGCAACACTTTTACTTTTTTCCTTGAGGATATAAATTTATAGATAATGTTAATCTCATAAGCATTTTAAAGTCTTTGAAGACCCTCTCTCTAAATGTGGTCTCATTCTGAGGTAGCATGAGTTAGGATTTCAGCCAAAATGGGGGAAAGGACACGGTCATCCATGCCATCCATGGCTGTCCATACTGCCCATGCTGTTCATGTTGTCCACAGATAACTCCAAGTTCAATAGGTTGTTCATCTTCTCCATGACTGACTCCAGGTTCAATAGGCTGCCCAGACTTCCTGCCACAAGGTTTGACCAATTCTGTTGTTCCATCCATGTCCTAGAGTCCCATGTATGGAAGATAGACTGTAATCAGAACAAAATCCTGGCTTTTCTCTTCTCCATCTTATTCTGCACCGCTGAGCTCCTATAGCTTAAGAACATCCCTCCAGGAAAGTTTTTCACAGGAAGTCTCACCTCTCTTTCTAGAGATCCTTACAAGCCCTACAATTTGCTTAACACTTATCCAGATCTGAGACCCCAGGACACGCAGTCAGTAGCTTTGGGTTCAGGAATCTGAGCATCGTTTTTGTTGTTGTTGTTGTTTTGTTTTTTAAGAAGAAGGCAAGCCCCACAGACTTAGGGCACTGAATTAGCACCTGCACTGGCCTTCTTGTTTCATTTCTCATGCTTTTTTTTCCTTGGTTTATAGTCCAGCCACTTTTCACCAATGGACATACTCTGTCCCCAGAAAGCAGCTCCAGGGCGACATCAGTGGCCCAGTCTTCCAGTCACTGTCTTCAGCTGACAATAAAGCCCTTGCAGAATGCACTAGTTTCTCTATTTTTAAGCTTCACATAAATAAAAGCATATCAAATGTACTACTATTTCATGCCTGACTTCTTCTATATAATAACATGTGATGAGATTTAGTCAACATGAATTATTTCTCTGGGAATGATGTTTACTTGGCCCAGGTGGTTAAAAATCAGGCATGGCCTTCCCCTTCTTCTGCTTCTCTGTGAAAGCCTTTGAGGACTCACATGGAGAGTGACAGCATTCACTCCGGAGGACAGCCTGAATCCCAGAAGTGCTGAGCAGACAGGCAGAAGCATCTAACTGGACTGGGGGACACATGGGTTACATTCACCATAATCATAATCACAAGAGTCAACGCCAGGGACCGGGAAGGGAAGGGAAAGTAAAATAACAGCTATGTAAAAGCATACTGTGCAGAAGGTGTATTGGGCCATCTTTGAAAAATGTGATATGTCTTAGGGTCATCTAGAGCATCCTGGTTGATAGGATGGTCAGTGACAGAACTGTCCTGCAAGCATGACCCATAAAATGTGGTCTTTTCAGTCTCTCAAGGGAAATGAAACCAGGTGTGGGTAGTTTGTGCCTGTAATCTCGCCAATCTGGTGGGCGGTAGGATTGTGGGTTCAACAGCAGCCTGAGCTTCACAGTGAGATCCTATCTCAAAGAACCAAAGCAACAGAGGGAAGAGAAATCTGGCTCCAACATCCAGATGCTTGCTCTAAAATATACAGTATTGATATCAATTTGAGGACTAGAACCTTTGAAGCCAATGGATCAGCAGACAATTGGAAAGGTAGTTACTCAGAGTTCCCAAGAGGAAGGGACACAGCATGCCACAAGGGCTACACTCAAGGAAAGAGCAAGTTTGAACAGAGGCAAAGAGGGAGTGAAGGAAACTGAACAAGAGTCTGTCTCAAGTATTGTAGGAAACTCTAGCTGAGTCAGGGTAAGCCAGCCTAGAATTGCCCATTTTGCCTAATTTCAGAGGGTTCTGCAGTCCCACAAACTGCCCTTGATGGCACACTACTTGGCCCTGGTATGATGAGGGCAGATAGACAGTGACCTGGAGCATGAAAGCCTGTGGGAGGAAAAGACTGAAAGGGGGCTCTGGATTGTTTAAATTGTAGTTGACATCTGGGTGGAGAGGGAGTCACTCATTAGTTTTAGGGTGTGGTTGGCTCTGGGAGATGTCTTCCTTGCAATTTCTTGCAAGGTGGGCATCAGAATACAAGAAATAAAAGACAATAAATTCAAGGCTCCAGTAGGTCAAATGTCCTCGTAGGGTACATTTTGTTGTTGTTGTTGCTTGTTCTTAGGTTGTTTCATTTTAGATTCTGTGTGTTAACAACTACTAAGCAGCCTTCATCTTCTGGTGTTTCTTACGAGGGCAGGCCAGCAATCTCCTTCCTCTTTGGTAGCAGGAGCACCTACTGGCTCACTGCCCCTCTACATTATATATTCTTTGGACAGATGGTTTCATCTCTGACAATTCAAAGTATTAAATGCTCTTACAAGACCTCCAGAGGTACAAGGCTTATATGCAACCCCTTATAAAGGATAAAATAGGAAGGGAAGAGATTCTCTTCCTATAGAACTTATAAGATACTTTTAAGAGACCCCACTAAATTTGGTTAAGGTAATATCATTTTATGGGCTGCTAAATCTAGATACTTTAGAATTTTCCCCTTCTAATCCATTAAGAGGTATCTGATTCTGACCACTACACTAAGTAGGCCTGTCAACAGGAAAACTTACAGCCTTGAGTGTGACTTGGGATCTCCCCCATTCAGCATGACCATCGATTCTGAGAATGAATGTCCCACAGGCAGTTGTACACAGGACACAGAAATATCCAGTCCTAGAATCCACACAAGGTCCCTCTGTCACACTTTACTAAGTAAGCAAGTATTGTCCAGCCTAAAGTCCAGGTGGAGGAGAATATATTCTCCTCTCAATGAGGAGTGTAAAGACCATCATCATCAACCATGAAACATGAAGCCAGACACAAAAGAAGCCAGGTTCTCTTTCAGATCTACAAAGTACAGGGAACAGAAGCAATATAGGCTTGGCCTGTGAGTGAAACAGTGCTACAGTTTGATGCTAATAATATCTTTCCCATCTGCTTGGAAAAGAACATTTGACTGTCTACCCTTAATCCATGCTTTTATCAGGATGGGCTAATGGGTGTGAGGTTGTTCATTAGTCATTTTGGG
This sequence comes from Chionomys nivalis, assembly GCF_950005125.1. Classification (NCBI taxonomy): domain Eukaryota; kingdom Metazoa; phylum Chordata; class Mammalia; order Rodentia; family Cricetidae; genus Chionomys; species Chionomys nivalis. The sequence goes on from NC_080094.1 coordinate 33,165,218, forward strand.
ATTTCTGTGAATGCTTTTATCAATACACCAGGTCTTTTGTGAAAAAGCCAAGTTTCCAGTGACGCATGTGATTAACTTCCTTCCAACCGTCCCACCATCCATCTGGAATGCCTATTTGTCTCACTTAGGCCTCACAGCTGGCCTCTGAATCTTTCTTCTCCTTGCGATTTCCATTTCTGTCGTGTTCTTTCTGTTCTAAAAGAAAGCTTGCTCGTACCACATCTCTTTGGCCACTAATTGAGTGGTTGGCAGTGACCAGTCTTTATTTATTTATTGCGGTGGGAGTAGAGGAGTCACACATAACATAAAAGAACCTTGCCTATAGTGTGTTGGAATGTACGTACACTTGTGTATGCATAAACATGTACATATCCTTCCACATATTATGACTTGTTATTAGGCCAGCACATTCCCCCTTGTGGGTATTAGGCCATGCACTTCAAAATTAATTACAGCTTCTCAACAGGCTTTTAATGTAATTAACATTAATGATTGACGTTCTCACGTCAATCAGGGTGTCTTAGAGATTTATCAGGTAAGAACAAAGCAAGTATTTTCCCCTCATAATATCATATGCAATATTCAAAAAGTAACAATGCAATAGAAATGAAAGATGAAAATAGTTATGATTTACAAATTATCCTACATGTGCTGTGGAGATTAATCCCCCATGGATTTTCCACACTGAGATTCTGCCTACAATGATTCATCTGAACAAATGACCTGTCATGTTTCTTGAATTCTAAGACTATAAGGAAAAGGAGGGGCTCACCTAGAAACTGTCTCAGAAGTTTTTACTCTGATACAATTTTAATTCTGTAAAACCGTGTTTAAAATTATCCTTGAGGTGGGGAAGCAGAAAGCAGTCACAACATTCCTTTCTTGGTCCACTATCTATTTTCATCCTCCACCCATGCTTGACCCTTTGCTTCTGACCCCAACTCCTACCACTGAGAAAAAATGGGCTTAGGAAAGCAAGGCTAAGAAGGAAGGGTCTTACTTCCAGAATCCTTACTGTCTGGCTTGGTTAGGTTCCCGAGCCACCTCCTCCTCAAACTCTGGAGGGAGCTCCCATGGTTTGTAAGAGACTTCCCATCTGTACTAGGGCAAGCCTCCTACCAACTGACCTCCCAGGAAGCCCTTTCTCAGTTTCTACATCCAGAGACACACCTTAAACTACATCTCCCTGAAGCTGCTGTATTTCATGGAAGACTTGACCCCAAGGCAGTGGCCACTCAGGACAATCATTTCTGTGTATGTGTGCTGCTCCCCTCTGCTTGCTGCTTTCCTGAAATAGCCACTGGAGTCATTTATAACCAAGCAGAAAGCTACAACTTGTGCCTTCAGCCTTCATATTCTCACAGAAGGACACATGGCTTCTCTGTCAAAGCTGCTGAGGTTAAGGTCTACAGTGAACTAGTAAGTTGTCACTCTCTCCTATCAGTTTTGACACAGTGTGTGGAAACTGGTCAGGAGTAGTGACATTTATCACAGCATTTTTAGCATATTGAAGAAGTAGGCTTTGTCTTCCTAGATTGAGGCTTCCCTTTTAGTCCATACACATACATATTTGTTGAGACCACACTGCCTTCTTACTTCAGGGGCCTGTGTAAGTATAGTTGCTTGTTGCCTTCCTGGTGCCTCCAAGGCCATCATGGTAGAAGGACTTTTGTACAAATCAGCATCTTCTCATATTCCTCTTGTTCTTTTAATTTAGGTATATAATCTCTATTATTTGTTCATTTTAAATATAAGAGGATGGAAAGATGCTTAGCAGTAAAGAGCACTTACTTGATGCTCTTGCACAACTACCCACAAATCCATTGTAGGGGATCTGACGCTCTTACTCCTGGTAGCCTACAAGCTTCTGCAGGTTAAGTCCCTACTGTCTACAACCCTCCACTCAGCTTGTGGCAAAGGCTCTACTTCCAGAGACACTTGAGAGAAGGGGCTCCTGTAACGCTCCAGTGTGTGACAAGCAGACAGGAAGGATGGCCCTGATGAGATCCACAGCTTCTCTCCAGCAACATGGTGCCTAGAATTAAGAAGTGGGGTGCTAGTGCACACAGCTCTGTTGTGAATACAAGTGTCATGGACTATGAAGACTCAAGGAGCTTACTTTCTGTGCTGAGAATTTCTTGGCAATTGATTCTTCCAACTGTTTTGTGTCTCATACCTTTTCTGTGATTGATTATCCAAATTAACCTACCATAACACACGCTGACTCTAGCTATGATTGCTACATATATCGACTCTGACACTCACATTTCTAAACTACCTGTAAATTTTGTGGATTTAGAAAGTAGAATAGCCTGAAGGTGGGTGATAATAGTATACGGGGAATAGGCTACTCTGATATGCTGTCAGAGAGATGTGCCATAAGCAGGGCTTAAATTCAAAGTTCAAATGCTTATAACCCTCAAATGTCACATGGCAGATTTCGAGTTTTCAGAGAGTCTTCTCAGTACCATTCCCTCTAGGCTAGGGATAGGAGAAAACGGTAAATTCCTTTTCTGCAAGGTGTTGTTGAAAGATAAAGAAGAAAAATGTTGCTAAATGCCCTTTATACCTAAGAGGTGGATGTTAGCTGTATTGTCAACTGATTCCTTTGCATGGCGGACTCAGAAACTCATCAGGAAACGTATTTTAAAAAAATACAGTCTCTGTTGTTTTGTTTGGCCTTGTTGGATATTTGATACAAAAATATCAATTTATAGCTTTTAAATATTGCTGTTTTGGTCAATTAAGAAGACGCAATGTGCAAAGAGAAAAATCTACTCCTATTACATTTGCAAAATCAATAAAACATAAACAAGCACTAGATATATTTCAGAATTATAAAGAATATACTTATCTTGAGGACTTAAAGGCTCCTCTGCACTGCTGTTAACAAGGGGCATGACTAACATTGTTTTAATAAACCAGTGTTGCTTGTAGTTGTTTGGGAAGAGAATAAAAAGAGAAAATTGTCTTTCATCGTCTTTCTGCTGAAATTCCTACAATAAAAAGGAAAAATGAAGTTAAGAGTCCAAAGACAAATCTTTGTAGCTTTCAGTGAAATGAACTCACCTTCTCATCTTGTCCTTCTGCTCATATAGATTCCAATGTCTATCTGGTTCTTGATATACAGCTTTAAGTATGATTGATAGCTGCAGATTGACCTTGGGTGTCTTAGTCTCCCTTAATTACTGGTTAGAGATATGCCACCTGCCTCTGTTGCATCTTTATCACCTGGAGGAGCCACAGTCAATAACCCCATCTTGCGCTGTAATTGCTCACAAGTGTGTTTCCTCTACTTCTGATGCTATAAGTGATCTTTGATTTGGTGACTCTAGACACTTGGAATATTTGTACACCTGGAATATGGCTTAACTTAAACAATAAAGCACTTTACTTATTTTTAGCTCCATTTCAAATTAGCATTTAACAAATTTACCAATAACACAATAAAAGAAACTCAGAGTGGATTTCTATCCTCTGAACTAATCATTACCTTAGTGAAAACTACAGTAATTACACGTGTATAGATCTGTCAGAGCATGGTGAAACAGGAACACTGATAAATTCAGAATCTCCCATATACCTGAGAAAGTCAATGTAATTTTAGGACATTTATTAAAATGTAAATTCTGGAATAGCTTAACTTGGTCTTATAGAAATAAAATTCTACAAAGCAAGCATGCTTTCAGTCAAATTTCCCTATTTTCTTATAGTCACATATAGACTTCTTACAAGAGAGGACCGGGCAGTGACATGAGAGGTAGGCTAACGAGTTACCAGGGACCTACTCTGTGATCTACCAAGTCCCAAGAGAAGTAGTTTCATCCCAGAAATTCTGATTGCATGTTGTCTGAACGGTTTGTTTGTTATGAATTAATTCATAAAGAAACCAAATATATATGATGTTATGAATTAAAGGAAGCAAACATCATATGATGTTAGGAATGAAAGCAGCTTTGACTCAATAATCATTTTTCATTTAAGACACATTAAGTTTTCTGAGGTGAGTGTTCCTCTCCAGTCTCTGATTACATCATTTTTACTTTCCCTTGTAGAAGCAGCTGCGGGCAGTGTTCTGCCACCCAGCTCCCAGCCGCCTGGCTAGCTTATGCCCCCAAATAACAACACACAAATTGTATTCTTTTAAACACTGCTTGGCCCATTAGCTCTAGCCCTTACTGGCTAATTCTCATATCTTGCTTAACCCATTTCTAATAATCTTTGTCTTTCCGGGAAAGATTCAGCATGTAAGACCTGGCAACTGGCTCCATCGCGTCTGCCCTGGAGAGGAGAGGCATGGCGTCTGCCTCACTTCCCTTCTTCCCAGCATTCTGTTCTGTTTACTCCACCTACCTAATTTTCTGTCCTATCAAGGGCTAAGGCAGTTTCTTTATTAACCAATGAAATCAACTCAAAACAGAAGACTCCTACATCATTCCCTGCTTTCCATTCTCAAAGATTCTGGGGAGATGGGTGGCATTTAATTTGAAGAAAGAAATGAAAATACACAATATTTTTGTGTCATATAAAATTCTTTCTAAATATGTCTTTGTGTCCATGTGTGGCACTTCTATCAAAACTAGATGCATTGCACTTTGCTTGCAATTCTAACAACTCACCACAAGGAGCAAGTTGCAACTAGAGACACTAAATGGAAAATGTGATTGTTTTCTGTGACTTATTTATTTTATTCACAGCAGCCTCCATACTCTTCTCTTTGCCTAGGATCCTTTAATAATACACTTTAAAATGTTTTCTAAAAATATGGGTTTCTTTTAAAAATATATTCCATAGCACACTTCAAGGTGTTGGAGTAGAAATGAAACCAAAAATAACTAAAACTTCAATCTTGTTCTTAAAAGCAAATCTTTCATAGATCATAGTTCACAGACAATAAAAATCTAAGAGTGGGTGAAATACTTCAGACTTGGAAGTATCTCAGTAGCCCTGGGTTTAATCTTCATTTCTACAAAAACAAACAAGCAAACATGAACAACAGGAAAAAAAAAGACTAAGTACAAACACACCTATATGGAAAGAAATCAAAGTAATCAGAGAGACCAAGAGAAAAAAGCCAATCAGGAACAACTTCTGAAATATGCCAGAATAACACATTTTAATCTGAGGTAACTCGAGGAACAGCATCTAAGAGAAGGGCAGCATTCCTTCCATCCTGCCTATATGAATGCCACCTTCCACTGCAGCAGAAAGGGCAGCTCATTCTCAGTATCAGAGACTGTACTCTACACCAAAATAGATCTTTACAAGCAAATCAACAAAATTTATTGTCAGAGGCTGTGGCAGTCGCAGCAGGTAACTAGTGGTCAGATGTCAACCCATCAGAGGAATGATTATTTAATGGAGGAGAATCCCATCCAGACAAGGCCTGTGGGACTGCTGACTCAGGAAACTGTTGCTCTTATCTGTAATGTCACACAGGCAAGAGCAGCTATGGTGTCTCCCTAAAACCTGCAGTGTAGTATGTAATCTCATGTGATGTGTATACATAATCTCATGGTTACATCTCAATCTTATGGACACATACAACTGTGGGTGATCAAGAAGATGACTTTCCATTAATGTGTATGATTTTGAGATATAGAAAATATAGTAGAATGCTTCATAACTAGATCTAGTGTCCTATGAGGACTGTGAGACCCTTAAAAGCCTGCTTTTTTTTTTCTTTTACTCAGACTAACATAAGAAAACAACAATTTCTCCCTAGTCTAAGGCAAGCTACACACAATTAGCTCATTTTCACTCCAGAGCAAGATCAAACTAGAATCAATGTTTTTGTATATGGATCATAAAAGTTAAAAACTATATAGATAGGCACAAGGTCAGAGTTGCAGATGTCTATTAAGGTTATTCACACAAAGCAACCTAAAAAAATCAGGCCAATTCTTTGCTTGCCAAGCCTGGGTGATAAGACCTGACTCTCTGTACAGATCTCTCTGCAACTTGCCTCACTGGCACTCTGACCTTGCCCCTGGTCACAGTCTTACACATGAAATCTTGAAACTTTGTGTTGCCATGGCAAATGGCTCAGATCCTTATTGTTTACTCAGGGAATATGCTATGACCATGGTGTAAGATGTAACTCTTGTAACTTTTTTTTCTTTTTGCCTTAAGCCTCCTGTAAAAAAAATATATTTAAGCTAGGTGAGTAGAGAATCAAGAGAGAACTGGAACAGAGAATTGAAGCAAAGGAGAACTAGAAAGAAAGAGAAGTTAGAAGAAAATTAAAGGACAGAAAAGTGGACAGAAGAATAAAGAACATGACTCAAGCAGCACGTTATAAATTTATTCTGTAACTCTTGAGATCAGAAAGCCCTTAAGCTCAGTTTCACTTCACTGTTAATTCATTCTTGGCTTTTTGAGATAAGGTCTTGTGTTGCCCAAGTGGCCTCATATTTGCTACATAGCCAAGAATGACCTTGAGTTTCCTCTCCTTGTTTATCTATGTCTAAAGTGCTGGATTTATAGGCATGTACCACCATGACAGGTTCTCCCATATATTTTCTAATTACTGTCCCACTTGACCTTGTCATTTCTCTGCACATGTATCCATTTAGAGCTTTCAGTCCTGACTGTCTCCATGGGTCTTTATTGTTCTCTCCCCCAGCACATATGCAATAGTTTGGGCTCCACTTTCATTCATCTGTCTTATGTCATGTTAATTCTCAGGCCCAGTACTAGAACCCAGGAAAGTAAGGGAAGATTTTCCTCTCCTACAATGAAAAAAGACCAATAATAATTGGCCAGTCTGTACTTGGTCACAACTAGCTCAGGATTTGGGTGTGTTGTAACCAAAGAAAATTCCATATGACCCATGAGACAGGCAAGAGGAAGGTGAACTTGGTCCTTAGGAATCTGCTAAAGATTTTTTGTTATCTGTTTGAGCTGGTAAAAGGCATCTGTCAATTTTATAAGCCCGTTTGGACTGTATAACCAAATTATAATATAAATCTCTATCTATGCCTTATGAAAGGATGGCATATGATAATACGTCATGAGGACTCTGTAGCCAACAAAATTTATCATGTTTCATCAAGTCTCAGAGTTGTTCCCGTGCAGAAGGATCAGCATACACATCACCTGTCCTGCTATCTTTCCTGACTTTTTTCCTCACATCTGCAGCCAAGATCCTTAAGAGGTCTCGCCTGGTAAAAATTTGATGTCTATTAACTTTGAAGGAATCCACAGCTTTTCATTTCCCATGGAAACAAAAACCACAACCTCTCCTCCAATGAAACACATTGTCTGACTTCCATTATGAAGCTAAGATATCCCTAAAGTATATAGGCTGGTTAAATTCAGCAGTCACTTCCAAAATCCAACATCTCTCAGCAGTTGTTGTTTTTTGTTTATTGGCATTTTAAAATTTTTAAATTAATAAAACACCATAAAATATTCAAATACCTGTGTTATAATCTTTTCCATCTTTATGTGGCTTATTTTTTATATTACTTTACTCTCTTTTTAAAGACTTCATTATTTTTAAATTATTTTTTCTATAATGGTCTGTCCTTTTTTTTCTTTAGCATCTAAGCACATTTTAAAGTATACTCTATTATTTAGAGGTTTTCTCAGTCTGGACCTGACTTTTTGTTGTACATCTGCAATGGTTAAACCGTCTGCCCTGTCTCTCTAGCAGCTGGTTCCATCTCCTTTAGGTTGGTGAGAACAGAGACTGTGACTCATGTCTGTGGGTCACAGTTGTGTAGATGGTCTATCTGCCCCAGCTCTGGTTAGCACTTCTACCCAGCCTCCTGCTACCACACAGCCCATTGCTCTTAAATCAATTCAAGTGCTCAATAGCAAGGCCTCTTAAAAGATCCATGCCTCTGGACACTTAGCCTACCTGAGAGACTGCTCTCTCAGGCCCTATGTTATTTCCAGATCTCATGTTTAGACACCATATATAGTGAGTCTTTCTCTCTCACACCAGTCAGCTCCCAAATAGTTACATGGAGACTTCTTACTAATTATGAGAACTCAGCCTTCGCTTAGGCTTGTTTCTAACTAGCTCTTGTAATTTAAATTAACCCATTTATATTAATCTATGTGTTGCCACGTGGTTCATAGCTTTTACCTCTCCAACTATAACTCCTTCCTAGCTATTAGCCATTTATCTTTTTATTAAACCAAACACAGTGACATATCTTTACATAGTGTCATCAAATATTTTCAATAGCTGGGGGTGCAGCTGTAACAGATTCTGTCTGCAGCATCTGAGCCATTAAAGTGATCTCAGGTTAGATTGGGGAGTTGAGGACCATCATTAATATTAATTAGCAAGTTCTGATATGCTGGAAGTGACCTTAAAGCTGTTGTTTTTTACATCATCTCTCACTGTCACGTCTCATGTAGATGTTTATTAAAGCAACACTGAAATTAATAGAGCCATGTGCCAGACTCTCCATATTCTCCACATCCCATCTAATCTCAATGATAAGAATAGACCTAAATGAAAATGAGGAACAACAATTTTGAATAAAGAGGCCTTTGAAACAAAATTATAACAAAATTTATGGAATGAAGGATATATGCAAAGTTTCTGGCAGCTGGGGATAGTAGGTAGAATACAGTCTGTCAGCTCAGCCGTAGCAGAGCAGAGTGAGAGGGACTCACTGCGGTTTCATTTGCTTTAGTTTTGTGTTGTTCTCATTCCTTGGACTCATTTTCCTTCTGCTTCAGCTGTTCCAAAAGGAACTGTGTTTATTTTACATCGAGAAGCATGACCCTTTGGCTTCTTTCTTACTTTGAGCAGCAGGAAAACCAAAAAGGAATGAATTTAGAACACAGAGAAAACAGATGGGAGGAAATACACTGGAGACGGTGCTCAAGAGGAGTTTATTCAAGTAAGGCTGGAGCCTTTATAATCCTGCCAAGGCCGATGAGTCCTGTGGTGTCTCCACGCGGATGGATCAGCACTGGAGCCACCATCCAGTGGAGCCTTCTTCTCCGTCCAGTCTGAGCAGGAAGCTTCTGCTTCAGTCCTGTCTTGCTGTTCAAAGGCTCATTATTCAGCTCCCTGGCTTGCACTTCCACTCCACCCCGCCTGTCTACTGTTACTTGGCCATTTTGCTGCTTGCTGGCATTGCTGTCAGAAGGTGGGAAGCAGAGGAAATTGAAGGAGCTAAGCTATGAACCAGCCTTTGTTGCTACTGCCACACAGATTTGATAAGTGATTGTGTGAAAAAGGAGGTGGAAATGTGTGTCCCAAGTGAAGATTAAGGCTATTTTAAGTATCTTACAGCTCATCCCATCACAGTCTAGCATGAAATTTTTGGCCATTGATGATGCTCAAGCAGTCAAAAAAAAAAATCTTAAGTTTATCCAGAGTGATGGCTTGGGGAATTTGAGTTAGGGACTAAAGAAAGAGGAAGAATGGAAAAGTGTTGGTTGGGGCTTTGGGAGGGCGTCCACTTCTAGAACACTATATATGGCTCCCACATGCTTAAAGCAGTCAAATGACTTCTTATTATATGACCCTCTCTCACCAGCACCACATTGATGAGCCCAATAGATGGCATCTGACATATACCTTCTAATTCAGGGCACAGGTTTCATGTGAACCCATGAATTATGATTGAGAACTTAAATCAAGAAAACTGGGAAACTACTTTCTTTACATTAAAACCAATGAAGTCCTTAAAAAAACAGGTTCCAGTAAGAATTACTAAGGAGTAGACAATCTAAGAAACTCAGGATGAAAAGCAGGTTCATCAGCCTGCATGTTAATTGGCAGAATAGAGATCTTAGAGCTCCTGATAGTGGACCTATGAAGTGGTCTTAACAATTTGCGTTTGTGCTTGCCCAGTTGTCAGTGCTCATTACTAGATGGGCATTTATAAGCTGAACCTTAGGATGGAACAGTGGACATGTCTGCTGGTGGGGGGTCTGGGGCATGATGTTCCTCCTCACTATGAGTCAGCAACTCTACCTAACTGCAGCCCCTCATTACCTCATTACAGGCACTGTAGAAATGGATGGTACAGGGACTTGCCCTTGCCCAAGTTAAGGTAAGTGAATTTTTTGTTTCTATTGTTGAGCTGTGCTATGATGGGCTGCCATATGTCCTGAGCTGTGCCATGTTGGGCTGCCATATGTTATGAGTCACCATTTTGGAGTGACTTCTGCTGTAATCCTAGCCACAGCAAATTCACACATTCCAGAGTACAGGCATGGGGATTAGAATATCAGTATGGTGATTTCTCAGACAATTAGGAAACAACCTTTCTCAAGACTTAGCAATACCACTTTTGGGTATATATCCAAAGGATGCTCAATCGTATCACAAGGACATGTGCTCAACCATGTTCATAGCAGCATTGTTTGTCATAGCCAGAACCTGGAAACATCCTAAACGCCCCTTGGGCAAAGAATGGATAAGGAAAATGTGGTACATTTACACGATGGAGTACACTACATAGCAGAAAAAAATAGTGACATCTTGAATTTTGCAGGCAAATGGATGGAACTAGAAAACATCATTTTGAGTGAAGTAACCCAGACCCAGAAAGACAATTACCATATGTACTCACTCATAAGTGGCTTTTAGACATAAATCAAAGAAAACCAGCCTACAAATCACTATCCCAGAGAACCTAGACAATAATGAGGACCCCAAGAGAGACATACATAGATCTAATACACATGGAAAGTAGAAAAATACAAGATCTCCTGAGTAAATTGGGAGCATGGGGACCATGGGAGAGGGTTGAAGGGGAGGGAAGAGGAGAAAGGGGAGCAGAGAAAAATGTATAGCTCAATAAAATCAATAAAATAATCAAAAAAGGAAAAGAAATGTTAGGTAAGAGGGACAGAGATATAAGAAAGAATCACAGAGATACAGGATAATAGCAGGAGGGCAACTCAGCAGATCCTGAATGCTGAATCATTCTTCTGACTTCTGAGTTTTCCCATGTTTATTTTTCATATATTTTTAGTATTATACCCCAATACTAAAAGTGGGGAAGAAGGCAAAAGACTACTTTAACATAATATAAAGAAAACTATACCAGTTACGTGTTTCAATACCTTGAGACATTAAGCCATTATTTCTTGAGAAAAGCATTTTATTGTTTAGGCAGCGAACCCACCCTAGACCAAGTAGGTATCCTGAAGGCAGTCACTGCCTAGGTCAAACCTCCTAATTCAAAAGGAGGAGCAGAATTATGCTTGAATTCTCTGACTTTTGGTCAGTGTGGAGAGGATCCACCTGTGTGGGCCATCTTAATGTCCAAAATACCAAGTAACCACACCCTAGATGAGGGTGTGTAGCCATGTTTGTTGCTAACCTCAAACTCTCTGACCTTTAGACAACGTGGAATAAGCTCACATTTTGGGGCCTGCACACTCTATTCATAGTGGACTTTTTTCTGAAGACATTTAATGATTTACTAAATGGATTGCTTTGTCTCCCATGTGTTACAGTAACTGAAAACTGTCTAACACAAGCACAGACTTCATGGAGTCTGGAGCCTTCTCTCAGTTGCTTCGCTTGTGTGTTTCACTCATGTCATGACTGCACTTAGGCACGACTGCCAGTGGCTAGTGTCACACTCTGCAATGTGAGCACCCCACTGCTGTCCATGCCAAGGCTGATGAATATGCAGGCCATATCTGTTTGAGACTGTCACGAATAGTGCTGCTACGATCGGCCCATACATAACTCGCAGAGCACACATACACGTTACTGCTGGGCATTAACGAAAAGAAGTATGTAGAATGGTGAGCATGTGAGCTGGTGTGGTGGCACATGTCTGTAATCACAGCACTTAGGGGTTCTCAGCCAACCTGGGCCATGTAGTGAGACTCTTCATATAAAAACAGATAAACTAAGCTTCAAAAACAGAGTGGGCAAATGTGTAGTTGTTGTGAATGCTTTCAAAGAGATTTCTAAAGTAATTGGGCATTAGCTTTTGCTTAAATGCTTCCTTACTCTGCATCAGCTCCTATGTTTTGTCTCTTCTGCTCCCACCTGCACCACCATGTGACTTAACCAGAAGTTTGCTTATTACCTGTCTGCTTAGTTTGGTTGAATGTGCATACACACATTGAATAGTAAAACATTCAATATTCGAAATATTCTATAATAAAGAAGTCTTTCTAGGAATTTTGTCATATGTCTAGGGCCAATTTTTGTCTTCAAAGGTAGCTATTTATGGTGTCCCCATGACTGGCTATTTGATCCCTCTCTTTTGTGCCAGGGTCTACTGATCTCTACTGAGTCTAGTTTATTCTGTGTTCCCCAATCTTTGCCTCTTTCTCCATGCCTGGGTTGCACTGTCTCTGCTTGAACTGAACTCACCAGGCACTTGGTGTTACTGTGGCCCCATCATTTGTCTCTCTTCACCCGGTACCCAGACCCTAAAGATTTGTACACCACCAGGCTGTATCAGTCAGCTTAGGTTTCTTCAGGTGAGGAAGATTCTTGAGCTCTAAGTAGCAGCATCTTTGACAAGTTTGACAAGTGAGCCTTCTGAGTCTCACCAATATCCCAACAGTACTACATATTTCCTGGGCATAGTCATTTGTCATAGTCATCTGCTTACGCCCACCAGGGGAAGTGTTTGGGGAAAGCAGAGTTCTCACCATCCCACACTTCCATCTTTTCTAGCTACTACTGTCTGTGTTTCAGGGACACTCAGAAAGACTCTCTAAGTTCCTATACTTTCCTGTGTATTGAGGGTTTATGAGGTTGGGACTTGCTCCAAGATATTCTTAAGATATGATTACAATGAGTTTTGTTCATTGAATTTTAAAAATGAATGAGCTAATAAAGTGCCTAGTTTATTACAGTTAGTATAAATTAGGCAACCATGCGACTTTTACTGTGAAAATTATCAGTATATCAGTTTTGTTTCTATGTGTAATTCAATTTAGCACTATTGGTCATTTTTTATGTGTTGGATGTGTTATGTGCATATGGTATTGGTGCATACAGGTATGCGCATGAATGTAGTTTTCTTTTTTTTTTCTTTTCTTTTCTTTTTTATTAACAATGCCTTTCAGTGAACTGGGGCTTTTTGATTTGGTTAGACTGGTGGGTCAGTGGGCTCCAGAGATCTCCCCAGAGCTCTGATTACAGCTGGATGTTGACTCATGGTTGGGCGGTGGCTATGTTGCCAAAGATTGAACCATCTCTCCAGCTTCTTATTGGCCTTTTTTCTTTATGTGAAAAATATTGCAAGTAAGTTAGGACTCTAGATATGACAGAAATCACAGAATTTATTCTTTAAGGGAGTGGTTACCTCAGAGGAATTGGAAATCATCAAGTCAAGGATTTTACCAATATTTTCATATTTTATGCCAACATTCTCAGAAACAGAACTCCAGAAAAGGATTTGAAAACACATTGTTTAGGGTGTCAGTTGATGTTGGGGCTTTGTCCACATCTCCTCTACCTCATATCCATCTGGGTGGATGACAGCAAGGAGATGAATAATGTTTCTGCCCTTACCTCCTGCCTCTCTTGCATGATCTCAGTTCCTCTTTCGCACTTCTCCACAGATCACTGTGCAAACTTCCCTTGGGTTGCTTTCCTAGGGCATCCGACCTGAGTAGGAAGAAGTACAGGGACTGACGAATGCTGAAACGAAGCAGAAAGCATGTTCGGATAGGCCATAGTATTAGTGGTGCACATGGGCCACTGGGTACAAGCAAGCCCTCTAGGGTGGTGTGACCAAATTTTACAACTAAAATTATAAGACGTCGTGTTAAATTTTAATTCTTGCTGAACAACCTGAAATGTTTTTGTATTAGAGTGTTCTAGGCAATATTTAGAGTAGACTTATAAAAAAAATCACTTGCTGTTTATCTAAAGATAAAATATAAAAACCTGGGCTATGTTTATCTAGCAGGCCCATCTCTGCAGACCTTTAGGAGGACAGGTACTCTAGAGAGTGCTTCCTAGCTGTCCTCCCTAGAGGAAATGGACTTATGATACTTAATGGTCCCCTTTCATTCATCATCCGCTGACTCTCAGTGGTGTGAAGTTGGAAGTTCCCATCTCAGTCCAACAATAGGAGGAGAGGAGGTCGGGAGACAACACAGTGGCCCTCAAAGGACACTTTCTGTGGGAGAGGATAGGCAAGTGCAGTAGGAACTAGGCAGGCTGCTGAGAGAGTCAGCCACACACCAAAGCTAAAATCAGAGCTTGTCTGAATTCTTGAGAGCAAAGTTAGATGAAAAAGCATCTTGTCTCTTCTGATTTCTCTGGATGAGGCCAGATTATTACTGCAAGTTATGACAAGGAGAGCTGGACTGAAAGGAGTGACCTTTCTATTAAATTATGGTGGACTGAAAAGTATTTACTATTTTTTTTTTTACTATTCCAGAAATGACATAAGAAAACAACAATTTCCTGACCTGTCATTTTCGCTAGAAATAGTCACACAATTGCAGGAAGTGTCTGGATAGTTCTAAAATTCTTTCTGAAACCAAGGAACAAGTTTCCCCTGTGTTTAAGTTAGAATAATGAAGCCAAATAATTGTCTTTTCATCATCAAGTCCAATTAGATTTTCAGAACTCTCTTTATACCAATAAGTGTTAATACTATGGGTATGTATTTTTATCATCTGTTCACTGAGTTTCTATGTGCCACCTGCTCAGATATGTGAGGATGCATATTTCATCTGTTTTGATCACTCTTAGGAAGGGTTTAATCCATAATCAAAGATGGTAGAAATACACACATAATTTCAGAGCAACTCCACCACTGGCTTCACAAATGTTTATACTTTCCTGGTCTGTAGTCACTTGGGAATTGTGCCACTCATTCAGACACTGGCGAGAAATCATTTTTTCCTTTCTGGCTTCTCTTGGTTGAAATTCCAGTTTTAAATTGTGGGGGATAAGGTCTTGTGATCTATTCAATTGTTCTGAGGAAAGGGCAAAAGATATTGATAAAATATAATGTTTTTTTTTTTTGCAAAAATATACAAGTCAGGAGTTGTGTTCCAAAGATTCTTCTCTTGTCTTTTTCTTCTTCCTTAAAAGGTAATTGCTCCATTTAATTATTTTTAAAGGCAAGTTATGGGGCATATTCCAGTCAATAGACCACAGCCTGCCAAACTAGTCTCATTCAAATTGTGCCATTTGTGACAATAGCCTTGGTGGCCATGTACACATTCTCTCAAGGAAACCCAATGACGTTTTTTGGGGCTGAAACATAGCCATGCTCTATTTACCAAACGTTGTGCTCTGAATGAGGGCTATTTTTCTCTCAGAAGATGAAGCATCACTTTAAAATAAATACAGAGTTAGCTGGTGCATGAAAGTAACCTTAGCAATAGCCTTCAAATGTTTTGGTGTTTTCTGACTTTAGAAACCAAGTCATTTAGACATCTCTGGTAAGCTTTTCACTATTTTTAATGCTTACATGATGCTCCACTAAAACATGGCAATTTTTGTATAGCATACAGGTTTCCTGCTCACAGTTGAGGTAAGTGGACGGTCTCTATTCTTTTGGTGAGAAATTTTTGAGGTCATGGACGGCCTGCTCATCACTATAGATGCCCTGACCCGCTCTATGCGCTCGTATGACTGAGCTATGCATTTTAAAACATAATTCAGTCATGGCTGGAAGAATATCTCGGTGGAATGCTTGCCTTGCATGATAGAAGCAAACAGTCCAATTTCCAGCATTACAAAATAAATCAACAAATTAATTAATTAATTAAGATTGTTTAAGAAACTGAGTAGGCTGGCACATTTTTGTAATCCCAGAATTTAGGTGGAAGCAGGAAGATTAGAAGTCAAGGTAAGCCTTAGCTACACAGTAAATTTGAAGTTAGCTTGGGCTACATGAGGTCCTATTTTGAGGTGGGATGTCCTTCTGTATATGTATTGCTTTTACTGGTTAATGAATAAAGTTATTTTGGCCAGTGGCTTAGCAGAATAAAACTAGGTGGCAAATCAGAACAGATATATCTATATCTATATTTATATCTATATCTATCTATCTATCTATATCTATCTATCTATCTATATATATGTATATATATATATATGGAGAGAGAGAGAGAGAGAGAGAGAGAGAGAGAGAGAGAGAGAGAGTAGGTGGAGTCAGAAAGATGCCATGAAGCTGCCCAAGGAGACAGATGCCGGATGGAACATTACTGGTAGGCCACAACCTCACAGCAATACACAGATTAATAGAAATGGGTTAATTCAAGATGTATGAGCTAGCAAGAAATACGATTAAGTTATTGACCAAATAGTATAGTAATTAATATAGTTTCTGTGAGATTATTTGGACCTGGGTGTTCGGAAATGAACAAACAGTCTTCATTTACACTATTTCAATAAATACTTTTAATTCATTAAAATATATAACTGTAAAGCAAATTTAAACCTTTATGTTTTTAAATGTTAAGTTTTATGAATCTAGTACACACACGCACACACATAAAATCTAAGATACTAAAATATAAAACTTCATAAAGATTCCTGGATTCCTGAGTGGTCTCACATGATGACATGGAACTTTCACACGTGATCTCATTTCTGTGTTTTCTTTTTTGGTTTTGTAGTTTGAATTTTGTTTCTTAAATACAGGGTCTCATTCTGCAGCCTAGGGTAGCCTGAAACCTCCTCTATAGGTTAGCTTAATCCTAAATAGGCATACTCTTCCTGTCTCAGTCTCCCAAGTGCTAACCCTATAGGTATGAGCATGGGTATGTCCACACAACCTCACTGAATATACTCTGGACTAGAATATCAGTGTCTCTACTCTTCAGTCTGGAAATCTGGGTCTATAGGGTCTGTGCTAATTAACATGGTGGCCATCAGATCTGTGTGGACACTAAAAAGAACAAATCAGAGTCAGAACTGGAACATTCAAATAGCATGCACTTTTAATATTTGGTGCCAAAATAAAAAAGAATATAAATTAGCTAAATATTATTTTAAGTTTTATTACATTAAAATTGAATGAGTTTAGAAGAGGCTAATTATTTTGATGTGTTTTATTCTTCTCTCACATATTACATCCCAACTGTTTTTTCACCTCACCCCCCTCCTCTCAGACCCTGCCTCCCACTTCTCCTGTCTCCAGATTCACCCCACCCATCTGCCTGCCCTCAGGAAAGAACAGGCCTCCCAAGGAAATTCACCAAATAGTATAACAAGCTACCATAATTACCAGTAGGCTAATTTTTAAAATTAACTTCTTTTGGCTTTTTAATACATTTAAATTCATCTACTACAAAATTTAAAATTATTTCTCTGACTGACATATTTTCTATCAAAAATCCTTTCCTAAAGCAATCAATAGGCAGGCAGTGATGGTGTACACCTTTAATCCCAGCACTTGAGGGGCAGAGGCAGGCAGATCTCAGTGAGTTCAAGGCCAGCCTCGACTACAAAGGTAGTTCCAGGACAGGCTCCAAAGCTACCCAGAGAAACGCTGTCTCAAACAAACAAACAAACAAACAAACGAAATCAATGCTGGACAATCCCAATATAAATCTCTGTATTTTGAATTAGATATTATTTCATAATCATAATTAGGATTAGATAGATTGATAAATTCTTTTAAATAAGATCATGTGAATTTTCTAGACCTTTAGAGTATACAAAACTTATCTCAAGGAAATATTTCTCTACCGATTGGAATTTGGGACTAATTAAGATTGTGAAGTAACTTGCTTCCCTGAGTAGCAATGTCAACCTCCGGAGGCTCAAAATGAACCAAAAAGAATGCGCTGAGCTATCAGAAACAAGATCTTGCAGAAGATTCTATCCCTCTATTGATCTGGGAACTGGCCCTAATACACCTGTAAGACCACCAGTAGGGGCCAGTGACACCAGTCTAGAAACTGTCACCATCAGGAGAAGAGAGGAGTTCATTGCAAATTTATTTCCTTAGCTTAGAGGTGCTTTCTGACTGTACATTGAAAAAGTCAAGAGGTTTAATATTGATTCTATTTTAAGGAAACGATTTTTCTACTCTGCCCATTGACCTCAGCTACTATTTTTCTTCTCTTTTTCTTTCTTTCTTTTCTTTTTTTTTTTTTTTTGAGACAGGGTTTCTCTGTAGCTTTGGAGCCTGTCCTGAAACTAGCTCTTGTAGACCAGGATGGCCTTGAACTCACAGAGATCCACCTGCCTCTGCTCCCTGAATGCTGGGATTAAAGACATGCAGCACCACTGCCCGGCTGTCAGCTATTTTAAGAATCTGAACAATCAAAGAAATATCTACTGACACCAAGTAGAAGATAGCATTACTCTCCCCACAAAATTATTATGTGGTTTAAATAAGACATTTGTGAAGTAACTGTTATCAAGTGTTTGTGTGTGTGCGCGCGCGTGCGTGTATGTGTGTGTGTGTGTGTGTACGTGTGCTCACGTGCTACCATTAGTTGCATAACAAGTGACTCCAAAGTTGAGTTGCTTTAAAAAAATTACTTTTTCCTAAGAGTCTGTCATTGGCTCTGTGGTTCTTCTCGTCTCTCATGGGTTTGCTCGGGCAGATGCACTGAGCTTCAGTGTTGACCGTAGGCCCCTCCATGAAGTCTTTCACTATCACAATAGATCACTTGGGCTTTCTCATATGATATTGCAATATCTCCAGGGAGAAGGGCCTGAAGCATCTATAAGCATCTATCAAGCCTCTACCAGTCACATTTCCTGATACCCCATTAGTAAAAACAAACTAAATGGCCAGGTATAGAACCAACATGAGCCATGCCCATACCCAAGGGCATATTTCATTGAGGGTATTGATCACAGTAATCTATCACACAGGCTACCATTTATTCAGCCTTCACTATGTACAGATGCTGGGATAAAGACCATTATCTACTAGGCCATTTAGTTTTCTGACAAGTAGAATGCAATAGGTTTCTTTACCTGTATTTTACAGATAAAAACTGAGGCCCAGGAAGGCTGAACATCTTGTCCAACCTCTCACTACATGCAGACAGCAAAGCTGAGAAACACTGAGGCTCTAGGAGCCTCACTAAAAATTGAAGAACCAAGAAAAGAGTGGAAAATAGGGAATATTCCACTATTTATTGTATACTGAGTTACCCTCACAAACAACTTACAGCCAGCAACTTAAAAAAAAGAACTAAAGGAAGCAGTTACCAGAGCTTGAAGCAATTGCACAGGCTTTGCTTTCCCTGGCCTATGTGTTAGCATGAGAGACCAATAAGCTAGATGTCAGGCAGTCTGGAGCAACACATTTCCAAATGCATTATTCTATGTCTAAGGTTGTTGGGAGCTGATAAGGAATATGAATCCAACTGAGCTTTTAGTAATATTGGGCTTTCCCTTTTGCCCAATTTCATGTTTATTTCTAAACCCCACACAAGAAGCAGCAAAGATATTAGACAAATCGCATATTCCAAACAGCAGATAAAGTCGATGAAAGCGTTGCAGATGTGCCCCAGCAGAACGGAGAGCTGTTATCTTTCTCTGAAAATGGGACATGGCTTGCAAAGTGAGCATCTCCATAGAAAAGCTAGAAACCCTCTGCTTAGATAAAAATCTCATTAATATTTCTTTTTGCAAGCAGAGAGGCAAAGAAAAGATTTGTTGAGATGGAGACGGTAGAAGCAGATAGCAGCAGTCCCTGGCTGCTGCCTTCACACAGTAGAGGGAGGAAATAAAGGTTACCCGAATGAGGATTGTTAATATTCACAGCAGCATCTGGTGCTGCGTTGCCAGGAGACAGTAATGAGAATGGAGCATCTTCCAGGTCTAATGGCACTGTGGCTGCCACATCAATCCTGCCGTCCCCAGGAATAAGATCTCTATCATTTGCAAACAGAATAGCATTGCTGGCTTGGCTGTCATTTTGGAAGGTCACTAAAAGATATGCAGATGAGTTGCTCATATTTCTTGAGCTTCCACCCTCCAAGCTCCCTGAACAGCTTTGTATTGCTTGGGACACCAACTGAAAAACCAGCTTCTAAAGAGGTAGAAGTACAGGTTCTTGATGCTCGGGATCCCCAGCCAACTTTGGGCTTCTTGGATGACATCTACCTGTAAGTCCGATAGGTGTGCTTCTTTAGTCCTAACAACCCCGTTAACTCATAACGTGTGAATATTGTAAGTTTTTCTGCCATAAGCACTGGGTGTGAAGCAGCTTATAACAGCAGTCATTCCCTTTATGCAAATTAATTTGGGTTCTCTCTGAAAAAAATCTCCCAGACCAGGAGATTCAACTCAAACTATTGTTTCCCATTTGCTGATGGTATTCTTTAACTAGGAAAGATGTCTTCACTGATGAGACAAGAATTGTCTCTTCATTTACATGTAGGCACATAGCTCCTTTTACAATCCTATCACAATTTCCTTTCGTGCTTAGGAATTGTTCTAAACATATTTTAAGGCTAGGGTCACAACTTGGTGTACTAAATCTTCACAAATTACTTTTTTCATATTAGTATGATGACAATACAAAGAACAAAACTATACAAAGTTGTTGTCCTCATGGAAGTATCAGCTAGGTATATTGAGCCAATAAACAAATACATAAACTCATGACATTTATTCTGACATTTGACAAACAGTTTATTGATGACCTATTCTGATTCAAGTACTCCTATAAGAATCAAAGATGCAACATGGACTGAGACCAAAAGAGCCTTGCCTTCCTAGAGATTACTACTTTGTAAAAGACAAAGAGATCTTAAAAATGGAAATAAAGTGTTGCTGGAAATAAGAGAAAATGGTTGAAGATCAGTTGAATAGATTTATGGAAAGGTCAGAAGCTCCCACTCCCGTCCCCTAAGGAGATCATATAGAGGGCAGATATAAAGATGTCAGTCTGGCAGTGGCATACAGAGCTCAGTCACATTGCTCCCAAGAAATAATGGGTCACCTCTTCTAAAGCTCATTTTCAGGGATATCAGCTGATATGTGTACATGGTGGCTGGAAATCAGAGAGAGCTGCACCCTGGAAACTAGCAAATGTTGTGAATCGGGATTTTCTCTCTGGAGAGTCAATGTTATTAAACATTTTCCAACACTCAAGTTTGTGCAGATACCAAGAAAAGGATTCTTCTTGGAAGAAAGAATATCCATATAAAGGTTGTGTGTTATGAGAATGCTGTTTGTTAAGAATGGTCAGCATTTACACACTAGTGTTTTTTGAAAGTGTAAACCCAAGATCAGTAGTATCAGTGCACATGGAAAAATTGTTGGAGCAGCAAGTTCTTTGTCTTGGCCCAAATCTTCTATAAAGCCCTCTGGGTGGTGCTGATGGAGACTTTACTGGTGTGGACAAAGCACAACCACCAGGTAGTGGCAGGAACAAGGTTGGAAAAGCAACCAGCTGACCAGGAAGGGCCCTGTAGGCTTCACTGAGGATTTATGAAGGTTACTTATGTGTGCTAACTTGGCTAGGCTTTGGTCCTCAGATACTCAGTCGAGCATGTTTCTGTGAAGGTGGATGAGATAAATCTTTAGATCAGGGGAATTTGAGGAAAGCAGACTGTCCTCACACCATAGATGGACCCCATCTAATTAGCTGAGATCAGCTGAAAGATTGATCTGATGTTAAAAAGAAGAAATTCAGCCAGCAGACAGACTTCAAGTTCAGGTACTGTATCAGCTCTTCCCTGGGACTCTAAGCTGACAGCTTGGCTCCGCAGGTTTTAAACTCATCAGCCTCTTTAATTATGTAAGCCAAAACCTCAACATAACTTCTTAGGTGTGTGTGTTTTCCACTCACACACATCCACAAACACACGCATCCTATTGGTTCTATCCTTGGGCTAGTCTGAGCAGAGTAGGAAGAAAAGCTGTGTGGAGGAGGTTGGAACAGAGGCACACCATGAACTGCCATGCTTTCAAAGGCCCCTCCACACCTGAAGTCCATTGGCCCATAGATCAAATGCAACCTTCAGCTCAAGGGCTACAACTAGCTTTTGATTTTTTTTTAAAAAATAGGTACATGTACCCACAAATGCAAAGAATAACAGAGACCATGTGTGAAGTCTGGATCACAAAAATATCTGCTGCCATATACATTAGCTGACACGCCATCACCTGTGTGCTAGCTAGCTAGTCTTCTGAACAATGTGCAACCTGAATATATTCATAGAGAGCATTCCAAAATGAGGGGAACTATGCAGCATTGCTAGTCAGTCTTTGACAACAGTGTCAAGGCCATAATAATCAAAGATTGGTTCGTGATTGTGGTTTAAGATAGATCTAAAATAAAACATGTGACCTAAATTGGAACCTGGACCAGGACTAGAACATTAGTGGAACAGGTGAGGATATTAGCATATGATTTGAGGCTATTTTGCAATATTGTGCCAACAGTGATTTGCTTGCACTAGTCCTTTATTGGTGGTATGGTAAGGTATAGATATTTGGAGAAGATGCAGAAGAGATGCATAGGAATTCCTGGCACTGATTTTGCCATGCTTTTTATTCGAAGTTCAAAGATAACTAATATCCAAAAGCAAAAAATTCCAAGCTACTCTTTGGATACCTTATTATAGGCTGAAAACATTTTGCTGTCTTGGATTTGAGTAGAAATAATATAGAGAGTGCACCATAGATTTGTTGGGATTAAGTATGACATTGGAGCTGATATAAGTTGCTTACTGTATTATATTTCTCTACTAGTTGAGAGTTCTCCAGCTCAAATGAACTTTTAAAAGGCAATCTGTTATCTCACATAGCAGAAAAGTCAGATGTCTCGATGACTAAATTCATGGCTCAAATAACACCATGGCTCCTCTTCCTCTTTCCTTGTGACAGATTTCTCTTTCCTTTACAATGATGTAATTCTCAGACTGGCCACCGTCTTTTCAGTCTTACAGCCTTTTTATATATAACAATGGGAAAAAACTTTCTTTTTCCAAACGGTCTAAAACAGATAGCAAAATAAAATGTTTAAGCTTGTCGCAGGTGCCATGTTCACAACTCCTTTGAAGATTCATAGCTTTTCCAGGATAGGACTTCCTATAGCTAAAGACAAGATGGGTCAGACCGTATTCAACTGGAACACAACAAAATGTGGCCAGAGGTATTTTTTTCTTAAAAGAAAGGGTCTTTTCTAGGCAGAGAGATACATTCGGATAAAATTAATCAAAGCCCATATTGTAATGTAGTCAGCACAATGTTTTAGTGTTTATGGAACAATTCGGTTGAGTTTCTTACATTTGTAATGGTGAATAAACAACAAAGTGGTTATTCTAATCATTGCCTCCTTATTCTTTCTGGTTCCCCACCACTAGTTTTGTAGGTCTTTCCTTGGATGACTCTATGGCAAGTTCTATAAAGAGAGACTTGTGTAGTTAGAGTTGAAAAATTAAGATGCACTTTCTCCCTGGAATTCTCCCTGGAATGTTTAGAAAAATAAATATTCAAGTGTTGTGGATTTTAAGCATTGAAATCTTGACATTTAACCCTTCTTTCTTCTATACATCCTTTCCCCAACTTAGTTAGGCTAGGATCCCTTCTCCTCGTCCCCCATCTCCACCATCTGTTATCCTGACATTCAATTACCACCGAAGGGGAAAGGGGTACCAAATTGATGTCTTCCAGGAAGCCAGAGCTCGATGGATCTCCCTGTGTCCTCGTGCATTCATCAATCTTTGTGTCTTCAGAGCCCAGGGGGAAGGAAAGCTGGGGAATGGCTAGTCTGCAGCTGGGGCAGTGGAGTTACAGGGAGGATACAGAGGGAGAAAAGTCTGAACTCTTCCATGAGTAGCTTCTTTCCTCTGTTTGACGTGTATCAGCTCACAAAGTCCTGCTCCAGAGTCAGCGAGGATCAAACAACAGAGGAAGGGCAGGGAGGGCAGAGAGGTAAGTTCATCAGACTGCCAACCTTGGTGTTAAAAATAGGAGTTTATGGTCTAATCCTCACCTGAGAATGTAGGAGATAATACTAGTTCATTTTCCAGTCCTAATCACAGGTGAGACAGAGACAAACAACCCATCCAGACTAGTCTACATGTGAGAAAAAGGCCAGCTCATAAATCTGATATAAAGTATCTTTATAGTGTTTAAAGGTCTAGGATTCCCCACCCATGGATGGTCTTCTTCAGGATAAATATAGTTTGAAAGACCAAAATAATCATTAAAGGACCACTCTTAGGTGTTTCAGAAAGACACAGTAAGATGGATGGTCTTGTATGGTCATCTGCCCTGTCTATGGCAGATAGACTCGGTCACAGAAAGTCTCCTTTCAGTGATGGAACTGGGTCACAGAAGGTGGCCTCAGAAAGTATATCCACTCTCTCATTCATAATTTCTGTAATCACCCACAAGTCTTTCCTACTCGTGGTCTCTGAGAACATAATTTGTCTCAAATATTAGGTCAGTGTTTTCTTGATGACAGTCTAGCACGGTCTTCAGCACTTCATGTAAGAAGCAGCACAGACTCCACCTTTGAAACATCAACTTTATTTCCTGCTGCTTTCGTTGACTGTGTCACCAGATTTGGGGGATAACCTAACATGGGATCCCACATGTCTCCAGGCACTGGATTTTTAGATCTATTGTTTTGGTTCTTTTCATTTACCAGTTGCAAGATGTGTATGTCAGATGATTCCCCTTTTCAAGACCAAAAGAGCATTAAAGATTGGAAGTTGACATCATCCCTAATACTGCATGAGGAATCGTTTGTGCAGGCTTCTTACTAAGGAGATACCCTGTGGGTGAATGGGCTCAGTTGTTTCCAATGAACAGTTACTGATTCGCAAATAATGCATGCAACTGAGGGATGATCTGATCAACACAGCATGATTAACCTGGAGATGTGAAGATTCAGCTTTGTGGAGCTCCTATTTAATGGAGCCACTGAAAGAACTATCCCTAGTGCCGTTCCTCAGAAACACTCCTTAAAAGAGATCCCTCTTTCACCGTCCAGTCCTTTTGAGCTGAGATTTCTGAACCTTGAGGTTGGAGCCCTTCTCAATGGATACGTATGAATAATAAATGTGTCTACCCCTAAAGTCAGTAATTCTGCACATGTAGATTACTGTGAACAAATCTCTTAACTCCTCTCGACCCTTATTTCATCTTCAAAATTTATACAACCTTCACTTTTAACCATGACACTTTGTTCTTATTTATTTCCCATAGTTTATAATGAAATATATCGCCAATACATCTATCTCGCACTTTGTTTCTTATATTCTCAGATCAAGGTGGGTAAAGTCTTTCCCTTTTCTCCTTAATTATGAGGTCTGAATCAGATTTTCTGTGTGTCAACCTATTGAATAATTAGTTCATTTTGAATCCCACAAGGTTCTTGAAATTGAAGATTAAGAAAGTATCAATTCCAATTACATCACATTGGCATAAGGGTTATTTTGAGTGAATGGCAATTGAGAAACAACAGTGACAGGAAAAGTGCCTTGTCTTCCCCTCATCCACCTGTACACGAGGCACACGCTTCTCTTAAGTGCTCTTCATACCACAGAGCCTCGCCTTTCCCACCCGAGATGAGTGCTCTCACCTGGATGCACACAGAGCTTCCTAAAACACTTATTTCCTGTGAATCTTCTCCAGAGATTCCTACTCGCCTTCCCACTATTTCTCAGCCCAGAAGCCTACAGGCCTTTTCTTTGTTAAGTTTGCTCTCCATGGTTTGTTTTCCTTTGTTGAAATGGTGAATTTCCAGGTGGAACGGCTTCTTTGGGGTTTCACTTCTTTCTGGTGAGACTCTGGTACTTGTGAAAACATCAATAAGAGTTGTCCACGTTCACTTAGTATTATATCAGCTTCTCGTATCATCTTCTCTGTTTGGCTCACAGCTTCAGGTACTGAACCACAAAGTAGAGGGCAAAATCTTTTGCCTGCACAACAAACCCGCTCAGGTCCTCAGTTCCCATGTTAGTGAAATCAAGGATTGCTGATTTGATGCACCTTTCTCTTCACCCATCCCAAGCATTTTGAAAATCATGTTGGGGTTACTGTTCTATAACAATGTCAATTTGATGCAGTCATAAAACTACATACTTGTATTTGCAAACATTCAAACAGAGGATAAAGTTGTAGCTCCCACTCCATGACCTCTTCCAGCTCAGGGCATTGGAGAACACAATGTCAGGCACTCAGCTTTTCGTTCCTAACTCAATCTGTTCCTGTTGGAATAATGTGCTTCCTTTAGGAAGTAAAAACCATCACAGAATATTCAACTAGGTCCCAATTGAAGATATGGGACCAGAAGAATCGCTATTAAAAGGTGATGAATATATCCAAGCCCAAGAGATGAAACTGTAACTCTCTAGCCCACATTCCTCTTCACAAACAGGAAAGGAAGCACACACCAGCCAATATATGCATAAAATCACACATGTGTACACACACACACACTCCCTGTCACACCTAATGGAGGAGTGAAGATTTATGGGGTCTTATTTTTTATTTTTTTGTTATTGTTGTTGCTTTGGGTTTTTGTCTGTTTTTTGTTTTGTTTTGTTTTGTTTTGGGTTTCTCTGTGTAACAGTTCTGGCTGTCCTGGAATACACTTTGTAGACCAGGCTGGCCTTCAACTCACTGAAATTCACCTGCTTCTGCCTCCAATGTGCTGGGATTTAAGGCGGGCACTACCACTGCCAGCTATTTGTGGTTCTTAAGGCTATAACCACTTCCCCAAAGGGAAGCCAGTGGCATGAAAAGCTAGCTGTTTTAAAACTTACATTTCTCTCACAACCATACAGGTGAACATTTACTTCTCACCTAAGAAGAAAAAATGTTCTGTTTACAGATCTAAAGTAGAATAATAAATGCTTGAAAAATCATTAATAGTTTCAAAAATTTATCAGTTTAATATTAGATAATACACTGATATTTATATTTTTCATAAATTTCAGTTCCTATTTGAGGGGAGATACTGCTGGAGATTGAACTCTATCACTGACTTATACCCCTAGTCACTTCTTTTTTTGTTTTTATTTTTTTTTCATTTTTTTTGAGTTAACAATTATTTATTTGTTCATAACTCAAAGTTTCTTTCTTTTTTTTCAAAATTTATTTATTTATTAAAGATTTCTGCCTCCTCCCCGCCACCGCCTCCCATTTCCCTCCCCCTCCCCCAATCAAGTCCCCCTCCCTCGTCAGCCTGAAGAGCAATCAGGGTTCCCTGTCCTGTGGGAAGTCCAAGGACCTCCCACCTCCATCCAGGTCTAGTAAGGTGAGCATCCAAACTGCCTAGGCTCCCACCAAGCCAGTACGTGCAGTAGGATCTAAAACCCATTGTCATTGTTCTTGAGTTCTCAGTAGACCTCATTGTCCGCTATGTTCAGCGAGTCCGGTTTTATCCCATGCTTTTTCAGACCTGGGCCAACTGGCCTTGGTGAGTTCCCAATAGAATATCCCCATTGTCTCCGTGTGTGCTTGCACCCCTCACGGTCCTGAGTTCCTTGCTCGTGCTCTCCTTCTGCTCCTAATTTGGACCTTGAGAATTCAGTCCGGTGCTCCAATGTGGGTCTCTGCCTCTGTCTCCTTTCATCACCTGATGAAGGTTAATATTCAAAAGGATGCCTATATGTTTTTCTTTGGGTTCACCTTCTTATTTAGTTTCTCTAGGATCACGAATTATAGGCTCAATGTCCTTTATTTATGGCTAGAAACCAAATATGTGTGAGTACATCCCATGTTCCTCTTTTTGGGTCTGGCTTACCTCATTCAGGATAGTGTTTTCTATTTCCATCCATTTGTATGCAAAATTCAAGAAGTCATTGTTTTTTACTGCTGAGTAGTACTCTAATATGTATATATTCCATACTTTCTTCATCCATTCTTCCATTGAAGGGCATCTAGGTTGTTTCCAGGTTCTGGCTATTACAAACAATGCTGCTATGAGCATAGATGAGCATATACTTTTGTTGTATGATAGGGCATCTCTTGGGTATATTCCCAAGAGTGGTATAAATAAATTTTCACTAAGTGGCTCAGGCTGGCCTTGAACTCCTTCTGTAACTCTTGTTGCAGTGCTCTTGCCTCAGTTTCCCAAATAGCTCGTGCTATAGATACCAGGCCTTGCTTTCTATTTCTATATTTTTTCTTATTTAGAAATTGTAAATGCCATCAAAATGTAGTTCCCGGACAACTATGTTTCAGCTGATTTGAGCCCTTGACGTAACACAGTATAATATTAAAGCTCAAAAATATGTCACTAGAAAATGACATGTTGGGGTTGAGCTAATGAACTACTTGTGTCAGTTTGATGAGATGTCTGTACTTAGGTCAGTGAATGTTCAATGAAGGAAGTAATGGGGAGTTTTCAGAGAAAATTGTTTACCAAGATTCTGTGTAGGCAGAATATTTTTTACCATCTCTGTTCCATAAGGAGATTTCCACACAAGGCAAATGTTGACAAAGAGTTGTCATTGTTCCATCTATTTCAAATAATGTAGAGATCAATTTGCAAGCCCACTACAATAATTTTTGATAATTCATTCATGTAAGAAGATGACAGTGGGCATGTGTTATATATTCGTACAAGTCCCTGCAACAACAGACTATGGGAAATGCCATAAAACTATAACCTGAGCTGCTATTAGTTTTGCTTTTTATAAACTTGAAATATAAAAATTATGTTAATGAAAGTATAGGAGAGTCTACTATTAGTCGGCCAGGACTTGCTTCTTAAATCCAACAAGAAGGAAACACCCCAGGACACAGCTGTGTAAGTGGGGATTTGGAAGGCAATCACAGGAAACTTCAAGGTGGGACGAGGGAAACACGAAGACAAGGAAACCAGGCGAGCTGTGGAGCGCCAAGGAAAACAGAGTATGACATGGAAGACATTTCAAGACAAATATGTAAACTTAGAAATAGAGCTGTTTAGAAGGACTCAGTCCTGTGGAGAAAAAAGGAATGTATATGGGACGGGGAGAGTTTTGGATTACCGGACATAGCGAAGAAAATTTTGCCAAAGTCAGTGGGGGAATTTGGGAGCCAAAATCAACAGTCAGGGGATCATTCTATTTCAGAAAGTAGACCTGTCTCTGGGTCCCAGCTGTGGTGAGGGAGCAATCCTTTGTCCTGAGGTGGCTCATGTGAGAGCCCACCCTGTGTTAGTCAGGTTTCTATTGCTGGCATAGAATGCCATGGCTGACCAACATGAGAACAAACAGGCTCCATTGCAGCTCTCAACTCTCAGGGCACACACCATTGCAGCTAGTAACTCTCAGGGCACACTCCATTGCAGCTCGCAAAAGTCAGGGCAGGAGCTCAAACAGGGCAGGAAGCTGGAGGCAGGAGCTGATGCAGAGACCGTGGAGGAGTGCTGCCTCCTGGCCTGCTCTCATTGCCTGCTCACCCTGCTTTCTTATACCATCAAGGATCACTTGACTAGTGGTGGTAACACTATATTGAGCAGGGTCCTCCCACATCAATCATTAATCAAAGCAATACACCACAGACTTGACTACAGGTCAATCTTACACAGACATTTTCTCAATTAGGAGTCCCTCTTCCTAGATAGATTGAGGCTTGCATGTTGTTGACAAAAAAACATGCCAGGGAATACCCCATCCCATTATATAGGCTTTTCTTCAATGTTGTATCGAATGAGAAAGACCAGAGGAATTGGGTGGATGGATCAGGCACAAAGTTCTTGCTCTGTAAGTGTGAGTACTTGAGTTCAATACCCAGAACCCACATAAAAAATAGGTATGGCGGAGCTCACTTGCAATCCCAGTCCTGGGAAGGCAGAGACAGATGTATACCTGGGGCTTACTGGCCAGCAAGTCTAGCCTAATGGGCAGATAACAGGTCACAAGAGTGTTCCTGTCTCAAAACAGACAAACAAAGAACCAGGTAGATAATACTTGAGGAACAACACCTAAGGTTGATGTCTAGTTTTTACATGCGTTTGCATGCATATGAAACACACACTGCACATGGACCAATTATGATAATTTTTATCCTTTCAACAATAGAGAACCAATTGTTGGCATTGGCTCATAGTTTTAAAAGTGTCAGCCAGTCTCTCTTGGCAGGAAGGATATATCAGACCAGAATAGCTCACATCATGGCAGCTAGGAAGAAGAGCAAAGGGATACAGGGACAAACCGGGGCAGGTGTAGGTCCCAATGACATGCTCCCAGTGGTCACTTCCTTTTAACTAGGTTCCACTTCCTGCCTTTCATCACCTTTCAATAATGCCATAATATTGTGAATTCATCAGTGGCTAATCCATCTGTAGATAAGACCCTTCATGGCCTGGTCAGCTCTGCAAATGCCATCACAGACACACTCAGAGGTGTGCTTCGCTTATCTGCTAGGCTTTTCTCAAGTCAAGTTGACAGTTACATTTAGCCATCATAGTAACTACTCATTGACCTCATTCCGTGTTTGCAGAAAATGTCCTTATAGCCCCATAGAGCTTAGAGCTGGGCACGGATTTACTCACCCTTAATTAGAGAGGAGTTCAGTATGGAGGGTTGAAAGCAAGGATGTCACCCATTCTCAGTGTGGCTCCATGATTTCTCAGCAGTATCGTGAGCTCCTGGGGTATTAACCGTCACATTAAATTAGAAGTTCGTATGCAATATTAAAATCCAAATAGAAATGTTTTAGGTCACCCTCTGTTGCTTATTATTCATTTCATTATCGATTAATGAATTGAAATGATTCATTTCCATTAATGTACGTGAATAATTCAGAAGTGCTGTTCCAGGGTAGAACGTTCTAGTGTTTGCCCTTCCTTGTCCTTCTCCCAGCCCCTTTATTCAACAGTGGTGCCACTGCAGATGTGAGAAGTCACCTCTTTCAAATAGAAAGAAATCTACCACAGGGGCATAGATGCTTACAAACTCCCTGGAAGGAAAATAACCAAGCTCCCAAACAAAACCCAGAATTAGTCTCCCAAAACAGCCACTTCCTCAGTCCCAGATGATGTGATTGGGAGGGAAAGGGACCTTGGCCAGTCAAGGGCCCACACAGTGTGTGAGAGCCTATGGTGGATGAGAGACAGACATGCCAAGCAGACAGAGCTTACATGGGGAGTTTCATTGAGAAGATGGAAGTGGGAGGAAGGGAAGGGAGAGAGAAAGAGAGAAGGGGGCGATGACCTGCTTGCCTCTTCAAAAAGCAGCAAGAAGGAGAGAGCAGGAATGGGTGGGGCTTGTCTCTTAAAGAGACCTTTTGCAGCTGATATAGACTAAGTAGTGATAGAGCAGCCATAGGACCATGGACTGGCCAGAGAACTGACTGAGTGCATCCTTTCGGGTAACAGGCCAGCATTGTGCCTGAATCCTAACACCAGAAAGGAAGCCACTGACCCTGCTGTGGCCTGTCAGCAGCCACCAAAGTTCTGCAGTGAACTGAAGTCAGCAAGTCATTGCCACATGAGCTCTGGAGACTCATCACGCTAGGCTTAGTACTTCCTGGTAAAAGAATTTCTCATACTCCACTTTTCAAGAGCCTGGGATCTCAGTAGCCATATATGTATGCAAGTCACAGCTTGCCGCAAACACCCTACCCTGCCACAGTGCAAGGAGCCTAGGGGTCAAAATATGAATCTCTGTCTCTTGCTGTCTTCCAAACACAGTGCACCTCCAAGGTGCAATGGACCCTGTTAAATATAGCCCTTCCCTTTGGTACCACTAGCAATGACACTGTAGAGAAGAGGAATGGGGTAGAGAAAGTCTATGGGAACATGGGCTCTATCTTCCAGCTATTTAGAGTCAAACGCAAGTCCTTGTACGACAGAGGCAGGTGCTCTAACACTGATCTACAGTGCCAGGCTTCACCTTCTCTTCACACCCAAAGTTGTCTTCATTTGGAAATGTATTTCACACTAAAGTAGAAATTATTGATAGCAGTCAAAGTGCTACTCTTGCCAAGTATATCTATATGAACAGAAAATAAAAGGTGGCAGGACTTTTTATTAGGTTAAAAAATAGCAAGCTCCAGTAAGACATTTATTAAATTATGGCATACTAGAAAAGGTGTTTGCCCGAGTTTCTTCATGTGTTCTCTTACCCATTTATGCACACACATAAATACAAATATTACATAGAAAGGAGTTCAAATGATAGTCCATCCATTAGCAAAGACTACCTGTTTGTGTAGGATAAAGGAGAGTGTGAGAGATTTTCAACTGATATTGATGTGTACTTTCTGAATGTTTTACAAAGAGCCTATATTGCTCTTTATAGCATTTTAATTTTAAATGTCTTCAAAGCATGCCATCTGGGACAGAATGTGTCAAGTGCTCTAAGGGCTGTCACATGAAAAACAAATTGTGACATTATTTACTTATGGGTTATGCAGTCTACAGTATGTGACAGTTGTCAGTGATACAAAATTAAAACTTTAGGTGAAATGGAGAAAAGATAGAAGAGCCTTGAATGGATCTTAGAAAACATGTTAATCACACCTAAAAGACAAGCATCAGTCAGTCCCTTAGGTAGGTGACTTCACTTCTCAGTGACAGTTTTGCTCGTCTGTAGAATGGCTCTGATAATAGTACCTGCCTCAATGCTGTGGAGGGAATTAGATGAAAGAGTTTATATGGAGCCATTGCAGTCATGAAGAGCCATTGTTCTTATGCATTGGAATAAGTATGCTTACTCCTGGGTTCCTGGAACAAATAACCATGATGGAAGATTTATAAACAGCAGAGCATTTTTTTTCATAGTTCAAAAAGCCAGAAGTCTGAAATCCAGGGCATTGTCTGAGCTGGTTCATTCTGAAGAGTGAGATGTATTCTAGATGCCTTTCCAGGGCCTGATGCTTCCCAGAAGCCCTCTGCATGACATTCATTGGCTTGTAGAGGTGTCACTTCAATCTGCCTCTGTTGTCACTGTTTCCCTACATTCTACTTGTGTGTTCACAACTCTTTTTTTAATGGCATCACCACTGTGGGACGAATTGGACTACCTAGTCCAGTATGGCCTCAATAATTTCACCTGTAAAGATCCTATATCCATGTGAGGTCACATGTGAGGAACAGGTGCATATGGATTCACCTGTTGCAGTGAGCATCATTATTCAGCCCCCAGGCTTCTAAACATGTAAAGGGCAAGAACAGAGAGGAGAGGAGTTTTATGTCCCCAAGAGGCCATCTGGAATCAAAATCCATCACTGCCATGGTTTGTAGACCTTCGCTAATTGCTTTTTAATAATAATAATAATAATAATAATAATAATAATAATAAATGAAGTGCCAAGTAAGGACAATTCACAGAACTCCTACAATTGAGTTCCAGCCTATCACTTTGGCAACAGTATTGTTTTGTGTAAGTGAAATGTAAACGCTTTTTCATTTGGTCAATAATAAACAGATCTTATGACTCTCCCAACCCCCCTGTAAACCGTTTCCCCAGATTTCAGTCTGCCAGTAGGCCTCTGTGCTTCTTGATGCAGCTTTCTGAATGTACCACTAGAGGGAGCACAGGCTGCATAGTTGAGGTCCACAGTGCATAAGGGCATAGAAGGTTTTCTCGTGCACAGTAACTCCCAATATTGAGCTGCATGTTTGTGATTGCAGGGTAATTTCATCTTAATGTTGATGATGCATCTCGCACTGCAGATCAAAGCCAGATAGCATAAATTACAAGCTGTGTTCCTATTAAAAGCATATTGTTTGATGGAGATGAGACTCTAGTCTATAACAATTCAAAGCTTTCTTTAATCACTGAAGTTCAAATGCTGCCTCTAAAATTGGACTTCGGCACAGTCAGGGCGGGCTCTGCATTATATCTGAAATGGCTTGCTAAGATTAACTGTGCTGCAAGGGTTTAAGGAGATCGAAGATGTAAGGTGGAAAGTTTCTGTAGCCTGTGGGCTGCCCTCTCGGCTGGCAGATGTGAGCATCAAGTAGGTAAAAAAGGTGACTTAACTTTCAGAAAGATAATAGCAATGGTCACTAACACATAGGTGCTTGACATATATTAGTTCGTTTGACTTAACTCTCAAAAAGATAATAGCAACGGCCATTAACACATAGGTACTTGACATATATTAGTTTATTCAGCTTGTACAACAATCCTTCTAATGTGGGCATCCTGTCAGTGTCTCTACTTTACAGATAAAGACACTAAAGCCCGGGATCACAAACAGGTATCACATCATTACATGCCTTTTGAAGTGACTGTACAAAGAAACGAACAAGGATGCCCAATGCAGAGATGGAGGAGGAGCAACTGAAGTTCTCGTACACTGCTGGGAGAGATGGATGCACAGAGATGCAGCCCCTAGGAACCGTTTTACACCATTTCTTATAAGGTTAAAAACACACTTACCACCCAATACAGACTTCCCACCTCTAGGCAATTATCTAAGAAAAACAAAAATATATGACCACATAAAAAACATTATGTGGATGTTTATACTTGCCTGTTTTTAGGTACCTAAAGTAAGAAATAACTCAGATGTCTCTCATTTGGTGAACGGGAAATTACTGCACATTCATGCAATATTGCCTAAGAACAGAAAGTGAATGGATTCCCGGTAAGAGCAGAGATGAATTACACCTGAAATATACCAAAGGAAAAAGATGGTGGGTCCAAAATGCTCCTTATAAGAATAGAGAATTGATAAGGGGTTATCAAGATGTAGGGGAGGAAGAAGCTGCTAAAGTGGTGCTTTGAGGAGCTCGGGGGGAGTAATGATGTTATTCTAAACCTCAATGATAGAAGTCACGTGGCTGTGTCCATCTAAACTCGCAAACTCATGCACAAAAAATGAATTTTATTATGTACAAATTAAAATTTTTGAACCAGCATAAACAGTAAGTTAGATTTCTAAGGCAAGCTGACTGACGGCATCTATGGTCTGTCCTCCGTATCTGTAGCTTCAACCAGTTTCAAGAAAAACATGCATCTGAACATGGAAGGAATGTTTGTCATTCTTCCTCAAACAGTACAGCATAGCAACTATTTATACGATACATCACTGCATTAAGTATGAGAGTTATTTTTAGTAATATGGGAAGGTGAATGTGGATTATACTCAAATGCTGTGCCATGTAACGTGACTTCAGTATCCATAGATTTGGGCATCCAAAAAGGATCTTAGTATCAAGTTCCATGGATATTCAGGGATGATTTTTCTTCACTACGTTCAAGATATATAAATGTGGGGCGATTATTCAACATGCTCGTTGTCTCTAATAATGTCAGAACCAGTGTCCAGTGAGAAAAACCAAGGTCACATAAGAAAGAGAACAAAAATTATATAGATACTGAAGGAAAGCCAGTATGGAAGTAGGAACCCCCAAAATAGGTCCCATCTTAATGGCTGTGAAGACAAAAAAGAGGAAATTGGAGTTCCGATAGAACCTGGAAACTGGGATGAGCTCAGCAGACCTCAGATGCAAACCTCGGAGAAAGATTATGGCCTAGCTGGTGCTGGTCCCTCTGAGAAGACAATGAGAAAGAAGGAGTAAGGGGAAGAAGAATAGAAAGAAGGAAGCCAAGAGCCCAATTTAGCTGGTGGTGCTATAAAAATGCTATTTCTGGGACTACAGAGAGTGTCATGGCAGCAAACAGGGGCGATAAGGTCTCTCCTTGCCTTCCACCCCTTCTAGACCTCCAATTCCCCTTGCGGTTTCCTGTTGGCAGGACTCTACCTGGAAAAGCAACCGTGGGTCTTTTAGGCTTTCACCTTAGAGAACAGTATAGACTGGCAGTGCCATGGTCTCTCCCAATGGCATATCTCACAAGATGTCAGAAACTTAATCCCCGGGGTAACATTGTTGAGAGGCAAGACCTTTAAGGGGTGATTAAGTCATTAGGGCTCTGACTTTGCAAATAGGCTAATACAATTTTAACAGTGTTATAAAAATAGTGAGATCCTTATAAGGGATGCTTTTGGTCCCTCCTGTCTCTCACTCTCCCACCAGTGTTACAACCATGCTATGGTTCAGTAGATTGCCCTCCGCTGATATAGTCCACTGATCTTGGAGTTCCCAGTCTCCAAATCATAAAGTAAATGCATTCCTATTCTCTGTAAGTTATCCAGTCTTAGCTACTCTGTTCTAACTGTACAAATGGATCCACACAGGTAGCTTTGGAGCAGAGAACTTAATAACTCAATACTTAGCCATTTGACAAATATTTGTTGATGATGGAGTACTCATTGAGGTGAGGCTCTTTCCTTTAAATGGTTGAAACTAAGTAGGGAAAAAGGCAAATTAAGCAGGAGTCGTGGTGAGTGCATTGGGTCGGGGACTGGAAGAAAATACATGAGTATTTCTAAGGGAAGTCACCTCTTCCTTGTCTCAGGTATTTTGAGCAATAAAACCAGCATGTCATCACTCTGTATGACAAGGAAATCCTGACTGTCTTCCCAGGAGATAAAACACTCTGTTCCAGCTTCCTACATCCTTAGGCCACTTTGACATGACCAGAGTTAGACCACATGAGTTGTCTGGAAAGAATCTTTCATAGAGCTGTCAACCCAACAAACCTTGCCAAAATTTTATGGAGTCTTGAATCTTCCTTTCACTCCGGAATCTTTATAGTTACAAAAAGAATGGTTCTACAAAGTCCAGATTCTCACTGGGGACAGAGATGAAGACTTAGTAGCTTTTACTTATTGCCTGTTTATCCATTCATGCAGAAATCATCATCAAAGTGTTTGACTTACTCATCTAGGTTCTGCACTAGTTTGTTTGTTTCTGATGACTTTTTTATTTGTAATCAGCATCTCCTCGGGGTTAGTTATCCCTCTCATTCTCATATACTACATTGTTTCCCAACCCCGTTGGAAATAAATTGCCTTCAAAGTGAAGTAGATACTCTTAGGACCCTGTTCAGAAAGTGATTCCTGATAAATCCATACAACTCCCAAACCCAAATGTGTCATAGTCTGTCTCCATGCAGTTGCTTCTGATCACATGTGAGTCCATCATACATGAAGTTCCCAACTTACAGAAGACTAGACATTGATTTAGCATGAGCTACACAGGTCAACCCTGTTCATTAAACTCGCCCAACTCCCTGCAGTTTAACCCCTGGAGCCTTCAGCAGGATCTAACTGATAATCTGCAGCTGAGATCACCTTCTCACCCAGCTCTTCTCGTCATATTTTGTTTGTCTCTTTTTCCTACAGTTGGCTCCTAATAGCTCTTTCATAATTTGTAGGCTCTACTTCTAAAGGTCCCGGCCTAAGTCATCAATTGTTATTAAGAATTTCCAAAGGGAATCCTCATAGGCATCCTCCAAAGCAGTTTGGTGAGTCACCAATTGGTACTGGTAAGATGACTTCCCTAATGAAAACATCACCCTCCTCAGGAGGGATGATATCCGCAAGTATGCTCAATTTCCAGTCCTTACAGAGTTGTGTTCTAAACAGTGAAACTTGGGGTGCAGATCACACTGTATTGACATCATGGAATGGTTAAATGGGCTCTTATTCCCTGTAAAACATTTTTGGCCATTAGTGAATAATTAGTTGATATCAAGTCAACAGATCAGGCCAAATTTGCCTGGTGCTATTCCTGTGTCAAAACCAAAGTCAAGAGTGCTCAGTCAATGTCTGGGCTTGCTCCAAGTTTAGTTTTTAAAATTTCAATTATTATTGGTGATTCTGAGTTATGTAATATTCTGAAAAAGAATGTGGAGTTTGGAAATTACTTGTGACACAAGGGAGGGCTTGCATACCACTGATCATCTGTTCTTTAATGCTGCCTGGTGTGGGAGGCCCTTCTGTCTATGTGTTGCTTTTGTTGGAAAATTCCATGCAGGTGTATGGCAAAAACTGCAGTCGATCTGCTCGGACCAACCAATGCGAGCACCAAGACTTAGTAACAGAGCAACTGTTTTCACAGCATCGACGTTGCCCCTTCTTTGCTCGCTGGATGTATTTATTGTCACATAAATGGGCACAAGTGTTGACAATAACAATTGGTCTGTTGTGAAGATATTTTGCTAGCACATTGTCATCCTCCATGGGGAATTATGGTAACATGCCTGGGGGGGGGGGTGCACACACACACACAAACAAATATACACACAGCGGAAGAGAATCACTCACAAGCTTGTGTATGCACATGTCTGTCTTTCTTTCCCCCATTTCCATCCCTTTTCTGTCTCTTCATATCTTTTCTCTACTCTTTTCCTAAACTCTATTCCAACATTGGTGGGAAAAAGAAGTAATCCAACTTTTGGAACCACTGAGAACCATTTCATCCATATTCCCTTGGCAGACATATTTTTCTAGGCGTATATTACAAGTACCTAGGACCACCTAAGAGTTATGTAATGTTTAGCCTACTCATAGGACTTCCTCACAGTGCTAAGGATGCCCTCTGCTGAAAAGGAAATGAGAATAGGAGGAAATTATGGTTAATCCTGAGCATTGATTGGGTGAGATGGAGATTGTCTAGGAGAGCAGAAGAGCACACCTCTGGATGTGCCCATGAGACAGTAAACTAAGAGGAGAGGACC
Organism: Chionomys nivalis; assembly: GCF_950005125.1. Taxonomy (NCBI): domain Eukaryota; kingdom Metazoa; phylum Chordata; class Mammalia; order Rodentia; family Cricetidae; genus Chionomys; species Chionomys nivalis. Next base: position 33,203,555 of record NC_080094.1, read on the forward strand.
TACCCTGGATGAGGATAGCAGCACACAATGGCACAGGGCTGGCATGAAATAAAGGGGGAAGGAAGAAGTATGTTGAGCAGGAATCCCCTTTCTCTGCTTCCTAGGCACCACGGGTTAAGCTGTTTCGCCCCACTATGCCATTACCTGAACGGTAGACTGCAATCTCTGAAACTGAGATGTGTAAAATTGGTTCTCACAGATTCTTTGCCATGGTGATGAGAAAGTGACTAACAGAGACAATCAATGCCTCAGTTTCCCTCTTACATACATCAACTTTCAATCAACAGTGGGGCAGGGCTTCCCTCCTTCCTGTCTCGCTAAGTCACCCGCTGATCCCTTCAAACATTTACGATTTCCAAGGGTTCCAGGTCAGTCAGTAAGACATTGCTTCAGCCCCCTCAACAACTCTCAGAGTGGTGCCTTGCTGTCATGTCTGAAGAGTCAGGACCCAGGAAGCACAGTGTAGAAAGAGAAGGGAATGAAGGTGTGTGCCCGCCACTACTTGTCTCTTTTTGGAAACATGATGATAGTCCTAACGCCTTGGCACGTTACATTTTCCTCACTCCTGCTTTCACATGCATTTGTTATCCAGGATTATCCCTTTATTGCTCAACAGCAAGACTTTCCCATTTCTCAAAAGGCAGAACAACAGTTCTACAGACAAGGAAGACAAAATTGAGTGATAGGGAAAATATATTGGAGAGACCGGAAGCTTGCCAGCCAAAATTTATTAAAACATCTCCCTGGTCTAGTTAAGAAAGAAAATGAGCAAATTGTTCCATCTCAGTGATGTAAAGTCAGGAGGTGGAAGAAGGAGAGAGAAATTCCTTATAGACATTCTCATTTTTCTATGCTCCAAGTTCTGCAGCAATTAGATGTCAACCTTGAACCCCCATTCTTCATTTATTCCCACAAGTATGTATCTCCAGTCAACATTGTTGCCTGCAATTGGAAAGCTAAGAGTGGTGCATTTTTTTCTTCCAGAAAACCAACACTAATGGTCAAATTTAAGTGACAGATATACATTCTTCTTGATAAAAATAAGGCCCAAAGCTCCAGCATAGGTCTACTTTTTTATTTTGAACTCATTTAAGTCTTTAATATTAGCAGAAGCTTAAGGGCATAGAGACTAAGCGTTTCCAACTGTGTTTTCACTGTGAAATGTTCAAAAGTTTGCTTCCTTTGGTACATTTGTGTGCTTGTTTGTTTAAATTGGGATCTCACTACTTAGGCCAGGTCTATGGCTGGCTATGTCGCTGAGAATGACCTCAAACTCATAATCCTCCTGCCTCACTCTCCCAAATTTTTAGATTACAGCCCCATACTACCATACCTAGATTAATACTGCTATATTTTTTAAGTACAGAAAACTCAGAAAAAAAATAAAGGAACCATTCATATGTAAATTTAGCAGATGAAGTTAACCCCTTCTTCCCTGATAACTTTCCCTCTTGGGGTTAAGGGTAAAAACTTTCCTCATAGTAGAAAAATGTCTAGCCTTTCTATAGCACATGTGTAGAATCCCAGGAATTGGTATTCACCTTCCGTGGTAGGATTAGAGGATCAGGTCGTAAGACTTGCCCAGGCAAGCCTTCATCTACTGTGCCATCCTAGCAGCCCCCTCTAGTCTTATTGTAAATACTGTGTGCTTGCTCTTTCACAGATTTTATTCACACACTGGCTATATTTCGGCTACTATAAAGCAATTTATACATAGTATGATAAGTTTTTGTTTCTACTTATCATGGTCAGCTTTCTAGAAAAATCACATATAAACCAATTGGTATAGTTTAACAGTTATATAATATTCTAGTGTTTAGAACTTTGTTCTCCACAGAATATTCCTCACAGAATATACAACGGCAAGTGGTTCTGCTCAGTGAGTTATCGCTTTTCTTACACATGTGTGGTGTGAATTATTACAAAATGCTGCTTATTTCTTTGCAAGTTTACAGTGCATTCATGTATCAAAGATTCACATGCCCCACAAATTCTCCATATTTATTCTAGCACACCAGTCCCGATTTATTTCACCATAAATTCTTCCATGGCAAAATGTATATCACTGCACTAGAAGAGGCCCTTGGAAAACAGACCCAGGGAACACCCACTGCAAAGCCGCTAAGTCACGTCTAAAACTAGAGATGTTGCTGTTAAGCCAGCTACAGTCAGGGGAAGAAGAATTAAGACTGACTCAAGGCTGAACCACATAGTTCTGAAAACTGAAGGACAAAATGCGGCTGCAAATCCAGACAGAGCAGGTCGTAAAACACTGAACTGCTGCTACCTCATGAGCAGAATCTCAAGCGCCCAGCCTCCTGCCTCGAGAGAAGAGCCAGTAACTGATGCATTTTGAGACAATTCATACACAGGACCAAAAAAGAAGAAACACATCACTGTCTGTTGTTATATTTTATATTTTTATAAAAGGAAAACCAACTAGATAAAAATAGTTATATAGGTTTTTCTTTTATTGGCTTTACTTCACCCCCAAATTAAGAAAGCACTACTCAATTGCAAGCGCTAAGGTCTGTTTGGAACACTGGCCTTTTGGAGGAATACCTCGGGCTTCTAAGAAAGCATGAGGAAGACTCATGACAGAATTTGGTCAAAGTAAATGAACAGCGCATTGGAGGAGGGTCCTAGACACAAGTACTGGGCCTTCTTGAGGGTATCAGGTCTGCCTGAGGAGGAAAGTACAGTCTTTAAAATAGGGTAGGAACAGGCTTAACTAATAGAATACAAGTTTATTATCAGACTCCGAGTTGCCAATCTCTGGGTTAGACAGAGAACCAGAGTGAACTTAAATAACTGAACGGGAGCTTTTGCACCAGGCAGTGCTTGCTAGAAGCGGTATGCTTCAAGTAGTCGTCGTCAATCTTTAGAGATCAGTACAGACTGTCGAATTAATGAATATCAGGAAGGAAAGACACATCAAAGTCTACATGATACAGCCATATCCCCAGGCTACCAATGAACGTTCTAAGGCCCACCTTAAGACACATCAAAGTCTACATGATACAGCCATATCCCTAGGCTACCAATGAACGTTCTAATGCCCACCTTAAGAAAACTAGACAGAGGCACACTAACTTCTGGCACTCTTTATTGTACAAAGTCCTTGAGACTTGATGTTAAATTAACACAGCGCATCCCAGGTAGGACTAGTCATGTTTTCACAGAGCACTGCAGCCTCCTGTGAGAAAGCACAGTGTTTGGTCACAGGAGAAACTCACGCTTCAAACACGGCTGAGCAACAAAGCAGAAGGAGCTCACATCCCTAAGGATTTGGAAATCCTCAGAGGCTGAGTAACTTATTTCCTGGCTCCATTTATATTACACAAGGAAAAAAAGAAGTTTCTACCTTCTTTTAAACATTTGTTGTATTTGTTTTTCTTCCATTTGTAGCAGAACTGAAATCTAACTCAGTCCCTCAACAGTTGTCCCTTTGGATCCTCCGAGGATGATTCAGGATGACAGTGAATACTAAACCTTGACAATGTGCAAGCTCCTCCTGCAATGTGGTTAATGTCTGCATATATCCTAGATATTCATCCCATATGTTTTAAAACCATTCCTTGATTACTTAGGATACCTAGATAATGTGTATGCTGTATAAATAGTGGTTATGCTGTATTGTTTTGGAGACAGGAACAAGAAATAGGTAGAACATAGCCAGTACAAATGAGTTTTTTTTTTCCTGAATATCTTCCTTCTGTTTGGTGAAATCTATGATGCAAAGCCCATGGATGCGGGGGGGCAGCTGTGTTGAGTGCCCACATCCCCTTCATTAGCCCCAGAATGGAGGAGCAAGCACATTAAAAATATTCAGAGCAGTAAGAATTTCACAGAACTGATATACCACCGACTGACATGAGAATTTTGTTAGATCTTTCTGGTGTTTTCCAACACTTAGAAATCAGAAATTTCACATCAGTGTCTACCTTTTCAGTTTTTCCTCAGAATATCAGATAAACTAGTGAGGCTGACCCGGCCGTAGAGCACAAAGACTTAGTTCAAGGTGGTCCCGTGATATAGGGCCTCAAGTCTTCACTTGTCTCATTTTCTTACTTTTTTCTTGTTTTGATTTGATGAGACAAGGTTTCTCTGTGTAGTCTTGGCAGGCTTGGAACTTGTTCTATAGACCAGGGCTGTCCTCCAGCTCAGAGATCTTCCTGCCTCTGCCTCCCCAGTGCTGGGAGACCGTATTATTTGTAATAATGTTTGGACAATAGCCGAAGCATATTGCTAGCTAGCTCTTCCATCTAGAATTAACCCATTTCCATTATTTTATATTTTACCCCAAGGCTTGCAGCCTACTGGCAAGGTTCTAGCTGGCAACTCACATCTTTCCCCTCTTTCTCCCAGCATTCAGTTTAGTTTTCCTGGCTAGCTCTATTCGGCTAAGCCACTGGCCAAAACAGCTTTATTCATTAACCAATAAAAGCAATACGTTACAGAAGGACTTCCCACCACACCACCACATGCCTATCAGTGCTTACATTCTGAAGTTTCATTGCTCATACCCTGTCACAAGTAAGCATGCTGTCTGTAGCCTTGTCTAGCCTTCCAGTCCTATTTTGTATGAGTGCATCTGTCACCAGCTGCTCCCTTCTACAGACGACTACTCCCAGCCAATTGTGAGCTGTCTCCCTTGTAGACTGTGTGTTCTTCCTCCTAAGAGATGGACACCACAGATGGTTGACTAGCATACTATACAAAGGCTGTCACTGACTGCCTTGCCTCAAGGTGGTATAATTCATGCTTTGGAGGTGTCCATGTTAAGAGTGACACTGGTTTAGGTCATGTCCTATCCTAGCTTCTTCCCTGCTGTTCCTCATTCCCTATCCTGGGGATATTTGTGCAACAAATAAAACATGCCAAGTTTCCCATGTCATGTTTAGCTAGTACGGAACAGGTCCTTTGTAAAGTCTGAGTTTTCAGTCTCTGGGTTAGACAGAGAACCAGTGTGAACTGAAACAGTTAAAACAGGCTTTCTGCATCAGGCAATCCTGACTGGAAAGGTATGTTTCAAACAGTCAATCTTTAGAGATCAATACAGACTGTCAGATTGATAGGTACCATGAGAGGCCCAGAGTCCACTGTTGCACTGGCCTAAGAGAGTTATTATTCTGAGAAAACACATGAATCTTTGGACCAGGCACCATGGGCTTACTTATCTCCTAATTGTTGCTTGTGTTGGCTCAGATGGCCTTCCTTTGTCATCAACAATGACAAGCTGGTCTCCTACAGCCAACAATATAAAAACAGTATGACAACTGACCATGCCGTGCATACCTGAAAGAACCAGTGGATTGGAGTGACCTCTTCAACTTTGTGCTGCAGGTGAACTTAGCTTCTGGGTACAAGATGGCTATTATTTCAGGCTGATTGGATTACTTTGTGTTGGCAGACTGTGCGAGAATGCATATGTAGTCTACGCAGATTCTTGAAAACCTATTTGGAGGAATGTCTTTGAGTCTAGCTGGGTAACTTCAGCTCCATAGCAGTGTTCATAACTGAGGTTCTACTCTATCCAGGTGGCTGTTTGAAAACAATGAAAACAAGGCTATTCTCACCAGGTCTAACATAAGGAGAAATTCAGCACTAAAGCTCCCTATTGGCTTGACTTTGACTTCCTTATTTCTACCATCTGAGGCTTATCCTGCCCAGTTCTCTTCCCTCACATTCTCTTTTCACGGAGACTAGGCATCTTCCCAGCCTGTTCCTGTTTCTCTCCCCATTATCCACGACAGGCTCTCACTTTTCCATTAAATCTATTGCATTCCTCATTCCGTCTAGACGCTTGCTTCTCTTCGTACCCAGCCTGACATGTTGGACTTGAGCCCTGAAGTCTGATTTGTGAAGCTGTGGTGGAAAGGGCCTATGAAGTACAAATGAGACCTTGGTGGAATCCCGGATGACAGCACTTAAATTATAGCAAACATCCATTCAGTGATGTGGGGAAATGTTTGGCAGGATAAATTAAGGAATTACAAAACATCATGTGGTGTGTGTTCTAAACACATAGAGAAAATATATGTATAGGAAGAAAAAAAATAGAAGGCATTACATCAAAAATTGAGATTGACTTGTCGTGGATCACAGGAGTATTAACTTCCTATCTCTTTGTATGTATAGCTCTGCGGCATTTTCAAATGTTTCCATAATAAAAATGGCTTTACTTTAAACACTTACCTAGAGAGGAGCATTTCAGCAGAGAAGAGAAATAGTTTAGTGTACCAGGCTTTATTTTAGGCCACCAACTAGCTCCCAAATCATGACACAGAGACTTCTTATGAGTTATGAATACTTGGCCTTATCTTATGCTTGTCCCACTAGTTCCTATAACTTAGCTTGTTTCTCTTCATCTACTTTTCTCAGGGCCTTTTTTTCCTTTTGTTCTTTCTGTGTATCTTACTTTCACTGCTTCTTGTGTCTGGCTGGCTGCTGGCTACCTGCCTTCTGGCCCCAGGCATGTCCCTTTCCTTCTCCCTCATTCTCTCCTCCCTCCTCTTCATTCTCTTCTAGATTTCTTCTCCTTCTATTCATTCTCTCTGTCTGCCACCCCCGCCTGTCCCTTCCCTGCCTAGCTATTGGCCATTCAGCTCTTTATTAGACTGATCAGGTGCCTCAGGCAGGCAAGGTGAAACAAACGCAATGCATCTTTACCTAATTAAACAAACGCAATGCATCTTTACTTAATTAAACAAATGCAGCAGAAACAAATGCAACACATCTTCACACAGTCAAAGGAATATTCCACAACAGTTTAGAACCTAAGAAACTTTGGGAAGGTAAAGCTGGGGTGACTTTTCATAAAGCCTCCATGAAGGACCAATAAGCAGGGGACATGGAGAGGAGAGAGCAGAGACTTGAGGAAGACCAAGGAAAGTAACTGAGGCAGATTTCTCCCTTACAATGTACTGCTCAGTTTAAAGTCTGTCTCCTCCATTACTTGCCATCCCATTCAAATATATTCTTATATTCTCATATATTTGAGTGTGTATATCTACTATAGATCATTTATTAAGAAGCCAGCACTTGCTAAGCCTCGCATCAGGCCGTGTTAGGGTCTGAAGATTCTAAGAAATGGCAAGCACCAATAATTGTCCTCTGGTCTTCATTATCTCCTTTCTCTTATTCAGAAAATTCTCTTTTGTTCAGCATGCAATTATGTTTCGTCACAAACCTGTGACTAAACTTTCCTTACAGTTAGGAGAGGCTGTGTGTTGCAGGCAAGAAATTCACTGTCAGAGATGGGCTCTGTTAGCAGATACCTTTGCCCTTCACCTTCTGCCTATCTGGAAAGTGACAGGACCCTGGAACGGACACAAGGAGGCAATGACCTCTCTGTCTTCTGTCAGGAGTGGAAACAGAGTAGTATAAGATATCCGTACTAGCTTATTTTATGTCAACTTGACATCAGCTAGAATCACCTAAAAGGAGGGAATCTCAATTGAGAAAATGTCTCCATAAGATCCAGCTGTAGGGCACGTTCTTAATTAGTGATTGATGTGGGTGGTGCCACCACGGGACTGGTGGTCCTGGGTTCTATAAGAAACCAAGTCGTGAGGAGCAAACCAGTAAGTAGCATTCCTCCATGGCCTCTTCACTAGCTCCTGCCTCTAGTTTCCTGCCCTGCTTGAGTTCCTGTTCTGATTTCTGTCAATGTGGAAGTATAAGCCAAACAACCCCTGTCCTCCCCAAGTTGCTTTTGATCATGGGGTTCCATCATAGCAATCGTCCCTAACTAGGACAGAAATTATAAACCATGATGGTAACAGTTTATGGGGGAAGTTGGTGAGATGATTCAGACAAAAAAGCAGTTGTTGTCTGGTGACCTGAGCTAAATCTCTGGAGCCTACATAACAGAAGTAGACCTCTGATTCCGGAAAGTGTTTGTCTTACTTCTGTGTGTACAATGGGCACTTTTGTGACACACACATAAGTAAATAAATTGTGTGTGTGTATGTGGACAAATTTCAGTTTTTCCCCACAAAATGTGGAGGATCAGAGGGGATTTCCTAGAGGAGACAATATTTAGGTTGGGACATGAACAGAAAGTGGAGCCTGAGCAGGCTCAGGGAGGTGAAATAATGGTGGTTCTTCAGAGAGCTGTTTAGAACAACTGGAGCATAGACAGGAAACGGCGTGGAAAGAGCACAGGATTGGCAGGAGACAGAGACTTGGGTGCAAATCCTAACTAGGTAGGGAGATGACTGCCTCTCAGATAATGGAGTGGTCCGATTTGTATCTTCATAGTGCTGCTTCCATGTAGAGAATGTCTGTGCAGAAAGAGGCTGGATAAAGGATCACCAACGCTGTCATCCTGGAGGAAGAAGGATGCTTCAGAGGACCAGAAGGACTTTCTAGGAAGGTGGGAGGATGTGAGAGGAAGCAGGAAACCACATACATATCTGCGCTGGAACCCAGGGTTCACCAGGATGGAGAAGCTGTCATTTGGAAATGCTCAGATAATGAATCCTGTGAAACAAAGCCAATGGGTTCAGTGGAGCCCAAGATAAAGGGAGCTTTTCATGGTAGTGATGGATTCGCAGGAGCAGTGCTCCCCAGACTGCATGACCAGGTGTCACTGGGTAGCAACAGTGGGCAAGTAAGATAGAGAAGAGGATGCAAGGAAAGGAGCATGAACAGTTAGGTTGCCATGTTCCCTCCTAGCAACAGGGATGATAGGCACGAGGTGTTTAACTGATTTGCAAAAGAATTCTTCCCTGTCATGCCAACCTGGAATCAGCCTCTCCACGTATAAATACACAGAATGTCTATATAGAACATCACGGTGGGGAGCTCAAATTACAGCTAGGGTACCACATCCACAATGGGTCCCAGGGATAGACTTAACTGAGGTGGTGAGGGAATGAAAAAAAGGATACAGACACACAAACACACAGAAGATCTGGGATCCCTTGTCTGGGCTCTCTGCTGGAGAAAACGTAGAACCCTGGAAATTTAGTATGTTTATTATGTAGAGTCAAACAGAGGTGGGGGTTATTGCATACACATGAACAAGGAGGCAAAGTTATTGCATACAGATAAACAAGGAGTCAGGGTTTATGGGGCACAGCTGGGATAAGGGGACAGGTGTAGCTAATCTTGGTAGGAGCAGGCTCTGTAGGGGAACAGTTTTTAGGTTGTAAATATCAGTGGGGAAGAAACTATAATGGACATTATCTGCACACAGTGATGTTGTATGAATTTTAATTGGTCTTAATAATAAAAACCTAGAGTCGGATATTAGGGGGTGAAATCTGCAAGATCAAAGAAGCAGAGCAACCAACCACTAGCTCTTACCACTACAAAATCCTCATACTGAGTGGGGTATCCTGTCTCTACAAGTTCTCAGACTGAATGCTGTCTCCATGAAATCTCAGACTGAATCCTGAGCTCCTGTCTCCTCCCACCTTATGTTCCTCCCTCTGTCCCATTCTTTCACTTCCCATCTCCGCCTCCCTAGTTCCAGGGTTAAAGGTGTGAGTCACCACCACTTGGCTCTGTTTCTCTTTTACACAGATTCAATCTTATGTATCCCAGCATGGCGTTGTACTCACAGAGATCCATCTGCCTCTGTCTCCCAAGTGCTGGGATTAAAGTTGTGTGCCACCACTGCCTGGGCTCTCCAGCTAACTAGTGTGGCCAGCTCCACACTCTGATCTTCAGTCAAGCTTTATTTGGTAAAGTACAAACCAAATATCACCACACCGTCAACATCCACATGGATTAGAAGGGAAGCTTTTTGCCATTTCTCTCTTGACATGGCTATGCCTATGCCAACAACACACATTCACTCAGGGCCTCACATGTTCTGGGTTTCCTCCCCTCCCCACACAATGCTTCACAGAAGGGGTACCCCGCCACCCCAGCAGACTCTTAATTACTCATTTCTCTTCTAGACCTTTAGTTTCTTCAACAACTGCCTTCTCCTCACATCTACACACCCATCCTCACATCTCAGCAAACATCCATCTCTTGCAGACAAAACACAGGAGAGGAAAGAAATCAATGTGACTCCTAATGGTGTATCCGTTTTTCCTGTGGCTTATAAGAAACGGGCTATGGTGGTAAAGGGTATGTGTTTAACTGACAGATTTTTAGATTCAAGTCTTGCTTTAACAAGGATGTTAGTTGTCCCAGTGTCTCATTCTGCTAAATGCGTCTGATTCCCCTGTCTTTCAGTTGCTACTTCAGAAGCTAAACCTGTTGATCTGTGTTAAGCACTTAGGAGCTCAATGCATGGAGTGCCCAGGATATACCAGGTGTATTTTTTTATGGTCTTTCACACTAATGACACAAATTCAAACCAGAGCCAGGACCCACCAAGCCCCCGGCATCTAATCCTGAGGCCAGCATCCCTTTGCTCCAACTGAAAGGTCCAGCATTTTCACTGAGTTCAACTTTCATCTGTAGCTGGTGCCGTGACACCTTTTTAATTATATGCTCACTTCCATACCTAATTAAAAGCATAGAAGAAAAGAAGGGAAAGAGAAAGGGAAGACGAAGGAATGGATCTAGAAAAGGGAGGAGGGCCCACAGAAGATGCTGGGGTGGGCATTGATAATTCTATGGTCTGCCATTACCCTGGAAAATGAAATGGGAAGGCTTTGAAATTGACTACATTGTGATCTAGAATGTAGATTTCAGAAACTCCACAGAGGCCTTTATAGAACAGGATCAGAACCATTTCAAACCCCTCTTTCCCTCGTGTTAAACACAGAAGAGTGCCCTATATCCGCTCTGATTGCCCCACAGCCGCGAGCTCTGATCAGGAGGCTCAACATTCCCAACTCAGGAGCATCCACAGAAGATGGCTAAAGCCAGAGCTTAGTAAGCAAACGGGATAGTTTCAGGACCTTTCTAGGAACCTAGAAATGGCTCCCAAAATTTTTTCATATGGGCTTCACAGCCTATATTTACTACATAGGCATACGAATGAAAGAACTTTAAATATATTGATTTGAAGGTAAGAATAAATTCATAAATATTATAACATTTTTATGAAAATAATCATATTTTCCATCACTAAAAAGAATGGCAAGAGTGACAGGTTTTACATTTTTGAAAATCTCCATGTCTGGCTCAATAGAAGGTAGCTCTCTATTCTATTAATCTGCTCATGCATTCAAACCAGGCCAATCTTTGGCAGTGCAGGTGACCCCTGAAAATCTCCATTATATACTCCAAGAACAGGGGGCTAAAATAGCAAGTAATAGCTTAGTATTGTTGTGGGTGTTATTTAACTATATAGACCTCTAAAAAGATCTTGAGGTTCCCAGGAGTTTTCTTATTGTATCTTATAATTGGTAGTTTGATAGGTGCTATTCAAAGCATATTCCATGAACTCTTTGTACTACTGATGTTTAGATTAGCATAGAAATTGACTATATGTGTAGAAACTTTTATTGCAGTTTGGTAGTAACCTTATGTCTCTTGACTCTAATAGCAATAAATCAAGGCTTTGTCTTGTATATTTTTTCCTGTATCTCTTCTTAGTGACGTAAGTTTATTAGGCTATATTTTACAAAAGAATCAAATATATAATGGATTGTAAGTTAAGAAGGAACAAAGAGCTTTTGTCAATTTTTATGACAATCATCTAGCCTGGGGCTTTTCCGGGCCAGCAGGAACACTGAGGCATATGTTCAAAATGTAAGTTCCTAGGCTTCACCCCAGACCAAGTGAATCAGAACCCTGGGGAAAGGACTGAGGAATAAGGTGTAGTCTTGAGTCAGTGGAGTAGCAATTTCTGTAGTGTTACAACCAAGGGATTAGTTGCTTGAGCCCATAAAAAGACCAAGGGGCCATATGGTGGCACTCATCAAAGGACATTGCCTTATATTCTTTCCTAAGAGAAACAAGCCAGTTTTCAGAAAGGCATACATTAGGGATAAATGGCTTTTCCTCTAGCCCTGGTCATAATCTGGAGCTAAAATCAGAACCCCGGGTTCTACCAGGTTGGAATTTCTAGTATGGCCTTACTTTTTCACCACCCCGTTAGCATCTAAAATCTGTGTGGCATTATGACTGAAGGAGACACCCTCCACAAAACACAGTAAGGAGGGCCTTGATGGAAAACGCTGGTGACACACTTAAACACCAGCTGCTATGGCTGCCGCCGAAGTCAACAACTGGGCTTCTCCCAGTCCTTGAGAGAGCCGTCCTGGAAGAAGGGAACCTGGAATGGATGTCACAAATGTAACTGATGCCACTTCACCACCATCTGAATTCGTCAAGGGTAAAAATCAAGTTCTGAATGTCTCCATGTTTATTTAGATTGTGATGTGTAGGGAAATGAAACAATTACGCTTAGTTCTAGACTCTGGCCAGTCCTTCCCTGGAATAGGAAAGTGAAATGGTGCTTGCTTCATACAGAAAATTTATATATAACTACATATATGTATAGTATAGATATGTATAGATATAGATATGTATATTTACAAATCTAGTACTTTCTCAGGATTCTCTCTCTCTCTCTCTCTCTCTCTCTCTCTCTCTCTCTCTCTGTGTATTCGTATGTGTGAGACACCTTTCATAATTCCCCTCTGTCTTATTAGGATTTCTATTGCTGCAATGAAATACCATGACCCAAAAGCAAGCTGGGGAGGAAAGGGTTTATTTGGCTTAACAGCATTGCTGCTCATCTCTGAAGGAAGTCAGGACAGGAGCTCAAACAGGGCAGGATCTGGAAGCAGGAACTGATACAAAGACCATGGAGGTTGCTGCTTATGACTTGCTTTCTCTGGCCATCTCAGCCCACCTTCTTATAGAATCTAAGACTAGCAGCCCAGGGAAGGCACCCCCTACCATGGGCTGGGCCCTCCTCCATTGGTTACTAAATGAGCACATGCCTTACAGCTGGATTCCAAGGAGACAACTCCTCAGCCAGGACTTCTTCTTTTGATGACTTTCTAGCTTATGTCAAGTTGTCACGCAAAAGCACCCAGGACACTTTCCCTTTCCCCCTTTCCTGAAAATACAATTGTAGACAATACTCCTTTTTGTCTACAGTCTTTAAAACTTACTTTGTTTGTAATTTGCGTGTGCATGCATAATGCAGAGGGCAGCATGTGTGTGGAAGTCAGGGGGCATCTTGTGGAGTTGGTTCTCTTCCACCTTCACATGGGCTCCAGGGATGGAGCTCAAGACATCAGGCCTGTGAGGCAAATGCCTTTGCCCATTGAGCCATCCTTCAACCCCCGCTGTCTTTTGCTCAATATGACATGTTGTAGCATATGGCAAGTACATAGTCACTGTAGGAGTTGTATTTTTTACTTAAGAAAAATATGAGAACTATGTGCATTGTGTATGGGTTGTGGAAAACAGTTCTTTGTGGTCCTGTGTGGTGATCAGGGTCTCTGACCCCTTACCATGGTTAAGTAGGTGGGGCTCACCCTCTTTGTTTCTTTATCTCCCTTGTCAAAGCTTCTGGCTTACTTCTCAGTTTGTTTAAGTGTTTTCCTTTTGTTTTGTTTTTTGAGACAGAGTTTCTCTGTGTAACAGTCCTGGTTGTCCTGGAACTTGCTTTGTAGACCAGGTTGGCCTCAACCTCATAGCAGTCTGCCTGCCTCTACATCCCAAGTGCTGGGAATAAAGGTGGCACCACTACCTCCTGGCTGCTTAAGTGTTCTTTTAAGTTCAGGTTTCCTTCTATATCTATGTGTGTATGAAGGATGCCTCTCTCCTCTCTCTCTCTCTCTCTCTCTCTCTCTCTCTTTCTCTCTCTCTCTCTGTGTGTGTGTGTGTGTGTGAGAGAGAGAGAGAGACAGAGAGAGAGAGAAAGAGAGAGAGAGAGAGAGAGAGAGAGAGAGAGAGAGAGAGAGACTCTATAGAACTTCCAGCCTACATCCCGTTGCGGGAAATGGCTGGTGTTGCTGACAGGCAGCTGCAGGGAGAGAGTAGCTATCTTGCAAAGCAAAGCATGCAGCAATCGGAGTCTCTGTGGTCCCAGCTGTGATGGACAGAGTGGGAAACGGAGCAGTGGTGTGGCAGAGTGTGAATGACGATTGGAACCACAGCTCGGGCTGGCCCAGTAATGAAGGGACCACCCTCTGAGGAGACCTAAGTCATTACTGTCATTCTAGCTGCCACCCTCTGGAATGCTCAGGAAGCTTGCAAATCCCAGAGCAATTCATTCCCCATTTCTGCTGGAAGAAAAATGAGAAATCATACACCGAGAGGAATAAGTAATTTCTGCCTGTCTTCTTAAAAATACATCAAGACCCCGCGGAGAATATGCTTTCAAATCAAGGCCCTTAGATACCAGGCAGCTGGACAGCATCTGCTGCTGAGCCCATGCTCCTGACAGCTTCCCATAAAATTCCTAGAGGAAGAGGGTCTATTACTAATAAACCCCTTCTCTGAGGCTCTCTTGGCTGAGCATTATTCTGGGAGCCCTTTATTCCTCCCCTGACCTGCTCAGGGGTTAACAAGCTACCTTTTTCAAGGGTAGCTCCAAAGTAAAGGAAGACTCTTTGGCTCTCCACCAGAAATGAAGTTTTTTTTTTTGTTTTTTTTTGTTTTTTTTTTCTTTCCCAGACTGACAGTAGAAACGTTTTAAGACCCAGCCTGGTATTTGAGAAGATCCCAGTGTAAATCCCCAAGACTGAGTTTTGAGGAAAATGTGTGTCGGGGTGGGGCCTGTATCCCAGCCTGTAACATGGTTAATTGTGACATGGTTAATTCCAGAGGTCAAGTTGACTGCACTGGACAGATACCTAGAGACTGGGAAGCACAGTTTCTGTGTCTGTCAGGGTGTTTCCAGAGGCCAGGAAGTGAGTTGGTGGACTGAGAGATTAGCCCTTCCTATGTTCTGTCCACTTAGTCAGGAGTTTGGATAGAAACTGACAAGGTAAAGAAGTCACAAATAAGCCTCCCTCCTCCCCAGTCCTGGCACCCTCCTCATCTCCCAACCTTGTATCATCAAAATTTCAGTTTCTCCAGTCTTTGAACTCCAGGATTTGCATCAGTGGCCAGTAAGGACCATGGGCTTTCAGCCTCTAGCCCTACATCATTGGAGTCCCTGGTCCTTATGATTCCAAGATCCCTCATCATTGTGTTCCATTGGTTGTAACGGTCACCAGAACAAGCTCAGGTTCAAAGCATAGAACTCATAGTTCAACTCCCAACTGGAGGCATGGCCAGGGATATGTGGGCACATCTTAAAATCCTCTCAGGGCTTTGCAGATGCCGCTGTCCCCTCTCACTGCTTGCTGCAGCCATGGTCAACCCCACCATTTTCTTTGACATTGCGGTCGATTGTGAGCCCTTGGGCCACGTCTCCTTTGAGCTGTTTGCAGACAAAGTTCCAAAGACAGCAGAAACTTTCGTGGTCTGAGCACTGGAGAGAAAGGATTTGGATATAAGGGTTCTTCCTTTCACAGGATTATTCCAGGACTCATGTGCCAGGGTGGTGACTTCACACGCCATAATGGCACCGGCGGCAGATCCATCTACGGAGAAAAATTTGAGGATGAGAACTTCATCCTGAAGCATACAGGTCCTGGCATCTTGTCCATGGCAAATGCTGGACCAAACACAAACGGTTCCCAGTTTTTTATCTGCACCACCAAGACTGAGTGGCTGGCTGGCAAACATGTGGTCTTTGGGAAGGTGAAAGAAGGCATGAACATTGTGGAAGCCATGGAGCGTTTTGGGGCCAGGAATGGCAAGACCAGCAAGAAGATCACCATTTCCGACTGTGGACAACTCTAATTCTTTTGACTTGCGGGCTTCTTACCCACCAGACCGTTCCTTCTGTAGCTCAGGAGAAGCACCCCAGCCCCAGCTCGCAGTACCCTGTAATCTCTGCTCTCACTGAAGTTCTTTGGGTTCCATATTTTCCTCATTCCCCTTCAAGTCTAGCTGGATTGCAGAGTTAAGTTTATGATTATGAATAAAAACTAAGTAAGAAAAAAAATCCTCTCAGTAAAGAGAAAAGCTTGTTAGTTGTCTAATTAGGCTCCATGTTTACCTCCTCAGTGACAGAACACTTAGATGCATAGTTACCTCAAATTTAAAAAAAAATCTACTTTCTCTGCCTCTTTTGAAGATTGGCTTCTAAGGAAGATTAAGAAGTCACTGGCTAAAGTCTTTGTGAAAATCTGTGTAAAGAATTTGAAGGGGAGGATGTGAGTGTGTTTATGGCTGCTTGTAAACGCGTATGCATGTGTATGTGTGAGTACATTTGGAGACCAGAGGTTGGCATCAGTTGGGGTGTCTTATTGAACTTGGGAGTTAACCAGCTTGATGAGAATGATTGATGGATGGTCTTTCCAAGATCTGCCCATGTCTCTTTCTCCCTCCTCCCAGAACTGGGGGAGGGGACTGATGACGCACATGTGGGTCCCCATTCTATCGCGGCAGTCACTTTATTGACTGAAGCATAGACCCTGCTCCTCAAAGAGGTTCTGGAGCTTGGGTCTTTCTTTTAGCCTCCTTCTTTATTTTTCTTTCCTGGGATGCAGATGACAGTGTTGCATCTCCAATGCATGCTTTTTAAAAATGAGGCAGCAGTGACAATAAGAGCTGCACATTCCTGGTGGCAGATGAGACACTGGCAGACATTGTGAGGAGGCCAAAGCACCTGTCCTGACTGACTTCTCACTTTTGTATTTGCAGTTGCAGGAGAAAAAAATAATTGATGTTTTGTTTGAATAATTTTTTTCACCAAAATAAACCCCCAGCTAACTCAGCAGGCGAGCAGGAGCCACAGAAATTAAGTGGGCTTTCTTTTGGCAAAGCAAGTTTTATAAGCTGTTGTTGAAATGAGATGACCCGGTAAAGAAGGGAGGGGTGGAGAACGGTGTGGTAGACAGTGTGGTTAAAGGAGTCATAGGGAAGTGGGAGTTTGTGAGGAAGTACTGAATTGCAAAATATAGGAAGCCACTTCTTCCTAGGGAGTCCTTGAAAATTACACGTGGTGATTCCAGAGGAAGAAAGAATGGAAAAGCAGCTGAATGGACAGAGTACAGTAATATTCCGAGAGATCACAATAATGGGTCCTGGGCTCTTTCCCTCTGTTGAATCCCAGTTAGTCAATGGGGACAGAAACACTGAAATAACTATGTTGAGGTCAAGAACTTCTTGGACATGTTCAGTTGACTTCGGAGAAGTGTGTACCCCAGTCAAGACACAAAGCCATCTTCATCATTTGGCAATGCTCTTACCCTTTGTTGAGTTTTATAAGATGTTTTGGTAGGTTGTGGCTCATTCGTCCTGGAAAATGAAACCTGTGTGGGTCATATGGAACCAATTTGCATCTGCCCATTATTGCTGAAATCAGAAACAATAAAAAATAAATGGTCTTAGGTCAATGTTCCATTCTGCCGTCAAATGCTCAGAAATATTTTACTTTTGGAACACCCAAGGTGGGTTTGTGTTCTCTAAATACAAATAGAAAATTCCTTTGATTTATAGACAATAAATCCCTAAGAAACAGATGAGACAACTCTGTACCCTTGCTCTCTGACCTTCCTCCAACTGTTGCCTTCTGCCTCTCTGCTGACAGAGATTATGAGAGACAGTAAGCAGCTGGGATCCAAGGGCTGCCCTTAAACAGCTGTGTGATTCCCAGCTAGTAGCTGAGCACCTCCGTGTCTCAAGTTGCCCTATATAAAACCACGATAATGTAGATCTACTTCTTAAATGTCTTTGGTTTAAGAGTCAGCATTGTGCTAAGAACAGTTCTTGAAATGGAGAATTCAATAAATATCAATTGCTGTTAATGTTAATCTTCAACATATCAGTGTCTGTTTGGGCTTTATAAACTCCACTGGAGACATACATCTTGCGTTTTCATACATTACTAATCTAAAGTCATACAAGTAATAGGTGTTCAGTTAAGTAACTGCTAATTGAGTTGAACACCTTCTTGCAAGGTGTTACTTTGGGGATATAGTAGCTTGTCCATTAGAGTGAGTTTTGTCCTCAGTGTGGTTGTGTGAGAGATAGCGGGACCTTAGAAGGCAAGGCTGGGGTGGGGTTCTTAGGTAACTGGAGGTGTCCCCTCGGAAGGAATTAAGGTAATTCTGATGAGACCCTGAGTTAGTCCCCCTGCTTTTCTGTTCTCTTTGACTTCCTATCAGTATGTTATCTCTTCCAAATAGACCTTCCATTATGATGATATCTCCATAAGACTCACCCGCACCATGTTGATGCCAGTGCCAGCTCCAGAAATGTGAGCTAAGTAAACTTGTTTTCGTTAAAAAAAAAAAAAAAAAGGTTACTCGGCCTCAGGTATTTTATTACAGTAATAAAAATAGACTGAAACACAATGAATTGGCTCAAGCATAAATTGGAAGGGAGAAAAGCTGGAGGGAAATTATTATTTGGTTTCTCTGTTAATATTTTATAATACATACTCAGAATCCAGAAAGCCGTTTTGATTTACTCATGACTTATTTTATTCATTAAGATTTGGGAGTAAAACTTGATTTAAAAGTCTATTAGGAAATTAGGTAAGAAAACAAATACACTTTTCCCTCCAGCTACTCAATGATGGAGCATTGGTTTGGAGAAAACTTTTTTTGTAGCCAGTGCCTTGATAGTATTTTCTCCTCCGTTTTCCAATCCATTCATCAAGTCATCACTGGACGCCTACTATGTGCTAGCCAATGGGTATGTGATGCTCTGTAACCCTCCAGGAGAGTGCGATCTAGTGGAAGAGCCGACTTTAAAGAATCACACTAAGACATGAGGTAACCTGAAGTTCTCTAGAGAAAAACAGTGATGTTTCCCTAAAGAACCAAGGCACGTGTCCATATGCAGTGCACACTGTGCTTAGTATGCCCATATCTTTATATGTTTACATACACATGGGAGCCTATACAAATAATATCAACCAGGTATCCCTAAACTGGGAATTCTGTTGATCAAGGATGATAACCTGAAGCGAACTTTATTTTTATGTAACATCATTATGAGAATAGCCGATCACCATTTCCTCATATCTCACCTCTTGCTTCATTAATAACATACTGTATCAAAGGCTTGAGTACATCCAACAGCATGTGCGGTAGAAGTTGCTGTCATTACTGCCATTTTCAGATGAGGGATCAACACAAGGTGTCAGAGCCCAGTTTCAACAAGAATACCACTTACCAAGATAGGGGCACGGAGCTAGAAAAATAAATAAAGAGAACAAAGACGCAAGTGAAAATAATAAAACAGAAAGATAGGATAGCATCAGGAGGGCGTTCCAGTGAGTACTGAAATCACCTGCATTTAGTTTCCATTTGCTTAAATACCTGAAAAAGTAGGAGTAAGATAAAAAAAAAAAACCTGCATTAACATGATACAAGGAAATGAACCAACCAGTTGAAGGATTGTGGGCTACATTCTTAGTTAAACATTCTGTTGCCAAAACAAGACGAGTAACATTCATACCCATGACCAAAACATTCTGTAGGCAAACCACTCTCTGGGTGGAATCCATAGTCATTGCCCTAAGGAAGTAGGAACCTAGTTGGAACCTTAGATTTTTGTTTGAGGTAGAAACAGATCTACATCTTAATATCTGAACTACCAGGTCTGATTAGTAGCCACCTCTGTTGCCAATAACCTTGAAAAAGCAGAACTCTCTGGTCTGTTATTTGAACTGTTGACAATAACCTTGAAGGAACAGAAGTAAGTTCCAAGTCTCTGGTCTATAGTCAAGTTAGAATGAATCCATACCTATGGGCTCTGGCAGCAAGGTAAGCTCAGCACCTTGTCTGAAGTGAAGCATGGTGAGCTACATGTCTATCTCTGATCAGACACAGAAGGGACATGGATCCTGTGAAAGGCAACAGTGGGCAGAATCTGTAAGGAGATTCAGGGGTCAAGGATGTGATGGCAAGTCACACTGTCACACAAGGAGTGAGTATGGTAGGAACAGGAGGGTCAACAGGTTCTCCTATCCCATGCTCCATCATCTCAGCCCTTCCTAATAATTCCAGTCATAAGTTATCAATTGTCTTTCAGACATGTCTACTAGATGGTGTCCAGCATTTAAATTCATTAGGACCAGGCTTAGGATCCCCTGCCCCCTTGCCATCTTCTGATTTATTCTTGTTTTCTCATACCTAGTTAAGAATTTCAGATCAACAACTTCACCTGCCCCCAGAAACTGCTCACCAGATGAGTTGATTATAATATATTCCTATTCTAGTATCCTCTCTTTTTTCTGTGCTGTGACCAAAAGCACCTTCGGAGAGAAAAGATTTATTTATTCATTTATTTATTTATCCAAATGCAACACTGAGGGAGGACAAGACAGGAACTGAAGCAAAGCTAGAGCATAAACCATGAAAAGATGCTATTTACTAGCTGGCTCCCTTTGGCTCATGTTGAGATAGTCCTGCCCAGGGGTGGGCTAGGCTTCCTGCACCAATCAATGAGCAAGACAGACATTCTAAGACATTCCCCAATAGTCATGGCCACAGGGAAGTCTGCTCTGGGCCTCACTTCCTTCTTTGAGGCTGTCTCTTCCCAGGTGACTCTTGGTTCTGTTAAACAGACAATGAAAAACTCACCACAACAATCCCCAAACCTCTTGTTTAACTCCAGGTTATGTTGTTCTGTGGTGTACTTCCTGGATCTCTTATGAGATATGTCTTTCTCCACAAACGCTCCTCAAACCCTGTCTAGTTGTGTGCCAACTCTGCATTTTCCTAATGCTTTTCAGCATAGGTATGGAGAATTACTTTTGTTTGATGTGTGAAAGGCTCAAGTTCCACTGAAGACCTCCAGGACTTTATGGGACGGGAAACTATGTGGAGTTTGCTCTCTGGAGATCAACCCTGAAGTACTTGTCTTTGAAAAGGGAACTCAGAAATTCCTCAGCCGAGCTTTGTCTCTCCCCCTTGTCACACCAGCAGGGGCTGCCAGCTTCCTACTGTCCTGAAGTCCTATAAAGGAAGCCAGCTGCTCTGAGAATCCAAGGCCTGCTCTTTCCAGGGCCTGTGCCAACTTCTACTTCTGCGGCATGCATGTTAGGTTGTGTGGATTAGGCTGGGGAGAGGACGTGTGTATGTGCCCAGATGTGAGGGCAGGTGGTATCTATCTAAATTTTTTGCTGAGCAATAGACTAGAGATAGGATTGTCCCTCCTTAGAGCCCTAAAACTTTCTAGTGACTGGAACCCTTTTTATAGGATTGAGTTTAAAATGAAACTCATTTCCATATTTGTATCATGACCACCAACATTTGCTGAAAACTTAATGAGTTTAAATTCATTTCACATGTGGAACCTTATTTAGTCCTTATAAAAAGTCCAGAGTAAGATATTATCTCACCATGTGTCTACCCCACAGAGCACTTGTCACAGTGAGAAATTATACATTCCTCTTGAGACTTTCTTAACTAGCTACCTTCCCTATTAAATGCTAAGAGCCAAGAGGGCTGAACTGGAGAGATGGCTGAGCAGTTAAGAATGCTCGCCACTCTTAACAGAGGACTAGATTTGGAATCCCAGAATTAGGCATCTAAAAAAATCACATGTAATCTTATTCCAAGGGAGCCAACCCCTCTCTTTTAACCTACATGGTACGTGCATGTGCTTGAACTAATTTTCAGTGAATTATAGAATTGACTAAGCAAATGAATGACTATATAAATGAGGCAATGCTGTAGGGAAACATTATTTATTACTGCGGGGGGGGGGAGGACGCAAGACCCAATAGCTGAAGACACCATGAATTTGAGTCATGAAACATGGAGAAATCAAGCTATTACGCACCTAACACCCTCGTATCTATTTGCTCATTTTCATGGTAATTCGAGGCGCTATCCATGCTACTGAAAGAGCGAAGTTACCATTAGTCTTCCCCAGCTGTGAACATTTCAAGCTACAACAGCCACTGGCCTGACAAGTTATCTCCCTGCCTGATGCAATAGTGGCAAGAATGTTATAGGAGTAACAAGTCACTTTATGACTGGGTTGTCTCATGGCTTGTCCCATGAGACAGAGATCATACCTGACACTATTAAAGGGGTCCAATTATCTGTGGCTAGATAGATCATAGGCCTTAGAAAGAACTCAGTGCTATTGTTCTGCTAAATGGGCATAGTATGAACACGACTCCCAATGACTTAATGCTATACTCATAGATCAGAGCATCTCTCATCCTTCATCAAAGAAGCATCTCCTTGTATGAGAAGGCAATCAACACGGAAATCCTCAACTGGTCAATGTGTAGAGAGTAAGTGGCTGTAAGAGTGTCCAGCCTTAAATGGACATACATTTCACACTCTCTTTGCTAAGGCAAAGGAATCTCCTTGGGACACAGACAAAAAAATTGTAGGAGCCAGAGGTTGTAGTTAACATCAACATCAGTGTTTTCCAGACACAACAAAGTAGCTTCACATATGAACTCACAGCGATTATAACAGCATGTACAAGAACCTGCTTAAGCTAGACTAAATCCCAGCAGAAAGATGGGTGTGAAATCCCACTACTAGCTGAGGAGTGACTGGCATTTGATGGCGGCTGGACTAAAGACAGTTAGTTTTCTTTAACGATGTGACCCCTTATAGGCTTACCACATAGCCCCAGAGCAGGCTTTTTACTATGAAGACTAGTTGAGCAACACAAACTGGACTCTACAAGGAGTGGGTTTAAAAAGAGAAAGAAGAAAACTGAGAGTAGGGTAGGAAGGGATAGGAGGGTGGGAAAGCTGGTTATTGGAGGAGTTGGGGATCAGGAATGAGTGTTCAAGATAGCATGTACGGAATTCTTGAAGAATTAAAATATTGTTTAAAACAAATAATAAGAAAACCAATTCCAGGTCAACTTGGGCTACATAGCTAGACCTTGTATCAAAACAAACAAACAAACAAACAGAAACAAAAAAGCAAGAAAGCAAACAGAAAAGTAACCCCCCCCCATGCACATTGCTTAAGGTAAAACACACCCTAGACAGGTGTTCACACAAGTCCTAATGTTTTATTAGAAAAGGTTGATTTCTTATAATTATTATTTGTTTATTTTTACTTTAAAGTCAAAATGCCAATTTTTTTTTTAAAAAATTGTGTACCAGCATTTGTCTGCATGTATGTAAGTCTTTTTTTTTTTTTTTTGGATTTTCGAGACAGGGTTTCTCCGTAGCTTTTTTGGTTCCTGTCCTGGAACTAGCTCTTGTAGACCAGGCTGGCCTCGAACTCACAGAGATCTGCCTGCCTCTGCCTCCCGAGTGCTGGGATTAAAGGCGTGAGCCACCACCGCCCGGCTTGTATGTAAGTCTTCATAGCATGTGATGTGCATGCCTGGTGCCTGTAAAGGCCAGAAGAAGGTGTCAGATCTCCTGATATTGGAGTTACAAATGGTTGTTAGCTGCTCTTTGGGTGCTGGGAATTGAACCTGGGTCATCTGGAAGAGCAGGCAGTGATCTTAACCACTGAGCCATCTCTAAAGGCTCTCAAAAATTGTATAAAGTCTATTTAGAGGAAATTGGAAAGAAATGAAGCCCTTGTTCCCTTCATCCTGCTTCCCCCGATGTTGAAACCTTGCATGATAACAGATTGGAAAAAAAAAGTTTTGAAACATAGAACTAGAAGATAGAGCTAACCGTGACTGTCAAAGCAAACCTTCTCTCTTCACAGTGAAGCTGGCGTGATTGGGAGAATCTTTTTCCCTGAGTATGCAAAGCAATCGACAGGAGGCCCCAGGGCCATTCTCAGAGCACATGGACCTACTCCCCATTATTGCATTCCTTGGAGCCTCCCAGGTATCTGCACCCAACTCTAAGACTGAGCCATTCACAAGCTTGTTTTATTGTTGTCTTGTAGCAACATAGCATGAGACCTTCACTCTCGGGGAGTGTTAGCAGTAAGAGGCATAGACCTTCTCTCACCCCTGTAGACAGTATCTACTAGAACTGGAATTTATGGAGGATGCTGGATGATGCCCTGAAACCCTACTGCTTCCGTCCCAACAGTCTATATTCTGAACACTAAAAGCCCTGGAAAACAGAACACATCAAAGTCTCAGAATGCTATTCCCTTGCAGTGTGCCCAGGGCACTTCAGTTAGGTCAATGGACCATCTGCTCCATCTGTTATTTCTCAATATGGTTTCTTCCAGCCAAGTCTGCTACTCCTTCATGGACAGGAAGGAGGCTCAAAGAGGAGACAACTGATTTATTTGAATCCCAGTTACCATAGAACCTGTCACAAAATATTACAATTGTTCAGTTGCTCCATATCCTTCTCACCTTGGAAGATAATCAGAGTATGATGGAGAACTTCAAACAGGTCTCTCTCTCTCTCTCTCTCTCTCTCTCTCTCTCTCTCTCTCTCTCTCTCTCTGTGTGTGTGTGTGTGTGTGTGTGTGTGTGTATTCAGGGAGGAATGAATTCAATCCAAATTGATAGCCATTTTTATTTGCTTGGAATATGACTTGAAAGGATGCCCTGCCATTCTTCAGCAGCCAGTCAACCTGGCCACACTAAACTTGGGCATCACCCCACCAGGGACCCATTCTCTCTGAACAGCATCTTGTTATTGTCTGGAGAAGTGGACCAGGGCGATTTAATTTCTGGTATGTTTTCTCCTCTTTTACCTTCCTTCATCTGTTTGTGGATCAGGGGTGCAAGAAAGGGGGACAGACTAGAGAGCCACAGGGAAAAAACTATGGTCTTGTGCCATGCTTGAAGCTTACAAAACTTTCTGGAGAGCTGCAATCTCTTGAAAATGATAGCCATAGCTAAAGGGCTAGGCCATAAATAAAGGAATTCCTTACACTTGGCTAATCCTCAGGAAAGACTTTTAATTATTTTTCTGATCTGCATTGTCTTAGATTACCTGATTTTGTGGTTTACATGCTGATGAAGTTGGTCCATTGTACATTTTGGTACTGTTTACACAGATAGTGCAATGTGACCTCATGTTTGAAAGACAAATTGGGAACTTCGTGGATTGGCAACTTTTAAATAATAAAAAAAAGCAGACTTGCCCATTTCTTGTATTTGTGTCTCTTGGGATATTATGGGACACTTCTGAATCTTCACCCCAGGCAGCCCGCAAGGGTCACAGAAGCATGAAGTTGACAAGCTGAGTAATTCGGCTTTGTCTGTGTTTGTGATTAGCCCAGAGATTTCTCAGCCAGATAATAAGACACCAAAATATGAAAATTAAAAAATCCCCAGGCTGAGAAAAATAAACTTGTCAATGTATTTTGTGAAACAAAGCTCTGATGTGTAATTTGGTGCTTTTCAAGCTTCCAAATAAATGCTATGCACTTTTCATTTCGATCTTTCTCTAAACAAACACTTGTCTTCTATACAGTGAACCTTAGGCTGTAAGGCAACAAACTGCCCCGGAGGCCTAGATAGTTTATGTATCCTAGCACAGTCTTGTACCGTTTTATTTACAAGTTATTAGAAGACTATTTTCCCCTGCACCGTGTACATTTTCTCTCCAATTTGTTAAGCACATATGGACGTGTTGACCTCTCCTTAGGTTACATGGGGTCAAGAGGACAGAGAAAATGAAGTCCACTTACTCTCCTAGTGCTCATTTATCTGCTGTTGCCCATGCTGGACAAACGTGGGGCCACTAGAAAGGGCGTTCTTCTGTAAAGATCAGCATGCTAATTATGGAATGTATTGGACAATTACTCTCGGTATTAGTCTGATCATATGGCCCTCTGCGTACATATTTGTTAGACATGAACCAGTGGAATGGCTTATGTAAATGAATCGCACTGATCACAACTTGGGCTCGAGTGATTTCTTACGCGGCATGACGACAACAGATTGCTTCCTGGGAGGCAAGACATGGAACAATGGATTATTGTGTTATCTTGGTGGTGATGGCTCGGGGCTCCTATAGAGAACGGATCTAGTGTTTAGGGGTCCACTGGACAGAGAGGAGATGACAAGGCCTTAGTGCTGCATGTCCCCAATCAAGGCACACTTTCTTCTGAAAGCTGCAAGGAGACAGCTCCCTTTCTCTTTCTTCTCTGGGCATTATGTTCTTACTCTGGGGTCACAATCATCAAATTAAATCTAGTCGATGAGTCTGAAGAGCCACTCAGTAAGTGTTCAGATCCAATGCCCTGAAAAGGTTCCTGGCACTGTCAAACATTCTTGAGTGTTCTAACCAAATACTCAAACTTTCTTCCCTTTCCCCATATCAGTCAGCATGCTGTGCCACGGGAAAAACCTGCTTCTTTTCTCCTTTTTCCCCATTTATTTCAGCTATCACTTCAACCCCAATGAGTCATCCTTTAAAGCTCTGTATTTGGAATCTTTCTCCAGTGCACTGGCCTCGTTGCCTTTGCTCTGAGGCTGCCTAAGCACGGGGAAAAAGACAAGAATATTGCAAATAAAATCTAAGCTTATGTTCTCTTGTTTCTTTTAGTAGTCCTACTGAGATATAATTCATGTGCCATATTTGGCCATGCATTATGCACACTTCAGTACCTTTTTAGTTTATTCACAGAGCTGTACAACCTTTGTTGCTACATACAATTTTAGAATATTTTCAACATTCCCTGCCATCCTGTACTCTTTGGTTTTTACACCCATTCTTGCTTCCCTAAAACCCTAGGATATCACTAACCCACTTTCTATCTCCAGAGTTAACTGATCAGCACGGGCTAAACAAACAGAATCGCCTATTATATTTTAGAATAATATTTTCAGGGCTCATCCACATTGTGGCCTGTGCCTGTACATCATTTATTTTAAGTAGAAGTTGCTTCCCACTCTGTGAGTGGGGCACATTTTGTTTATCCTTTTTCCTTTATGTCATTTGGGTTGTTTCTACTTTTTAGCTATTATAGAATAATGGAAAGACCGAGAGGGGGAGAGAGAGAGATTGATTATAAAAGAACTCCATATCCCTTGAAATTCTGGGTCAGATATAACATTTTGAAAATTGTCAAAACAGTTTCCAAAATGGCTAGATGATTGCATGTTCTCACCACCAACAAATGAAAGTTTCATGTGTTCCATTTGCCATTGTGAAAATTTTTAAAAAGTGTTATTCATCTTAATGGGTGTGAAATGGTTTCTCATTATGGTTTGCGTTTCCTTAAAGACAGTAATGTTGATTGTGTATGTGTGCGTATGCGTGTGTGTGCGCTCTTGCATGTGCCTGCATAGGTCATTTGCATATCTCTTCATAAAAATGACTGCTCAGAACTTTTGCCCATTTTTAAGCTGGTCTGTCATTTTATTGATTATTTCATTGTCTGATTCTCTCACCAGGTATACAGCTTTCAAACATTTGAAAATACTTTCTCTCTGTGAGGAATTATTTCACTTAATGGTATCTTTTAAAACACAAACATTTTAAATTTTGATGCAATTATTCAAGCTCTTTTATTTTGTCACTTGAATTTTTAGTGTCATATTTTAAAGCATTATTTAATTCAGTGTCACTAAGATTTACTTCTATATTTTCTCCTGAGAACTTAAAAATTGACATTTTTAACATTTAGGCTTTGATTAATTTTGATTTAGTTTTCTCTGTGGTTAATAAAAAGCTCTTATCCTTTTTCAAGTGAATAATCAGGTTTTCCAAGAGCATATACCCCTCTTCCCATTTAATAATCTTGACACCTCTGTGGAAAATCAATTGATCATAAATATAAGGATTCATTTCTGACTCAATTATAGCCTATATATCTAGTGTCTGTCTGTATGGTGGTACTACACGGATTTATTTATTAGTCTGGAGTCAGGAAGTTTCCTTCCTTTTGCTGTCCTTTTTCTTTTCAAGACCAGTTGGGCTGGCCTGAAATTTTATGTGGATTCTATAATCAGCTAGGCCATTTCTGCAAATTAGTTAAAAATCAAAAATAAAAAAGCCAGGAAGTGGATATGACTTGTGTTGAATCTGTAGATTGTAACTAACAGGAACATGGGCCCTTTGTTCATCCCGGCCATCCAGCTAGCTTACACCCGAAATTGTATTAATTAAATCACTGCCTGGTCCATTATCTATAGCCTCTTATTGGCTAACTCTTACATCTTGATTTAACACATTTCTGTTAACCTGTATATCACCACGAGGTCGTGGCTTACCAGGAAAGATTCAACATGTCTGATTCTGGCAGCTCCATGGCTGTTCTCTGTCTTCTGTAGATCAGCTTGGGATGGTGCCATAAACATATATATATAAAATATATGTTTATGATACATATTATCTTCTGTATCGTTTCTGTTAATGAGAAAACTTTCTATTAACTAAAGGTCATCTTTCATTTCTTTTTACAACATTTTTTTAAAATTTTTGGAGTATTAATTTGGTACTTTATTCATAAGTATGTTTTTCTTTTAGATTTTTTGTTTGACTTGCTTTTTATTTTATGTATGTGAATGGTTTGGTTGCATGTATACCTGTGTAGCACATGCATGTCTGATGTTTATGGAGGTCAGAAGAGGGCATTGAATCCACTGGAACTGGAAAGTTGTGAGCCACCATGTGGTTATGGGAATGGAATCCAGGTCTTCCATAAAAACAACCATTGCTTTTAACCTCTGGGCCATCTCTGTAGAACATAGTATTTGCTTCTTATTTATGCAAGTATAAATAAATCTGTTTTCTTAAATGCACTCTCATTGTTTATGGTGGTATGTAGAAGCACAATTGAGCCTGATCATTAATATTGTGCTCTTAATGTTTTCAGTGGATTCTTTGATATTTTTTTTAACATTTAATGTTATGTCTCTTACAAACAGAAATAGATTACTTTTTCAATCTAATTCCCTTGTATTTCTTTTTCTTGTTTAATTACTCTGGCTAAAACCTGGTGTATTAACCTTTCTGTTTCTATGATAAAATGCCCTGACAATCAACAAGTTAGTGGGAGAAAAGGTTTTATTTTAGCTTACAGTCTCAGAGGGATGCAGTCCAGCAGTCCAGCGTGATGAGGAAGTTATGGCAAGCAATAAGAGCACAAGACCAGCGTGGCAGTTTGGAAGTAGAATGATCATGTTTCACTTGCACACAGGAAGCAGAGAGAAAGAACAGGAAGTGGGGTCAAGCTACATATAACCTCAAAACCAGTTCCTAATGACAAACTTGCTCCAGCAAGGCTCCAGCTTTTTTAGGTTCCATAACATTCTGAAAGAACTCTGCCAACTGTGGACCAAGTGTTCAGACACATGTGTCTATGGGGAACCTCTCTCATACAAAGCACAGCACCTCTAGGACAATATTAAAGGAAAAGGATGAGAGCAGACTTGCCTTATTCCTGATTTTAAGGGAAAAATTTAGTCTTTGACTATCAAATGTGAAGGAAGCTTTCATTCTTATGAAATAGAGCTACTTGCCGTCTGTGCTGGTGTGGGTTGTGGGATAGTGGCATGATGATGTAAGAAGGGAAAATGAATAATTACCTTAGATGTTGATTGTTGGATGTCTTTTCCCTTTGCTGTAGTTTTTACCGGTACTCGGGTAAGTTATATGAACTAAGCACAGTCTTCATGTCTCTTGTCATCACCATGCTATTATTGGTGCTCTAGTGAAAGTCCCCTCTAGTGTTTTGCTCTTGTTTTTCCTCTTTGTTCCTAATCCTTCTATCCATTTATCCATTCTCCTCTCTCTCTCCCTCTCTCTCTCTCTCTCTCTCTCTCTCTCTCTCTCTCTCTCTCCCTCTCTCCTTCCCTCCCTTCTTCTTTCTCTTGCTGGGACAATCAGTGCCAATGAAGAGCCTTACTTTACAATCCTGTGTGAGAATTATCCTGAAACAAAAAACCTTCCACAGGTTTGCTGTCATGGGGAACTCACACAGATGTGTTATTTCTCTGATTTCTAGTGAGGTTAAAGGTATTTTCTACATTTCTTTTTTTATATTTTAAACTTCCTTGTCTGTGAAATAGATGGCCATATTCTTTGACCCAATTTCTAATGGATTTTTTGATTTCCCCTATTATGCTGGCTACATTTATAGTGATTAAGTATCGATCCCTTATCAGTTTTGAATATTGCAAATATTCCCCTTGAAACTATGGGCCTTCTTTTATGGTGTTATTAGAAGTAAATGTATTTTAACTTTGTGAAAATAATAGAGTAAAAGAATGACAAATGGAGAAACCCTGTCTCGAAAAACCAAAAAAAAAAAAAAAAAAAAGAATGACAAATGGCTTATAATTCCTGGACATCAAGGAAATACTATAGAAGTTTTGAGAAGACTAGAATGTCCATCCTGGCAAATAGAAAGGGGCACAGATTCTGGTGATGGTGGAAATTTCCCAAATTTCTGGATAACCTACTCAGTGGCCTCATTAATTTCCTTTCTATCCTTCTTTTTCTCCTGTCCCATACTTTTTTCTCATCTGTTTCTTTGAGAGGGTCTCATTATATAGACTGGACTCAATATTTCCATCCTCCTTCCTCAGTCCCTCAAATACTGAGCTGAATGTGTGTGGGGATTCCATACTTGGTTCGTCCTTTTCTTTAGTTGCAATTCTGTGAATAAATGGTGATTACTTCACTTAAAAACACCCATAATGGGGTCTATTGGGATGGCTGTCATTTAAGAAAATAAAACTAGTCACAAAGGTGTCACAGCATTTCAAAGACTGAAGTATAAGGATCATAACCCCAAAAGCAAAAACTGGATAGTGACTCCCAGAATAAAGATTTCTTACCAAGTTTAAGACTGTAGGTATGCTTCCTAGGACTAAAAAAAATTGTAAGCAAGCAAGCAAACAAACAAACAAAGCCCATCTACACAAAACAAAACAAAAACTCCACTTCTTAAATTTTTTATTTATATTTATTTATTTGTTTTGCATGTATGTGGGGGGAGAGGTTATTGCATGTACCATGGCAATATGAGGAAGTGGATCATGGAATCAATTCTCTCCTTCCACCATGCAAGTATCAGCGTTTAAAGTCAGGTCACCAAGTCTTGGTTACAAATGTCTTTACCCACTTGGCTCTCTCACTGTCCTTAGTCCCTATTTTCTGTAACAAAATTTGGTGAGTTTATGGAGAAATTGAAATATTTGTAGATTAGGTGAATTAAAATGATATAACTGCTATGGAAAATGGCACAGTGGTTTCTTAAACAACTGAACACAAGGTTACATATGATGCGACTATCTCACATTCTAGTCACATACCTGATACAGCAGAAAGCAAGAGCGTGAGAAAAGGTGTACCTATGGTCACAGGAGCATTGTTCACAGTAGCTAAAAAATGAAAACAACCCCTGCCAACTGACAAATGACCTATGAGAGAGCTGTCCATTCAGCTTTAAACCAGAGAGTTTATTAAGCATGTATCAAGGAAAAGTAAAAGAACAATAACAAGGAGTAGATAGATATCATCCAACTGGACACTTCCAACATCTAGAAGAAATGACTTGAGGTGGCTAGCTGAGCTCCTGATTAGGAGTCCTGGAGAGAGTAGAGCATTTCCCTTCAGATGAGGCTTCTGAGTAAAAGAACGAAGAGCTAGCAGAAGATGAAGAGCAACACAGCTTCAAATTGGGCATTTATAGCATCAAGCAGAACTTGCTTGGGAAGCTAGGCTATGGCAGTTAGGCTAGAGTTCCTGGGGAAGTTCTTCCCATGGATGAGCTGGCATCTTGTGCCCCCTGCAGGCATCTTTGTGTCATGAGATAACAGTAGTAACTTCTGTTGAAAGTGTTTTGCCTCCAGCTATTCTCGAGGTTGTAAAGATTTTTAAAATTTTTATTTTATTTGAAAATTGAATTAGATTTATTTGTTTTATATGTGAGTGATTTCCTGGATGTATGTATGAGCACCAGTGGTGAGCTTGGTGCCCCTGGAGGTCACAAGAGGACATCAACTGGCATCATGAATGATTGCCATGTGGGAACTGAGAAGTGAAATGGGTCCTCCGAGCCATCTCTCTAGTCCTTTTCTGTGATGGTTTAACACCTCAGTTCACTGGCCTCCTTTCTCCATGTTAAAGAATTAGGGTCCAGCCTGACTCAGAACTTGGAGACTTGAAGGATATATGAAATAAATGTTGCAGCTTCTGAGACAAGGGGCCTCGTCCTCCCTTTCCATAGTCAGCCTCAACAACAGCAAACAGTCATTTATATTACACAAGGCAAGTGGATACACAAAATGTAGTGTATACACATAAAAAATATCATTAACCTTAAAAAAGAATAAGATTCCGAAATATGCTACAATAGTCATAAAACTTGAAGACATTAGGCTTGGGGAGATAAACAGAAAAAAGCAAACAACAACAGAAATCAAATGCTACATGATTCCCCTTGAAGGAATAGTAGAGAAGTTTGGCTGACAGAGACAGGAAGTGCAACAGTGGTTTCGGGGAAGGGGATTTAGCATGCTGTGCGTACAGATTTTCTGTTTGAGAAGATGAAAAAGTTCAAGAGACAGATAGTAGTGACGTAAGAGAGCATGGATTATTTAAAGTCACTAAACTCTACGCTTAAAGTGCTTAGATGATGATTTTCTATTTTATCATGAATAAAATATTAACAAGTTAATGGCTGTATGCATTCGTATACACCTATTTAAAAGAATGAACGATATTCTGATCCTGGAAAAGTACAAGGCTAGTCTTCTGCTTATGTGTATGCGTAGGGGGCTGGGATGGAGCCTGCTGCTTTCTATGTTCCTGGAATGTTACAAACCAAGGGAAGGAGGGAAGGAGAGAGGGGGAAGGGGGATAAAAGGGAGGGAGGAAGAGAGGAAGGAAGGAAGAAAAGAAGGGAGGAAGGAAGGAAAAGAAAAAGGAAAAAACAACTACAGCAGCATGATACCTGAAAATCAAAAGCTGTTTAGTAAAATGGAGCTGGTCTGACTGTGTGGCTGACAGGTGTAATGGTGTGAGAGGGAGAACAGAGATTTCTCTCAGTGACTGCTGCTCTGTGGTTTGTCTGTGTAAGCCCATGGACACAGGCAGACTAGAGCGACATTTAACAAAGGCGCCAAGAGACCCTAACTTCTTTCATACTAGGGATTTTCATAATTCATTCAGGCATGCAATCAGTCCCATTGCATCTGTGCGTCTGTCTCACTTTTCCTGATCTAGGATTGATGATGGGTGTTAGCTTCATGCAGGTGGCAGCCCCTTGAAAATCCCTCAGTGCCTGGGTCTGTGCTGGCAGGTAGTTCTCCATAGTCAAATGGATGTTTGAAGCAACATCTTTTGGGGAAGGCAACATACCTGAAGATAAGCTAGACCCAGAAAAGTCATTTTCTCTAGAAAGAGTTCAAGGAGATCGGACGCTGGTTTGGTGATGAACTGATCTATAATTGTGACAGGATAATACTCTTCCTCGGTACTGGAACAGGCTTCAAGCACGGAAGAGCTCAGAAAACAATCTCCTTAAAAAAAGATGAAGCACAGATAATGGTTTTATTTTGTCTGAACCAAATAGGAAATCACATTCTAAGCCCTTTCAATCACTTGGCAGTGCCATTACCCCACTCCATCAGCAAGGGGCTCATAAGCTCTGGCGGCTTCAAGAAGGCCTCCATGATGGTGTTCATTTCGGGAAATGGATGCATCCTGTCCGTGCGACCTTGGACAGGAAATGTTTGCAAACTGAGACTCTTCCACACGGGCCATCCATCTTTGAGGCTGTGGGTGGGAGTGAGGTTGATGTTTAGTTGCTGGAATTAGATCTCTTTTGGAAAGTAGATGCATGGAAGAAAATTCCTGCTCCCCCTCTTTACCCCTCTCTTCTCCTTTCAGATTTTGCCTGGTTCCATGATAAAGTCTTTCTATGCAGTCAGCAAAGAAATGGAGTTTGACTCTCACCCTGGAATTTCATTACACTGACTTTTTTAGGTGGGCTACAGAATCTTGACACCTGGGTATCTTAAGCTTTTGTTCCCCCTGCATTGGACCGTCTGAGAAACCCTGAGGAAACTTTGCTTGTTTGACCCAGTGAGCAGATGCTGTCATGGGGAAACTGTTCTTTTGGCTTTCTCATTACATATTATTGACGGTCAAATATACCCCACTTCCAATAGGAGGAATACGATGTCTCTCCTGTCTCCTTCTCTTTCCTCAATTTCTGGGATTTGAATCCAGGACCTCACACTCATTTACCACCTGGACACACCTCAGTCAAACTTTTTTATTTATAATGAACAGATAATATCCAACATGCAAACTTGAGGATATCAGCATGTTTAGAAAGACACAGAATGTCCTTCCTACTCATGAGGAATAGATGGGAGAGGAAAACGAGTAATTGAAAATGAGAACCAGTAAATTGGCTTTGCACATAAAAGCGCTAGGTGCACAAGTCTACCAACCCATGTCAATTCCTAGAACCCAAGAAAAATCTGGGCATGGTAACTAGCATCTGTAACCTCAGCACTCCTACTATAGTGACCAGCATCTGTCATCTCAGCATTCCTGCTATGGTGACCAGCATCTGTAACCTCAGCGTTCCCGCTATGGTGACCAGCATCTATAATCTCAGCGTTCCCGCTATGGTGACCAGCATCTGTAATCTCAGCGTTCCCGCTATGGTGACCAGCATCTGTAACCTCAGCACTCCTGCTATGGTGACCAGCATCTGTAATCTCAGCGTTCCCGCTATGGTGACCAGCATCTGTAATCTCAGTGTTCCCTCTATGGTGACCAGCATCTGTAAACTCAGCGTTCCCGCTATGGTGACCAGCATCTGTAATCTCAGCGTTTCTGCTATGGTAACCAGCATCTGTAACCTTAGCGTTCCCGCTATGGTGACCAGCATCTGTAATCTCAGCGTTCCTATAGGGAGATGGAAGGAAGTAACAGTAAACTAACTCAGAAGGTTACAAGCCAGCAGAGCAACAGAAACAAGACAGTCTTGGCTTCAATGTGTAAAGAGAAAGGGCAAACTCCCAAAAGTTGTCTCCTGAACATCACCAAGTGTCTGTCATGCTATGTGTGTAAACACACACACACACAGAGACACATACAAATAGGCAGACAGACACACACAGAGGCAGAGACACAAAGAGAGACAAAGGCAGGGATAGAGTCAGAGAGACACAGAAAAAGAATTTTTTAAAATGAAAATAATTTGATGAA
Organism: Chionomys nivalis; assembly: GCF_950005125.1. Classification (NCBI taxonomy): domain Eukaryota; kingdom Metazoa; phylum Chordata; class Mammalia; order Rodentia; family Cricetidae; genus Chionomys; species Chionomys nivalis. The sequence continues at coordinate 33,238,542 of NC_080094.1, forward strand.
GTTGCAGGGACTGGGGAGACAAATTGAACCAAATCAAATAAATGACATCTCTTATTATATTACATGGTGTATGGTATGCACATGAATATACCTGTAATTTGTTCTTTGAACACATACATTTATGCATACACACATGCACAAGTACCCAAGAAATGCACACAGAGACTTTTAACCTTGAAAAAACTTATAAAATACTGGTACCAATGAAATCAGAGTTTTTCTTTGTGGAAAATTGGACTCCTTAGTAAGATAATTTATATATGGACTCAAAAGGAAGCTCAAAGACAATTTTATTAGTGTTTGAAAGAAAAACAAAGGTGCAGTCATGGTGTAAATCTCAGATGCTGCTGGGAGGATGGAGATGGGGATGAAAGTGTAGAAGAGGAAGAGAAAAGCCATTTGTTTATCCATCGATTATCTATCTATCTTATTATATAGATATGATGCGTTCAGAAGGGTGTGTATAAGCTAGGTGGGAAGCTTTCCTCTGTATGGGTCCCTCTTGAGTCCCGTGGATTAATGAAGTGTCGCTCTACAGTGCTGCGTGGTGCCCACCAGAAGGGTGCCTCAGAAATGGCTCATATCGGAAAAACTATAAAGTTCAATTGGAATTACGTAGTCATAAGTAAGTGCTCTTGTGTTGGTGTAGGACAAAATAAGAAAATCTATGTAATCTATCATCTATCTATTTATGTATTTATTTTTAATTAGGGTCCAAGTAGCTCCAGATAGGATCCTTAACATGAGCTGCTAATTAGTGGGGCCAAGATTGCTATCATATAAATAGATTTAAGATTGATTTCAAGTCTTCCTTAAAGACAGTAATACATTTTATAAGTATGCTATCAGTTTCAAAAATCCATGCCACAACCCTAGTAAAATGCCTCTAAAAATATTTGCATGTCAAGTACTGGTGAGAATGTGACACAATCAAGCTGTGTGTGGCAGTGCACATCCATAAACTCAGTAGTGGGGAGGTCTAGGTAAGAAAATCATAAATTTGAGGCCAGTTAGACTAACTAGCAAGACTCTGAACTAAGTATAGGCTGTGAATGTAGCAAACCCTTCTCTAAAGTAGAGTATACCATTTTGTATACCTATTAACAATGTATGAGAATTTTAGATGGAAAACACTTGCACACACAGGTGTGAATAAGTGTGTATACATTGTTGATAGGTATACAAAATGACACACTCTACTTTAGGGTAGGATTTTGCTTTAAAATCAAGAAACAGCTAAATACACATTTAGTATATATTAAGAAATGCTACTTCCTAGGTTTTTATGACAAAGAAATGAATACTTTAGGCTCATACAAAACTCAGTGTGTGACCATTTATAATGGCTTTATTCATAATTGCTCAAAATTGGAAATAAACCAATGTCCTCTGACTGGTGAGCCACTAAACAGAATGTGATATAATTAAATTCAGTAACAGAAGGAGCCATGGGTACATCCAACAATACAAATGCATTTCAAATGCATTATGCAAAGCTAAACTCCAAAAGGCATGCATGCTATGATTCAATTTACATGCTATTCTAGAAAAAAATGAACAATAGAAACACGGAAAACAGATTGGTAATTGCTTGGGGGCTGGACTAGAGGGAAGGCTCTACAAAGGGCCTAGGGGAATTTTGGCGGGTGTCAGTGTCTTTATATAACTTGATCGCTGGGAGCCATGCCACCATCTGCATTTGTCAAAGTTTTTAAAAATATATACTAAAATGTATGCCTATTACTGTCTTAAAAGAGTTACTCTATACCTAACTTAAAATGAAAAACCCTGTGCCTCCAGGGATTTATTATTATTATTATTATTATTATTATTATTATTATTATTATATCATTATTGGTGTACAGTGTTTGGAATCTTATCTGTGTGGTGACTATCTGGTCATTACTATGGTTTGGGTAGGGTTTGTCACCACAGAAATTTATGCTGGTGCTTAATATCATGAGGCCATGGGAGTGAAGCCCAATGGGGACCATTTGGATAACAGGGTTACAGATTCATGATGTTATCTTTCAGGACAAAGTGTGTTTTCTCTGTCTTTGTAATGTTCATGTTTGTCTTTCTGTTTTCTCTCATCAACTGAAGTAGCTAAGGGCTCCCTCAGAAGCTAAGACAATGGAGACTTTATGCTTTTGAACTTTCCCTTCTCTGTGAGGTAAAATAACCCTTCGTTTTTTTGTAATATTATCGCCTAGTCTCAGATATTCGGCTATGGCAAACAAATGAAACAAACTCATGAAACAATCTATGCACTTGAACTTTATGTATCTACTGAATGTATTTTATATCTTCTTTAAAAGTAAGAAGAAAAATCTTGTTGTAAGGTTTATACATATAGCTGGGGGAGGATGAATGAGAATGAGACATTGGGAAAGGGGATCACGTGACTTCAATACATTGCTGGAATTCATGAAATACCCCAAGTGCAGTATTTGGTGATGGCAGGGAAGAATTCGCCACATACCAAAGGGGTCTGTGACTAGTGTCACAGTGTCACATAACTCTGACCCTTTGTTTCAACTTGCATTTGTATGCTATTTTTCTTCTCTCTTTATTCTGTTTTTGCTTCTGACAGCTACTTTTTCATTTCTAGAAATTTCTCCAACCCGTCTCTGCTGAGAAGGCACTGAAGAATGTCTGCGCCTTCAGGACATAGATATCTGGTTCAAACCCAGCTTCAATACTTTAAAGCTCTATGGCCCTTGGCAACTTTTCACACATTTTTCACCTGGCAGATTTCTACTTCATGAGTCACACAGGTGTGCACAAGGCTTGCTGGCTAAGGCATATTAATGATCCTCAGTAACGACTTGGAAGCTCCTCCGTAATATAGGGACACTCCTTTTCAGTATTTGAATGACTTCTGCAGCATATTTTCCTGGTGCAGAAACATGAGCCACAAGCATTCCATGACCTCATTATCTAGTAGGCTGTTCAGGGTCAATCGATTTGGATGATATCAGTTCCATGAATCCTTCCCTGGAATGCAGAATCTCACTGAATTTATTTTATACAAAACAAAGCAAAGAAACACAAATCATTGAAGATTCTAAGCATTCCACATTTCTTCCTGGAAACATACAGAAGTCTGAATGAGTGTCCATTCTTTCCCTGGCCATGTGACCTCCTTACATATGAACATGGTGACCTTTCCTTGACATGAATTCCAGGATATTCATGACCTCTAATATGGAGAAAAGAGTACCTAAACACTATCTAGAACATAGGACTTTTTTGGCAAAATATTATTGGACAGGCAAGGATAATTTATTTCTAGGTTGTTCCTTCACTTCAAGCTTTTTGGAGTCATTTTCTCTGGGGTCCTCATCGTTGAGCATTCTCACCATTTAACCTGTTGTAATCAAACTCTGGACTTCATCTCAGAACTACAAAGTGAGATCTTGGCCTTTAGTCATCTATCATATGCCTGAGGGGCTGGTTTGCTATGACTAGATCATCTACCATCCATCTGTCGACTTTGAAACACCTCCCTTATTTGTCCCAGGAATGCAATTAGGCAAGGTACTTGGCACTGTACCTTCCACAATCTTATCAAAGGTCTAAGCCACCATAGCTAGAGTTAGTAGGTAAAGGCTAATCAGGTGGAATGGATGAGTGGAGGGCTCTGTATCTAGACTTAGTTTTACGCTGTAGCATTCATCTCCTTGAGTAAAGAGAGTACAAATTACTACCCAGCCATCTTCAACACTGTATTGAATTACCAATACAATCAGAATCAGCACTTCTGAAAAGTGCTGATGGCCTATTTTGTACTTGTTTGTGTTAATCAATGTTAATTAAAAAACAAGCACAGGGGTTAATGAATTATAATGGACTTAATTAAGCTTGACAGTAACAAATGGCATAACCTCAATGTTATGCGCCACTTAAAAGAACAAAAAGGGACAAAATAGGTCCAAAAATCATCTTGTAGAAATTCACAAATATATACATCAGTCATCTGCAGAAAAAGAATGGTGTAATGAGTTTATCAGTTTTGCTAATTGTCACGTGAACTTCTTACAAGCTGACATTGCTGGGTGATGTGGGATGTCCTTCTGTATGTGATGCTTTTATTGCTTAATGAATAAAATTGTTTTGGCCAATGTCTTAGCAGAGTAAAGTCAGGCAGGAAACCAGAATAGAGATAGAGAAAGAGAGTAGGCAGAACCAAAGAGATGCCATGTAGTTGTGGAAGAGGAAGGACAAGCCATAACCTTAGGAACCTTACCAGTAGGCCACAGCCTCATGGAGATACATAGATTGATAGAAATATGTTAATTTAATATAGAAGAGTTAGTTAATAAGAAGCCTGAGCTAATAGGCCAAAGAATGCTGCAGTTAATATAGTTTGTGTGATTATTTGGTTCTGGGCAGCTGGGAAATGAATAAACAGTCTCTGTTTACAGATGGTGTCAATGTGGGCCAACTACATCCACACACAATCTGAGAGAGTTTGGGAAGGAATTCTATACACAAAAGAAAAGGCTTCTTGTAACCCGGGGTGGGGGTGTGGGGGGTGTGGCGCATGCCTTTAATCCCAGCACTTGGGAGGCAGAGGCAGGCAGATCTCTGAGTTCAAGGCCAGTCTGGTCTAGAAGAGCTAGTTCCAGGACAGGAACCAAAAGCTACGGAGAAACCCTGTGGGAGCAGCGTTTTCTTGGGTGTGCTCTGTTTGCTGATGGCAAGCAGAGGTGCGTTTTCTTTAAGAGAAGGCTTCCTGACTCAGTGTTAGCAGCAAAAACTGAGTGGCTTCCTTAAGACCCATCTTCATGGTTCGTGCTGGTAGCATGAACCTCTGCCTCTTTTGGGAGGTCCTGCACTTAAATTGGGTTTGTGAGCAGCTTGCTACTAATTGCTTAATGGTGATATAGACCAGCTGTGTCCCTGGACCTGGGGCGGTGAGCATGGCTCACAGAGACAGGGAACATGCCTCTGCCATGTTGGACTAGGTGGAGCAAACAGGCAGGGCTGTGGTGTTGATCTTAGCCATACCCACTTAGTATTTAAAGAAAAAGCACTTCCTGGTCAGAAAATGATTTCAGATACACAATAAAGACAGATTCAGATAAAAAAAAAAAAGACCTCTGAATGGATCACATGATCTGCTGCTAATTTAGCTAGGACTAGCTGGTCTTGGGTAGCCTTCTTCACAAGTCCGGTGTTTGACTGGTACTGGCTTTGTGACTGGGTTTGACTGGGTCATGTGATCATTCAGCAGGCTGCCCTGGACTTGACCACATAAAAGTAGCTGGGGTCATGTGAGTTTTGAAGCATGCAAGTCCTTCTGAGGCCAAGGTTTGCAGATCATAGCAATTGAACTCTACTGCATTCTCCGAGCCAAAGGAAGTTTCACAACCAGCTCTGAAGACTTGCACTAGCAGATTCCATTTCCAATGAAGATGCATATTAGAAGGACACTGCAAGGCATGCCTGCTGGGCAAGAAGAAAATTATGACTATTTTTATAATTGGTGCTAGAAATAGAATTTGGGCCTTTGACATACTAAGCAATGGTTTACCATGAGTTGCATCCTCTGTGTGATTATATTTTAAACCTTCACATTTTATTTCACTGATTGAAATAAGAACTTCTCAGAACTCAGCTCAGAAAATTTTTCTAAGGTATTTCCTTTGTTTCAAAAATTCCTTTCTTACCCATTTTGGCAGTTCAAATTCAGTCTCGCCTGTAAGGCCTGTCTTCAGAAAGTCTGCATCCATGAGACCTTTCCCTTGCCCTTTGTGGGCCGAGGGTGTTTTCTTACTCTTAAGGAGGTGAGATGCTACCACCAACTCTATGAAGTCTATCAATTCTGAACTATTTGTGACCATAGGTATAGTTACATGCAATTGAAAACAATCTTTTTCATCTTAGTATATAAAATGACTATAATTTAGGGTGATCGCTTCTATTAAATTGAATCTGCTGTGATTTCTTCATTCACTTTTCTATAAAAGAAAACTGGTATTCAGGCCGACCTGCTTATAGCTTTACTGAAATTACTAAGCATGACTTTTTTTTTTTTTGGTGATTATCATTATAGTTACCTTGTTGCCTAGGTTTTCTTTCAGACTCCAAGGTACACATTTCAAATTGCCTTTTCTTTTAACATGTAGTGTCTGAGATATCTAACCACACCTTTAAATTTTATAACTTAGGAAATAGAAATGATGCTGGATTTACATTTGGTGCCTATCATTCGTTTCTGATATTATTGAACAGGTTTTGAAAACCAGGAGAGTATTTTCGCTCATTGGTTTGCAGCCGTCTTAGATTGGTTTCTTGTCGCGGTCCCCCTCGGCCAGCAAGGAGGACGCACGACACACTGGAGCTCTTCTTGCTAAGCAGTTTATTCAGGACCTCTTGATAATTGTAAAATCTCTCTCACTCTCTCTTTCTCGCCCTCTCTCTCTTTTCCTCTCTCCCAGGGCAAACCGCTCCCAGCCCTTAAGTAGGCATGGGCTACCAATCCTGGATTGCCAGGTGGGCACTGCTCATAGGTCCACGCATATGCAAGCAGCTGACAATCATTGCGTGATAAGTCAGGCCTAGTTGATATTAGGAGTTGATTATCACAGAGAGCACTCGCTTTCGGGATCGCGGAGGGTGGGAGCCAGCACCATCAGGTGCGACTCCACGCAGCTCTCATCAGGTGCGACTCCACGCGGCTCTCTACACATAGCCATCAGGTGTGACTCCACACGGCTCTACAGTTTCTGTTCCTGCCATAAACACCATGGCTGAAAGCAAAACAAGGAGGAAAGGATGTGTTCATCTTAAACTCTCAGGCCACAGTCCGTCATCGGGAGAAGAGAAGGTAGAAACCTGGATGTGGGAAGTGAAGCAGAGACCAAGGAGAAATGCTCTCATTAACTCACTCCTAACAGTCTTCTTAGGCTGTTTGTGGCAGGGTCTCACAGTGTATCCCGGCTGGCCTGGAATTCACTGTGTGAACCAGGGTGGCCTTGAAGTCATAGAGACCGTCCTGCTGGGATTAAAGGCATGGGCCTGCATGCCTGGCTCTCATACTGTTTTCTTATACAATCCAGGATCGCCAACCAAGGGGCTAGAGGTCCTCCCACATTAGTCATTAATCAAGAAAATGCCCCCACAGACTTGCCTACAGGCTAATGTGATGGAAGTATATTGGTTTTTTTGAAACAGGGCTTTTCTCTGTAGCTTTGGAGCCTATCCTGGAACTCACTCTTTAGACCAGGCTGGCCTCAAACTCATAGAGATCTGTCTGCCTCTGCCTTCTGAGTGCTGGGATTAAAGGCCTGCGCCACCACCGCCCAGTTGGAAGGAGTTCTAGACACAAAAAGAGCAGTTAAGCGCAGCTTCATGGTAGCTGCATTTTCTCAGGTGGACTGTGTTTGGTAGAAGCAAGCGCATCTCATTTCAGAGAAGCTTCCTGACTCAGCTTTACCTGCAAAATTCTTGCAGCTCTTTTATGAGGCCCTGCCACCAAACATTTAAATAGTGTTCATGGATATCTGACAGCATACTTCTTGGTGGTGGCAGGGACCTTGAAATTCTATAGAGTTGTGGCAATGAACATGGCTCCCGCCAGTACCTCCATCATGAAGCTAGACTCTCAGAAAGCTAAGGAATGGGGTGGATCCAGCCATCAAAGTTATGGCTTTAATCCTAGCCATATTGCTTAGCAAATTAAAGACTCATGTGATCAGAAAAAGAGAGATATACAGTAAATATAGATTCAGAGCAAAAAAAAAGAACTCTAAATAGTTTACAGTGCTTAAAATATATGTAGGCTTTGGAGATAAAAGAAAAATGATAAAGTACTAAAAAAGGAAGGAAGCAAGCAAGCAAGCAGCTGGGTGTGGTGGTACACATCTTTAATGCCAGCGCTTGGGAGGCAGAAACAGGCATGATCTCTGTGAGTTCAAGGACAGCCTGGTCTACAAAGTGAGTTCCATAACAGCCAAAGATACACAGAAACCCTTTTTCAAAAAACCAAAAGTTAAAAATAAAAGAAATAGAGTTTAGAAACTACATAAAGATGGAAAATACACAGAGAATCTGGATACTGCATATTATTGTGTTGTCTTTGAATGGTTTGATGGCTAACAAAGGAGGAAGAGCTGCTAAAAGACATTTGATTACAAATGTTGCTGGATTAATACAACATATATGTTTTGAAAATTCTTTGACTTTAAAATTTAAGTCAAAAGATACGTCACTTTGGAGAAGAGGTTTTGCTTTTGTTTCTACAGAAAATGAGAGGCTGTGGATTCTTTCTGGGCTAAGAAAAATCAGGTTTGATTAAGGAAGTCCCCCTGAAAAATCTCTGATAGGAGCAGGTGACCCAGATGGCCCAACATTTCAGAGCACCTCTGTTGGACTTTCCTCTGAGTTCTACATCCAGAACAGCCTCAGTACTGCTGGTTGAGATGATCAAGCCTCAGAGAATATTCCAGACAGGACTTGACCATAATCCTAAATTTTATTTAGGTCCCCCATAAGATTATCAGTACTCCCAATCAGTAGGAAGTAGTCTAGAAAACTACATCCACATTCCCAAAATACAAATTATGGATGTTTGTCTTTGTTTAAGAGTGTGGGTTACAAATTGTTATGGATAATGATCAGGGAGAAAGCTAAATAAAGGAGATTAGATTCAGAGTTTTTGTTTTCAAAAAAAAAAAGGAAGTGCTGTGTGACAATGATCTTGTACCTTGTAAAGATTTGTCACTTGTATTGGTTTAAGAAAATGCTGATTGGCCAGTAGCCAGGCAGGAAATACATGCTGGGTGACCAGAATAGGAGAATTCTGGGAAGAGGAAAGGCTCAGGCTGCAGTTATCACCCAGACACAGAGGAAGCAGGATGAGAATGCCTCACCTATAAAGGTACCAACTCACGTGGCTAACACAGACAAGAATTATGGGTTAATGTAAGATATAACAGCTAATAAGAAGTGTGAGCTAACAGGCCAACCAGTTTATAATTAATAAAGTCTTTGTGTGCTTCTTTGGGAATTAACTGCTGTGGGACCAGGCAAGACAGAAACCTTTATCATTAAGGTGTAACTAATGTGTTTGTAATATTTTCCTTCTGATAATGGTTTTTCCAGCTGGCTCAAATGTTTTGAAGTGGAGTCAACATGGTATTGCCGGCTTTCTCAGTCTGTACTGAAGATGCAAAGACTTAGGGACTTTGAATCACAGACACCTATTCAGGAATGATAAGGTTGCTTAATAATCAGGAAGAAGTTCAACAATAAAGACAAGAAACCAAACAAAACCATACATACATGCCTATACAAATTTATGAGCCTTATTGCTGACAGTGTTACTCTCTCTCTCTTTAAAAAAAAACAAGATTTACTTTTGAATTGTGTGTGTGTTTGTGCACACATGTGCACACACACCCCTCTTCATATGAACAGGATATTGGATCACCTGGAGTGGAGCAACAAGTGGTTGGGAGCTGCCAGATGTAGGTTCTGGCAACTGAATGCTTCTTTGAAAGCAGCAAGTTGTCTTAACTGGTGAGTCATCTCTCCAGCAACAGAGTAACATTTTCAAGTCCATAAAATATACGATATAAGAAGACTATAAAGAAAATCAGTTTTTCTGAAATACAAGAACCAAAATATAGAAAATGAATGTGATGAAGTGAAGTCATATATACACTTTTGTTAAATAACAAGTTATAGTATCAGTTTCACAATTGTCATGATTCCAAAGTCAAAATAAAAGAACAATTTGAGAGAGCTGGAGCAGTTTCAGTTTAGAACAAAGTATCAGTGATTTCTAATATCATCAAACTCCCAGCTGCTACTGTAGCTGCTCCTTTCTCTAAGGCTGACTATAAAGTGGTGGGTTTTTGTTTTTTTCCCTTCATACAAGTTCAGGGATTATTCGGTGTTTCTTCTGAGTAGCTGCCTTCCTGGCAGGTGTCCTTATACACACTGATGCTTTGCTCAGCGTTTGGAGATCCTCAATACTTGACTTCCAGAGGAAGCTTCTGTGTAGGTAAAATCCTAGAAGTCTAACATTTCTGAAGATGGAAACAAAAGAGGTACCAGAGCATTCACTAAAGTTGAGAAGAGCAAGCCCCTTATCTTATAAATCCTCCCCTTTCACTCTGTACTTTTCTTTATATCTTTCTCTCTCTTCCTTCCCTCCTTCCCTCCCTCCCTCCTTCCTTCCCTCCCTCTCTTCTCTCTCCCTCTCTTAATCAAGGGAGTGCCTGTTTAGTCAGGTCCGTGGTGAAAAACCTCACTGCTTCTAATTTAAGATCTGCAGACCTGCTGATTGGGTTCCATGAGCCTCTGCACCTTGTCGGTTTTGTGTTGAATAGCAATGTGCTGGAAACAGAGGAGGATTATGAACACGCAGGTTGCTGGAAATAGTGGACAGACGGGCTTGCATAACCAAATTCAAACAAAAATCAGGTACAGGAAATCAGCGTAACAAGTAAACTACAGCTTAACACTGTCGTTCTGGGGTGGATTTTGCGGTGGTTGACTTGAGTACAGACGTCTTCCACCTGTAACTGGCTTTCTGGGTGTTGAAGTCTTGCCCGCCCGAGAGCACGTCCCATAGTTTGTCCCTATACAGCTCCCATAGACGGCGGGCTCCGCCCCTGCCTGTGACTGCCGTAGCGGCGAGCTGCTTGGCTAACCGCTGCGCCTAGGCTAGCCGACAGCTTCTGCTACTGCGCATGCTCATCAATTCCAGCACTCCGAGCTTTCCTGCCCTTCATTGGTTGACTCGGCACCCATTGCTAAGCTACCCTAGTAGTAGCTTCTCGGCTTTGTAGGGGTCCCGAACAAAGGGGACGCTCTGCTTCTAACTTAGCTTGTAGGATTATAGGAAAGCCGTTGAAATGACGGTTCCTGGAGCTAGTGGACAATACGTTGGCAGGCATACCATCTCAATCCATTTTCTAAACTCTCGGGGTTCCAGATCTGAAGGCGAGGCAGCCACCTCGGAGTTGAGCGCCCGCTAACGCAAGACTGGAAGACTCAAAGCTAGTTTTGTAGTTGGAGCTAACAACTGGGAGCCCGCTTTGGCTCCCTGCAGGGAGTGTGGGAGCATCACGACTAAGCTCTCTAGAAGAGTCCTTTTGAACCCGAGTCCTACGCCCGGGAGTGTGAAATAACAGCGGGGATATGAAGGTCCTGAGGACAGAATGTTCTCTGGTGACCCGGTTAGAGACCTTGAGGGCTAGGTATTGTAAGTCCGCTAGCGTTACACTCTTTTATCAGCGAGTCCAGAGGTAGAAGGTCAGGGTCCCAGAGGAGAGCTGATCTGCAAGTCCTGAGCTGCCCTGAACGGGGAAGGAAGAAGACAGTTGATGCCTGAGTTTTTGTGAGCACAGGTGGAGATGAGGGTTGTAAGATGGCAGGGCCAAATGAATGAATTTATAGGAAGAGTCTGGTAAGAGGTCATTACTGCTAAAGGCTTTAACTCTTAAGAAAGAGCGCGCATGTCCTCACGTTTGGTCGGTCCCCCTATGACTAAAGTTAAATCGCCAAACTCATAAATGTATCCTCCGGGATACATGATTCCAGCCACTATAACGACATTTCTATCTGCCCGAAACATCCTCGATCCTTTGTTTCCTTGGGATCGTAAATTGTGGGGTTCAGAACACATGCTTAGACCTTTCTGAAGAATGAGAGAAGTCTCTAGGAGTTCCCCCTGGCTGTAAGATTGTATGACTGCTTCTCAGCAAGACAGATGAGTTGATTAGCACGGGCTGAATAAAGCCAGATCCATTTTAATGGTTGCAAAGTTCGTTTTTGGTAATGAATTCCTCGGATTCTTTGAGAAGATCCTAAATACACTGATCTTCCTTTTCCTTGTTTCTCAGGGCCTGACAGGGTTTAGTTTTGCCAGTTAGTTGGTAAGCACAGCTGGTTGCCATCGACTCCAAGGCGAGGCCACCCAGGAGGCGGTGCCCAGGCTTCCGGGCTCCGCCTCTCCGCACCGTGGGCAGCAGCCAAACCCCGGTGCGCGGATCACGCGGGCCGGAGCCGTTCTGGGCATGCTCAGTGGTCTGGCAGGTGTGGCCGCCTAGCAACTCCAGGTCGGCCCCTGCCGAGGGGCGGGTGAGAGGGAAGTGGGCGGGGGCTCGGGCACAGTTGCTGGAGTGGCCGGCGACCGCGGGGTGCAGGCCTGGTGGGACCCCCCGCGGGCCGGGCCGTGATGAGCCATGGCATCGGTCAAGGTGGCCGTGAGAGTCCGGCCCATGAATCGCAGGTGAGTGGGGCCGCCCGCCCCCCAACCTCGCCACACCCCATCCCCGGGCAGCCGGTCTCCAGCTCCGCTCACAGGCCAATCTGGACTTAAAAGGGACAAACCCCTAAGCCTCCTGGTCCTGCCTGTGGCCGTGGTGGCCCGGATGAGGAAAGGTCTCCTGTGTTGAAAAGGAGACTCTGAGGGAAAGTGTTTGCGAGGCTGGGAAGATTCCCTGTACAGTACCCATCCCAGTAATGTGAGGCTAGCTTGTTCGCCCTTTAAAAAAACACCAAGGGACCACGTTCGTGAAGTGAAATATTTGGGAGGTCATGGAAGTGTCAGGGGCTCCTCGAGCTGTCAGGCATACCCTCGTTTGTGCCAACTCAGACGTCTCTGTTAATCATGCTACTTTTTAATCCGGAGAGGTTTTCCTGCCCATGAACGTGGACCCAGTCAGTAACTTAGCAGTTCTTAAGGTTTACATGGGGGCAGGAGGAAACTTGAACAAAGTTTTGACTCCTTGAAGGAGAGTCACGTGGCTTTTGACTAAGGCTGTTAAGGGGGCACATGTGGCGAATACATTTAGAGTGTACCCTCTTATATTTTCCTACAAAGTAGTGCTTTGCAGCGTGACTCTCCTCTTTTGACTTTCTGAAAACCCTTTTCAGTGACTTCTTCATCAATTTAGAACGATATAGTCAGAAAGTTAACTTCTCAGTGAGTTTAGCTTCAGAGAACGACGGACATCTAAGTGGATGCCCTCCAAGTTGACGGGCAGAGGTCACACAAAAGCATTTGTGTTTATTGCTGTTTCAGTTCTTGGACATTTGACTTACCATATGGCCTTTCTCTCTGAGTCATATTGTCAGCTTCAGAGCTCAGTGTTTGCTGGTTCTGACAGCCGATTAGGACACCAGAAGATCATAAAGTCAAGAGATTTTTACTGGTCTCTCTTGAATCTGTTTTCCTATCGGCAAGTAGAAAACTTATCTTGATATATAGCCATTAAATACCAGTGCTTTTGGAAGTTTTGCTTGTGCGATTTTCAAGTTACTTCTACAACTTTTTAGGACATTTGATGTGTATATGAGTGTATGAGAGTGAGTCCCAGGAGTGTATCTGTGTTTTTACACACCCAGTCATACAAGATAAATAGACCCCAAAGTCTTTTAGTTGGCTTTAAAATAAATATTTTTTTAGTAAAGATTTACATTATAAAGAGTTCTTTTTTGGAATAATATGAACATGTGCTAGAAAATGGTATCAGGTAGCTTTAGAAAACTCTTATTAATGGACAAATGGACTGCATCATGCTGGGCTCTGGAGTAGCCAGCAGATGAGGTGTTGGTAAGTGTCTTCAAGGAGCCCATTGTCTATTGAGGGAGGGATGAGGATATATTGGCAAAATTGAGTGACTTGGACCATCTGGAGGGGTGCTGTGAGTGTCTTTTCAGTGTAGGCCTTGAGTCCAGGCCCCTGAGGCAGGAAACAATTACAGAAGCCGTATGCCTGAGAAGGCAGGCAGATGTGGTGTTGGTGCCCAGCAAGTAATTCTGGTGGCATCAGGAATGGGACAGCAGCTAAGGAAGCAATGATCAAACCCAAAGGTAGGGTAGATACACCAAGACATTTCCCCGGTAGAATCTGGCAGCTCCGTTGCATGGAAAGCAGAGGAAAGGGGGAGACCATGAGAGTCATTAGCTGAAGCATTCTGTTCAAAGAGCTGGAAAGACTTGAGAGCATTCTCAGCCCGTCAGATTTGTGTGAAGTCCAGTGAGTGAGTGTCTGACAGCCAGTGCTGCATGCATATTTAACTTGTTCTTTGAAGTGTGGGGACAAGGACATCATGTTTCTTGCTTGAGGCGATCAGCAGACAGTTGGAATCCTGGTTAAGTCTCCATGCTTCCGGGATTATCACATGTCAATCTATAGAGGAGATCGGGAGTCGGGGATTGGCTATGCCTGTCTTTAGGATTCCAGGGAGAAGAAGGGCTGGCTGCCATGGAAATGAACCAGCACAGTACATTGTTCTGACCGGAGCAAGAGTCCCTTGAAAGCTGTAGCAGCTGTTGGTTTCAAATGTTGCTAAAATGAGGAAGGTTCTTTGTCTAAGAGGGGAGGATACCAGTAACTTTCCAAAGTATAGTTTCAGGATCCAGTGATCCAGAAAGTAGAATGAAGTAGAAAGAGAGATGCTAATGGCAACCTAAAGTATTTGACCTAATTTATAAGTCCTGCAGGGTATGGTGGTGATTGGAAGTAACTGGTTTTACCACTGCCCTGGTAGCTTCATTTGTTTTACGTATTTAATATATGGATCGCAGTTTTTATTTACAAAGATGTGTTTATAAGCATGGTGTTGCTTATAAATTTTTCTTGTTGTTGGGCGGTGGTGGCGCACGCCTTTAATTCCAGCACTCGGGAGGCAGAGGCAGGCGGATCTCTATGAGTTCCAGGCCAGCCTGGTCTACAAGAACTAGTTCCAGGACAGGAACCAAAAAGCTACAGAGAAACCCTGTCTCGAAAAATCCAAAAAAAAAAAAAAAAAAATATTTCTTGTTGTAACAATGAGAATATTGAAACACAGGAGATTTGTTAAAATTGTAACCGAAGTCATGTGGTGAAATCCTTTGCGGCTTGAAGAAGGTGTGGACTCATCATAAATGAGCTAACGCCAAGATAGAAGACTGAACAGAGAAACACACACACACACACACACACACACACAGTAGAACAGAGTGTATGTATATCTGGGTGAAAAACTACAGAGAGCCAGCTTGGACTGTGGGGAGCAATGTACAAGGAACCCAACAGTGGTGCCTCTGTGAAGGAAGATGGATGCAAAAGTGGAATGTTTTTCTTTGTCCTCTCTTACTATTTGAATTTTCATATTTATGCCTAATTGTAATAATTAAAAATTTGCTTGTGTGACTTTTAAAAACTACTTAGGGCCATTGACTCTGGCTGGGAAGAGTTTCAGGTGATTGTTGGAGACAACTGAAGGAAGTTGTTATTTATTTATTTAGTGGTTGTTTAAAGTTAATATTTTAAGTAAAAAAGCTTCAGGCTGCAGCACCAACGGCAGAAAGAGGCCTGGAATGAAGTGAGTGCTCTCTTGGAGCTATCTGAAGGGCGGGGGGGGGGGGGGGGCAATCTGAGTTTGCCTGAGTCCTGAGTCTGCAGCTCTCTGTCTTCTCTGTGTAAACATTTGATCCCAGCCATGTTGTTTTTACTGCCTACTGGATTATGTGGCAGGACTAGTCATTCCAGATGCAGAGATCCTAATTCAGTAGCTGACTTGTTTATTTCCTGTTTGTCCTTCTTCTCCTCTTCCTCCTCTTCTTTCTCCTCCTCTTCTTTTGTTGTATATTAGGAATTGTCCCCAGGACTTTGTGTGTGCATTACTACTGAACTAGATGAGCTAGAGCCCTGACCATCTTTTATTTTATTTTATTTCTTTTTTTTTTTGGAGACAGGGTTTCTCTGTCAGCTTTAGCTGTCCTGGAAACTAAACTAGCTCTGGTAGACCAGGCTTGCCTTAAACACTCAAAGATCCCATCTGCCTCTGCCTCATGAGTGCTGGGATTGAAGATTTACACCACCACTGCCCAGCTCAGCCCTGGTCATCTTTATACTCCATATTTGAGTATATGGACTCTCCCTTTTTATTTTGATCAGGTTGCCTAGTCTGGCCTTGAATTGACCGTGTAGCTCAAGTGAGACATCTTTATGAGGGTATGCTATGTGCTAGCAAATCCTTGCACACCTTTTAGAATAGAGACATACTGTAATTCTATTTTTACAGATTGAGAGACAATGCCTCAGTTCATTAAGCGTGCTATAAAAAAATAATCACACAACTGGGCGACTTGAAAACAACAGACTTTTATACCTTATAGTCCTGGGTGTCGCAAGTCCAAGCTCAAGGTACTGACTGATAGGTTGTCTGAGGAAGGCACCTTTGTTTTGTGCTCACATGGGGCAAGGGACAAATTTTTTGGGCCTGTTTTATGAGTATGATAAACCCATTTAAAAGGGTTTTGCCTTCCTGAATTAAAACTGTGTCATTGGGCCTTGGTAAGGTTTTAGCATCTGAATGTCAAATTATTCAAATTGTATCTGAAGTACAATTATTGAGACTTGTATGTAGCACGTAACTGATTTGCCCAATATAGGGTCTTATTTTTAAAAATGAGTAATCCATTAGCAGATGCAAAAATTTGCTCATACGTTTTATAGGCAGATGTTTAACATTTTATATATCATCTACCTTTTTCTTTGGGACTTCTTTTATTGCTCTATTAATTTCATCTTTTCTGTAATCTTATAGGTTCTATTTTTTTTTTTCTTTTCTTTTTCTTTGGAGAAGTAACAAACTGGGCATGGTGGCTCACATTTGTAATTCCAACACTCTGGAAGTTGAGACAGGAAAGTCTCCAATTTGAGTCTAGCTTAGGCTACAGAGTTAGAGCCTGTATTAAAATATTAATTTCAATCCCTCCCGCCCCCAAGAAAACACAGAGGAAGATAAGGACAAGATAATTTCGTGACCAAGTTTTCCATTTCCTGTTAATTTCCCTTCTTAGTTTTTTTTTTTTATTTTTTTTTTCTATTTTGTTTGAAGTATTAGGCATTGAATCCAGGGCCTCAGGCATCTGAACAAACACCTCTACTGCTGAACTACATCCCCAGGCCTCTTAACACTTTCAGTTTTGAGGCAGAGTCTAGTCACTTTATTGTGAACAGATTCCCCAGGCTGGTTTGAACCCACTGTGTAGCACTGGCAGGCCTTGAACTTTCTGTCTTTCTCACTCTGTTCCTGAAGAGCTGAATGACTGATACTTCATGAAAACTTGATGTTCACTCAGGATCCTCCATACTGTAAGAGGGTCAGAGCTTTAGGGCAGAAGGTCTTGAGTTAAATTTTTGGCTGCATTTCTGAACAACATAAGTTTGAGCAAGAAAATTAATTGTCATAAGTGTCAGTTTTTATGCCTGTAAGATGTGCTAATAATTATAGATACCTTAAGCATTCTGGCAAATCTGGGCTTCTTATTGACTGATTCACAAGGAGAAATACACTTTAAATTGTTGGCTTGTAGATAATTGAGAGGACACATGAGGTATTTACACACATTTACAATTTCCTCAAATATTTCCTATTCTAGATTATTGTGTCATTTTATTTAAAATGCTTGTTTTGGATGACTAGGGTGGTCTCAGGTGGACTGATGTGTTGTAGCTGGCAGTGAGGCAGACACAGAGTAGGGGTCTAATAATGGAGACAAGAAGATGGACCCGTCACTTGGTGCCTGGCATAGCAGGGGCTCCACACAGATGCCCTGTGGTGGAGCTGATGGTGAGGGTCACAGGGGAACACTTGGCTAGCATGTTCAAGGTCCTGAGTTGCATCCCTGGTATCATATCACCACGTATTTCTTCCTCCTCCTCCTCTTCTTCCTCTTTTCCACGTACTCATCATGGTTATCACAGTTTATTAATTGTGACTTTTTGTTTCAGAAAAGGTATAAAAAGAAATATTTACCAAGTGCTGGCCATGTTCCTACCTTGTGGCCTTTCCTTGTAACATGCTGTGCTCCGGAAGGCAGGTCAGCTTCTGCTTTCGCTTTTCTGCAGGACCTTAGCCTTCCTGATAAGCATCACTGGTCCAGTTTACCCTCCTAGCTCTCTAGTTCAAAGGAGAAGAAAAAGTGCCAGTGGCATTTTGATTGGGATCATTTTCTTTAGGGTTCAGCCAAGTCATCCTTCCCTTTTAAGATCGAGATAAGATCCAAAGAAAGGTAGTTCCTGGTCAGTCTGGGAGGACAGGTGGGCGGGTGTGTCCTGGATGGAAGATGGGAGGAACCTGTTCAGACACTGTTCCCTGCCAGGCTCCACATGAGTCTCTTATCTTTTCAGCTTGGCAATCTCCTTTCTTCCTTCCACCAAAAGACAGTGACTGACCTAGCCTCTTTTTTTTTTTCTTTGTCTTTTCTTCTGAAAACTTCTTCTGAGACAGGATCTCTTCTGTCCAGGCTGGCCTTGAACTTGCTAAGTGACTGAGGATGACTTTAGACTTCTGATCCTCCTGTCTTCATCTCCTGAGTGCTTTGTTTGGGTTTATGCTTCCTTGCCTTGTTTGATGCAGTGTTAGGGTGCAAACCCAGGTCTTCATGTATGCTAGGCAAACACTGTGGGCCTTTTGTCCTCACTGTATAGAGGGATGACTGAGGCCTCTTGGATGACAGCGCTGGCCTGAGCTAACATTGGTTCCCTTCAGAGCGCTGTGTACAGACATTTGTTGCCCAAGGGCTGTCAGATGACAGAGGTCTTGGGCCTTAGGGACTTGCTGGTCTGGTGGTTGTGGAGGCACAAACATCAGACATCCAAAAATAGTGATGGAATGCCCTTGAGATTAAGATGTAGCACCCGAGGGACTCCAGGGTCTTAGAGAGAGGTTTCTGGGGTCTTAAGCAAGTTAGAGTTGTAGTTGAGGACTGCAGGAATATTACCAGGGACCATTTATCAAATACAATAGCTGGTTAAGCTCTTTGGTAGCTGGCATTGCAAGCCCATTCTCCATTTGAGGACCAAAGCTCAGAGAGGGAAACAATCAGCCCACAGTCACAGAGAACATTGGGATTTAAGCCTGTCTATCTTATTTCAGCTTCCTGAAGTCCTTCACACCTGAATTAAAATCTTCCCAATGTACAAAAGACTTTGATGAAGGGAGGGCATGGGGTGCCAATGATGTAGGTAGGAATAAGTTTCAGGATTTTAATGTATTTTTGAGAGTCAGAAGGCAGAGTTCAGAGTCCTGTCAGTATGGTTGCTGTTGGCCATTTAAACTTTAAAATAAAAATTTTCATTACTCAGTTGTTCTAAGTGCTTCAAAGCCTCAGGTTGGCAATATAGGCAAGGCTGTGGGGGCGTTGTCTTAATTAGTGGTGGAAGGGCCTGGCCCACTGGGGTGGTGCCATCCCTGGGCTGGTAGTCCTGGATTGTTTAAGAAAGCAGGCTGAGTGAACCATGGAGAACAGGTCAGTCAGTAGCATCTCCCATGGTGTCTGCTTCAGTTCCTGCCTCCAGGTTCCTGCCTTGAGTTCCTGCCCTGATTTCCCATAATGATTGAGTGTGACCTGGGAGTTATAAAGTGAAATCAGTCTTTTTCTCCCCGAGGTTGCTTTGGTCTTGGCATTTTATTATAGCAATAGAAAGCAAACTAAGACAGATGTGTTGTCCATAGATGTGTACCAAAGGAATTTAAGTTGTGAATCCCTCTAAGTTCCATAAATCAGAGATGTCTGCTTTCCAAGTTTTGCGGTGTTTACATACAGTCTGTTCCTTCTCTGCTTGTGTGGGGCCATTACATATACATTTTTTTTATATCCTCAGCTTTATTGTTGCATGAGAAATCATGAAGAACAGTCAGCATGCAAAAAGGCTGAAGAAAAGATGGCTTAAGGTTTAGGACTTCATTAGGCAGAAGAATGTTTGTGCGAGTGCTGACTGGGGGATGGGGAGGAATGCAGGCAGTAGGAACTGAGGTGGTTATTGGCTTTTCTGTGTAGGCTTGTAGGGGAGGTACTGGAAGGTATTGCTTGCTTTGGTGGAACTGAGAGCTATCACTATAGTGAAGAAAAAAGAGATAAATGACGGGGCAGCAGAGCTGTGTAACCAAGATGAGAGTCTTTAGTTGCTTATCCTTTGTAAGGCTCAGTTTCCCTTTGCTTAAATCATGGTATTCTGGATCTGTTTTAGAGACAGCTGGGACTCATTGAGATTGTTGGGGGGTATCATTAATTTAGAACCATTTTATGACAATGCTGAGTTGCTGTTGGCCTTTTCAACTTTGACTTTCGCTGGCTAATGTGCATACAGGTCATGTTTTGCATTATAAATGGTCCCCATGGATTTGTGTTTTGCACACTTTTTCTCCAGTTGCTGGCACTATTTTGCGAGGCTGTGGAATTTTTAGGAGGTGAAACCTAAGTGCTAGAAGTGGGTCCCTAGATGCAGACCTTACCAGTCATTAACTGAGCTGTTCCGCTGTACCCTCCTTGATGTGATAGACTGAGACCCTCTGAAGCCATGAATAGAAATAAACTTTCCTAAACCTGTGTCAAGTATGTTGGTCACAGAGACTGAAAAAGGGACTAATATGGATGCTGTTTGCTGCTATTTTTTCTTGATTTCATTTCATAAACATACAGTGGAGTTTTCCAGAATCGCACAGTGTATGATATTGTCCTGGCTCTGTGGGCTGTTATTTGCATTTTGTTTACGAAATTAATAAAAATTCTTACTGGGGCCTGAGGAGATGGATCACGTTGAAAAAGTGCTTGCTGAACCTAGCCACGCCAGTGAGCTCCAGCTTCAGTGAGAGACTCCATCTCAAAAAATTTGGTAGCAAGCAGTCAAGAAAGCCCCCTACATTAACCCCTGTCCTCCACATTAGCATACTTAAACAAGTACCCTCACACAGTACATGTATTAACATGTATGCGTAACACACACATACAAGAATTCTTAGGGCTCCTCGATCAATGTTAAGATGATAACAAAGTCCTGACATCCCATTTGATAGCCGGTGCCTTCAGATAGTGTTGCATAGGTTGTTGGGCAGAAGCTGAAGTGATAGGGTGTGTGACAAACCCCGTATGCACAGTAACCTGTCACCAATCCTGCGCCACCATTGCTCATCATGGCAGTCATCAGGTAGGGAGGCAGCAGGGACCCTGCGCTCACTAGTTGTCTGTCTGCTTGACACAAGCTAGAGTCATCTGAGAGGGTGATCAAGACAATGCCTCCATAAGGCACGCGGATCTCTGGGAGCTCGAGGCCAGCCTGGTGCGAGTTCCAGAACAGCCAGAACTACACAGAGAAACCCTGTCTTGAAAAACAAAACAATAAAACGGTTGCAGGAAGCCTGTGAAGCATTTTCCCAATTAGTGGTTGCTGCGAGAGGGCACAACCCATTGTGGGTAGGGCCACCCCTGGACTTGCAGTCCTGGGTTCTATAAGAAAGCAGGCTCTGAGCAAGCTGTGGGGAGTAAGCCAGCAATCAGCATCCATCCATGGCCTCTGTATCAGCTGCTACTTCTGGCTTCCTGTCCTTTTGAGTTCCTGTCCCACCTTCCTTCAGGGACAGATTATGGTGTGGAAGTGTAATCCAAATAAAGGGTTTCCTCCCAAACTTGCTTTTGGGGTTATGGTATTTCATCATAGTAATAGTAACCCTGCCTGAGACAGACAGACCAGACCACCTAGTGTGGAGAGAAGGGACATGGAGAGGAGGGAGGCTGGCGATTAGCTTGCCAGCCTTGGAGGTTGTGTGGGTCCAGACCAAGTCCACTGGCAGCTTAGGCTCTCAGTAGGACGGTGCTGGAGGGGCTGTGGTGTGAGGAGTGAAGAGCTGTGGTGGCTGCAGGGTCTGTCTTCAGGTGTGGGCTGCACAGGCACAGAATGGCACCTGTTAACTGCATTCCCGAGAATGGGGAGAGGGAAGATAGCAAGGGGGAGAAGGCTCAGGAAGATAGTGGGGAGTGGGGGTGCTCAGGAAGAGAAGGAGTGGGGGGCTCAGGAAGAGAAGTAGGGGTGCTTAGGAAGAGAAGGAGTGGGGGGCTCAGGAAAAGGAGTGGGGGGCTCAGGAAGAGAAGTAGGGGGGCTTAGGAAGAGAAGGAGTGGGGGGCTCAGGAAGAGGAGTGGGGGGCTCAGGAAGAGAAGTAGGGGTGCTTAGGAAGAGAAGGAGTGGGGGGCTCAGGAAAAGGAGTGGGGGCTCAGGAAGAGAAGTAGGGGTGCTTAGGAAGAGAAGGAGTGGGGGGCTCAGGAAGAGGAGTGGGGGCTCAGGAAGAGAAGTAGGGGTGCTTAGGAAGAGAAGGAGTGGGGGGCTCAGGAAAAGAAGGAGTGGGGGATGGGTGGTCTCAGGAAAACAAGGACTGGGCAGGGGTGGAGAGGAGGGGTTGGGAAGAGAACCTGTTCCCTAGCCTGTTCTGAAGCAGCTCTCCTCTTTTTTTGAGACAGGGCTGCTATGCCTCGCCGGACAAAGTAGAGGGCTGAGGTGTGACAGAGTACAGGTGTTTTGTTTTCAAAAAAGAAAAAAAATCCCAATGTGTTGTGGAGTTGGGGGTGGGGAGGTTGGCGGTCCACATGCAGAAGAATAAAGGGGAAAAGAGGGAGTGGCGAGGGTGTGTGTAGGAAAATGGGTTTCCGGGCTGTGCGTGGAGAGCTGGGATGCTTCCCTGCGCTTCTGCGGGAAAGTTGCTACCACTGTCACGGAGGCTGGAGTCTGGAGCACGTGGAAGGTTTGTCTTTGCCTCAGGTGAGCTTGACAGGTAATGTGAAGCAAATGAGCCGTGATGTGATATAAGATCTCTCAGAAATAGCTTAGTATTCTTAATGTTTATTCGGCACCAGTATTTTTAAAGTGTTCGATGAAGACTTAGAGTATTTCCCAAACATACTTGTAGTTATACTTTACTGCAAACAGGCTGTGTGTGAGAGAGTAAGAGCATGTGTGTTCAGGTACATACCAAGGAGAGACTCAGCATGTGCATGTCTTCTGTCAGAGGAAGAGGGACACGAAGTTACCAGTTATAAAGGGCTTGGGTCTGAGATTGGTTTATGTTAGATAATAATAACCATTGTTTCATTATTATTTGTTCAAGTTAGTTTAAAAGCCTGTATTGTCTCTCAGGTTCTTGCACAGCCTCTCTGAACACAAAAAGAACATGCTAATTCTACTTACCCACCATCCTGAGGGAGGATATGACAGTGTTCTGTGATATGAGCTCCTACTGACCACCGAGTCTTGAGTTCATTTTCGGCTTTGATGCCTTCTGTCAAGCTCAAGTGATGAAAAAGTAGGCAGGGGAGGAATTCATAATGGGAAGTCAGTCATGGCTTGCTAGGATTTTGGCAGCTGTTCATGACAGGTGGAGCCAGGTCCCACACTTCCCTTTACTCCTTTGCTGGCTTTGGCCTGCTAGGTCACTTTCTTTTGTGAGCTTTTGTGCCTCCCATTGGCGGCTACAGTTATTACTCATTGTCTCTGCCTAGTGGAGGGCAAGTGTGTGTCTATGATCAGCAGTCTTTTCAGACACTTCGTGTCCATTTCAATGGGGCGTATGGGATTTGGAAGACTCTGAGAAGTTAGTGCTTTCATTGTAATGGTCTTCAGAGTGAACTTTTCCTGTCTGCTCATTCATTTGCTAGGAATTATCAGTCCCGCATCATCATATATAACCCTTAGCAGAAATCCTGCTATTAGCTCAGACTTAGAAACTGAGGATCAGAGCCGGGCGGTGGTGGCGCATGCCTTTAATCCCAGCACTCAGGAGGCTGAGGTAGGGGGATCTCTGTGAGTTCTAGGGCAAGGCCAGCCTGGTCTACAAGAGCTAATTCCAGGACAGGCTCCAAAGCTCCAGAGAAACAATGTCTCAAAAAACAGAAAAAAAAAAAAGAAACTGAGGATCAGAGTGGGAGCCTGACTCAAATGCCCCTTCCTCCAGGAAACGGTTACCAGGTTACTCTGGATTTCAGGCTTCCTAGCATCTTCTAACTTTCCATGTCCCTGCACAAGGGTGATGTATCCAGTTGCTGCTCCTCTTTTACAGGAGCTTCACAAGAATGGGAACCATGTGGGTCTTGTTTGCATTTCCTCAGGGCTTACAAAATGTACCTGCAGACTCCAGCACTCAGGGAATGTTGCTGCATCAATGTCCGCCCCATCTGCCCCACCCACGTCTTTAATTGCTGTGAATGCCAGTAAGGAACCTGTAAGGAACCAGGGCTCCATGGCCTTCATCTCTGTAGATCACATGTGTTGCTGTCTGTGAGGAGAAAAGGGAATCTTACCATTCTTGTCGGGTGTTAGAATCATGTAAGTTTTGGACAAAGGATTATAGCTTCACACCCTTGCCATTTATTACATTTTTTATATGGAATTTGCATAGTCACTGTCATTCTTTAACCCTTAAGGTTAGAGAATTGGAGGTACAATGTGTACTGTGCTTAAATGATATGAGATAGCTTACTCTTGTCTTTTCCACAGAAAAAGTGTTTTTTTTTTATAGTTTTAGACTTAAGTAAAGTTTTAAGCATGTACTCTTCAGCTTGCCACCCACCTTCCCTCTAATATTAGTAACTCACATGATACAGTGATCAAAAGCCAAGAGATTTAGATTGGCACAGTGCTGCTGAGTAGATGCTATTGGCATTTCGCTGGCTTCCTTACATTTCCCGGTCTGTGATCCAGTTCAGGATCAACGTGTCCCATCGTTGGTGTCTCTGCATAACCGGCCTCAGACAGAGTTTAGGCATCTCTTAGTTTTCATGACCTTATGGGTTTTTTCCTCCATTTTTCATCGGAATTAAACTTTTTTTTTGGAGAATTTCACACACAAGTACATTAGAATGATCTTCAGTTGGTTTTGGTGATTTTTATGATTCATTTGAATTAATGCATTTTGGCAAGAGCACCACATAAGTGATTTTGTACTTTTCCTGTGGTATACGTCAAGTCTGCATAACACTGTGTCTTATTACTGATAATGCTGACTTTGATTACCTGGTTAGCACATCATCCATTTCATTCCTGCACTGGTATTGTTTCTTTTTTCTTTGTAATTAGCAAGTATCTTGAGAGAGATACTTCTGTGTAGAAGGATAGTTCACTTCAGATTACACCTGCTGCCTACGAAAGGTGCATCCCAGGTCTCCTGATAGAATTGTTGTGACTATACGGGCCATTTATGGCAGTTTCTCTCTTCCTAGTGGAGAGTGATTTTCATGGTTTTGAAATGAAGGCGTTTTGAGTTTTGGAAGGGCTGCCTCTGATTGTTCAGAACGGTGTGCATCTCACAGCTCTACAGCAAGGCATTTCCCAGTCCAGTACACACTGTTATTTTCTGCTCTCAACTCCATTATCTAAAAAAGATGTCTGTTACCTGCTAAACCAGTTATCTGATGCATATCCTGAAAAGCACAAATGTGTGAAATTGTTGTCTAGAGAAGCTGGTAAAATATGAACTTTGAATGCGAGACAGTGCCACAGTTGTTGTCTAACGCCGTTCTCTTTCCCTGGGGCTGAGCTAGGCTGTGAAAGGTCCCCAGAGGACTGAGACACTCAGGAAGAGAATCACAAACTCTTCTGGGTTTAGGGGTCAGAGCCCACCACAGGGGCTGCTCTCCTGAGCTTCCATCTCCTGGCCCTCTTGGCCCTGTGAGATCGCCCTGCAGTGCACCTGCTGATTCTCATTTTCAGAATCTCAGTGACTCTGTTTGTCACTTCTGCCTGAGGCACAGGCAATTGACTTCATAAGCTCCCTGCCAAGGGGACTTGAAGTCTCTCAGGAAACTTCTAAGAGAAACTGATTCAACATGATGAAGCCTAGCATCAGGGTGAAAATTCTGTTGAGATAAACTCTTGAAAAGTAGATTCTGGGCTGTGAGATAGCTCTGCAGTTAAAGGCACTTGCCACCAAGCCTGATGACTGAGGTAGGTCT
Source organism: Chionomys nivalis (assembly GCF_950005125.1). Lineage (NCBI taxonomy): Eukaryota > Metazoa > Chordata > Mammalia > Rodentia > Cricetidae > Chionomys > Chionomys nivalis. Next base: position 33,264,277 of record NC_080094.1, read on the forward strand.
CTGGGACCCCTGTGGTAGAGGGCGAGAAGTGACTCGCAAGTCTCCTCTATCTCCATATGCTTACGGTAGCTGTGCATGCAGCCACATATATGAACACATTTGTACACACAGAAATGTTAGAAAAAAGTAGATTCTGGTCTGTCTATACACCTCCCCTCCCGCCTTTTAAAAGATTTTGTCTTCATGTGAGCTATTATTGGCTTGTTCAAATAGGACAATCACGAAAATACTGTTAGTAGGTGTGACTGGTTCCCTCTCACTAGCACTGAGAACAACAGCCTGTTCCTGCTAGAGAAGGTGAACTGTGGAGGTGAACTGGTGTCATCTGCTTTTGATGACATCAGTGGCCCAGCGCTGAAAGGATAGCCGCACTCCAGAGGCAGGCTTTCCCTGGGGGCACTGTGGTAGTTGTAGGTGTAATTGACCCCCATAAGCTCATAGGGAGTGGCACTATTAGTAGTTGTGGCTTTGTTGGAGTGGGTATGTCCTTGTTGAAGGAAATATCTCACTGTGGGTGGGTGGAGGGGCTTTGAGTTGCCACGAACCCCATCATGGTGATAATGGACTAAACCTCTAAAACTGGAAGTGAGCCAACCTAATTAAATGTTTTCCTGGTAAGAGTTGCCAGGTCATGATAATAGATACCCTAGATTCAGAGCAGTAGATACCCTAGGAATGACAGAGGTGGGTATCAGGACTAGGGCATCGCTGTGATAGGCCTTACCATGCTTTTGTTTGTTTAGAGTAATATAGACCTTGGAACTGTGGATTTGAGAAGCAGTGGAATTCTTTAAGCACTGCTTAATGTTCCGTAATAGTAGGAGCATAGAAGACAGAGGTAGGTGCTAAGAGTTGTTTGAACTGTCGGGGGCTCACTCAGGAGGTTTCAGAGGAGAATTTTAGTGTGCTTGCCTAGAGATCATTCTTGTGATATTTTGGTGAAGAAAGTGGCTGCCTTTTGCCCTTTTCTGAATAGTCTGCCTGAGCTAAAGTGAAGAGTTTTCAATTAATTCCATTGGCAGAGAGCCTCTCAAACAGCCTAGAATAGACTCTGTCATGTGTTTACCAGTGTTCACACTGATAAAGAGTTAGAATGAAAAGAAGCAAGCTTAGCAGGATAAATTTTAAAATGTAAGTTTTGAGGAGAAAAAGAGCACTAGGAAGTAGAATAGAGCCAAATCCTGTGTTCAAGAAGATAAACAGATTAAGAAATGGAATAAAGGGAGTGGTGACCTCAGGGCAAGATTCCACAATTTTTCAGTTTGTGAAAAGGAAATAAGAAAAGCTTAGAGGGGGTGTGATAGGGCACACCTTTAATCTCAGCACAGGGTTGGGAAGGGAAGGCCGAGGCTGGCAGGTCTCTGAGTTTGAGGCCAACCTGGTCTACAGAGCCAGTTTCAGGACAGCCAAGCCTAGGCAGTGAAAGACAGAAAGCTGGTTAAGATGTATTTGAACGGCGGTGGTGATGGGAGAGTTATTTCAGCTCTATCCAGCAGCAGAACTTGGCAGCTTTGCCCATGTGGTTTAGAGTTAAGGATAAAAGAAAGGCGTTCTGGAAAAGAGTTAAGTTGTTGAGGCCAGGCATGTGTCAGGGGTCTCCCTAAATGGAGGCCTAGTAGAGAGACCATTGAGTAAAGCGGTGAAGTTGAAACATGGATTGGCTTGATGAACTCAAGATGTTAGAGATGCCAGAGTTGTGGGAGACCTGACAAGGAGAGCTGCTAACAGGGAGTGAAGCCAGCCCAAGAAAAAGACGTGTTTTGCAGTCAGTAAAGCTAAATGGAATTGGAGATTGGAGAGCGTTTTGACATCAGACATGGGAATGCAGAGTTTGGAGTTTTCCCAGCTGGTTTTCCATCTTGGTTTGGTTCAGTTTTCCTTGCTATGCTCCCTTCCATTTTGGAATGGTAATGTACATATCCTGTGCCATTATATGTTGGATGTATGGGATCTGCCTTTTGATTTTGACTTTTACAGGTGATTAACGTTAAGAGATTGCATAAATCTCAATGTATACTGGTCACTAATAAATAATTCTGAGATTATCTGCCCTTCCTGCTAAGAAAATAAACTGTAGAATCAGGGGAAGAGTTGTCATCCTTTCCTGGAGCATTAAGTGCTTCTTGGTTGTTTCTGATTTGATCTTGTCTTAAATTCTTTTGTTCTTGATTTTGAAGAGTCAGAAGATTTTGTAGTATAGCCCCTGCTTTTGTTGTACTAAGTTCTGTAGTACTTTTGTAGCTTGTAGTAAAATTGAGGACTCACTGAGATTTGGAATATCAGGGAAGGTATTTGGAGAGAGAGAGCTCAGAGCCAAAATATGGATTGCCCAATGAGGATAATTGTACGAGGAGAAGGGAAAACTCTTGGGGGGCCCAGAGGCCTTGTTTATAGACAGGAAAAAATTCATCATGGCTCCGTGTTAGTCTTGTGCTCCATAGATGCTGCCGGTACTTTGATTTTTGTGTGGGTTTTATGTGATGTGGTTCTATTTGCTCGTTTATCTTTATAAACACTGTGGCTATTCTCATCTCTCCTCAGTGACTCCAGGAAGCTAAGGGCCTCTTCGTGTTGGAGGGCTTCCTATTTCAAGTGCTTCCTTGAGTCTCTCAAGCTTTGCCAATGTAAGCCCGGTAGCCTTGGACCCTGAAGGAGGCTCAGTGGACACTTCACTGTGCTGGAGAAAGCAGGTTGAATTAAAATTCACTGGTAATCATCAAAGATTAGAAAGGTGACACTTGAGAGGAGAGGACTTGCGTGACACAGAAGTAGGACTGCTCATTTGATGTCATCCTCTTATCTCAGGATGAGACCTCTTGCCCCAGACAGTCACTGGCATTGCTTTTTGTGTTACCTTCTCCTTGAAATGAGGTCCAATTAAAGGTGTAACTGTGTCACTAGCTGCAACCCGAGACTTCCTTTACCCTCACATTGCCGTCCTAGGGAGGGCACCGCTCTGTTGGTTTTATAAGGCTTGTTCAGTGGAACCAGTGCCAAGGGCTTCTCATCCTTCAGAAAACACTGCAGTGTTGATGATATCTAGAAGCTTCTGTGTGTACTTCAGTCCTTCTGGCCCCACCACAAGGCATTTCTTCTGCTTCTCAGAGGTGGCAGTGTATTTGCTTTCAAGGAATCTGGGGTAAATTGTGAAGCGTTGAGAACCTGTCAACCTGCTAATACTGTCTGGTGTTCACAGCTCAGCTGTTATTAGTAACCCCATTTTGCAGAAGTTACCCTCTTCCGGACACTAGGAAGTGAAGAAACTGTTAGTGAGTTAGAAGATTGAGAGTTAGGGAACTACAGGACACCCTGGAGAGGGAGAAAAAAGGAGAGAGTGAAAGTGGAATGTGGACATAAAGGAGAGAAGGGGAGGGACGGAGCGAGAAATTCCCAGTGCGGAGGAGAGAATGCACCTCCTTCTCTCATTAGTGGCTATTTTAACATCTTCAATGAGAAATTAGAAAACCCAACCCACTCATGCAGAATTTGCCTCAGACAGGTTGCATTAAATTTTATTTTGTTGAAAGTAGTTAATTTCTTCACATCGGCCCTCATTTTCATTGCTATCTCTGCCTGAAGGCTCTGTGGTGGGGGAAAAAGTAAAATCCAGCCATGTTCTTATGTAGTGGTCTGGGAAGCTCCAGAGTCTTTAGACTGGGTACCAGACTGGGTACCATCTGGTGGCAGAAGCTTCCTTCTGAGATTGCCATCCTCCCATCTTCTGTCCTATTTCGTGCCTGGTCTCTGTCATGTATCTGGGAGTGAGACTGGGAGACTTGAGTGAGTTGAGTTAGACTTTGGGGAGCTGAGCATCCTTTCAGGGAGATACCACTTAACTGTGCTCCTGTTGTCCTGTGAAACCCCTCTCCATGTTCCCAAAGAAACCAGAAATCCAGATTCATGAGTAAGATCTTCTGATTTTGAAAATGCAGTCACTAATGGGAGCTTCTTGGCAGCAGCAGTCCCAGTCCAAGGATGACATTTTCAAACTTCTGGTTTCCAACAACTGCTTAACACTCTTCTCCTTAGATTTATTTACATTCTCAGTTTTCTTTGGCCATTTCCCCTTATACTTTCCTGTCACAATTGGGTTGTCCCTATTCTGGGCAGTGTCTTTGAGAAATGTTTTGTGCTCATTGCCTTCTTGTTCCTAAGCAGCTTTCAACTTCATGGAGTACTTAGGCAAGCCGTGAAAACCAATGATCTGGAGATTGGAGTTGGAGCCATGGGGACACCAGGAACCTGGGTCTCCTCCAGACTTGGCTCTGGAAGGACTCCTCTGAACTCTGCTTGAAGTCTGGGCAGCAGATTACAGATACTTTCTTTCAGAGTGCTCACATCCTGTTAGCCCAGTCTGAAAGGCAGAGCAGTCCACAATTGTTCCTAGCTTATGGCTGAGCAGTGAGTTGTTAAAGCCCAGATTAGAGGTCCAGTACTCGGAGCTGACTCTGGTCCTGAGATCTTTGGTCTTATAGCCCTGCACTACCCTTGTGAAGTGCACATTCTGCTGAGGGTCTGCTTATCTGCTTGGTTCTTTTCCCAGTCTCCCATCTGGTTTTCTTCTTGCCCATTTGGTTTCCTGCAGGGCCTGTTATAGTTTAGGTTCTCTCCTCTGACTGTTGGTTGGGGTATAGGTTGAACTTCTGAGACTGTTAATAGCTGAGTGGAGAAGAAAAACAAGTTGGGTCACTGGAGCATAACCTTCTCAACTAGTGTTTCCTCCTCAGGGCCAGATTTAATAGGTTTGGGTGCAGCCTGGGCCTGGGCTGTGGAAAGCCCTCTGGATATTCTTGTGTGCAACAGAGTTGGAAAACTGGGTAGAAATCTTTGCTGGATTTTACCTTACTGGGTGAGCACCAAGAATGGCATTCCCTGCATATGGGTCAGCCCTGAATTGTGCTCAGAAGCCACAGGGCTCCCCTGCGTGACAGTACCGGCTTTGTTCTGTTCCACTTTGGCCAGTCTTCTACTCAGGCCTGGTGTTTTCTCATGTGACCGTGCAGTCTGGAAGGAACCAGGCCAGTAGAGAGCTGTTTCTGTCAAGCAAGACCTGTTTGGGCTGAGGGAGGCAACTGGCTGGGTTCTGAATGCAAAGATTTTCCTGGAAAGGAACTTCCTGGTGATCTACTCGTCAGTATAAAATCATGATCGTGTTTCTGTTTTTGGAGCAACTTCGCTTTACTGATCAAGCCATCAAAAATCCAGGCTCCCTTTGGTTCAGCTTCCCAGACCTGGGTGAGGTGAGAATCATCAGCTTCCAAGGTGGCTTTGTTTTTATGGGCTGTCTAGTGTGCCATGCTGAATCATGCAGGCTCCTATAGGGCACAGTTCTTAATTATATGCTTTTGTCCCTCAGCAAGCCTTAAACGAGGAAGCATATATTTGTCCATCTGTTCCTGCCCCTGGCTGCTATGGTTTTCTAATTTAAATGAGTGGCATCAAGGCTTTGCCCTGGGAAATCACTGAGGACAAAGACTACACTGCTTCCCGTGGACAGTCAGCATGGAGACAGAATGACCAGATGAAATTTCCAAATTTTTAAAAAGTGACAGAATCTTGATGGTTCTGATAATCTTTTTATGAGCTGTGGCCTCTCAAGTGTGCTGATGAAGACAGAGTTTTTCATACCCAAAACTTTTGAAGCTTTTCATAAATCAGCTATCTATCCTCATTGTTCTAAGATTTGAACGGAAAATATGGTAAAATGTATTTTCTATATTCCCTCCATTTTAACTCATTTAGGGAAAGGATTGGGAAATGTAATAAAATAAATCTCTCTTCTGGAATGGGGGCTCCCATTGGGCAGGACGGAGCTGTAGAACTTTAGTTGGTATGGGCACACAGTAGTAAAATAACATTTGTCGAATAAGTGGAAAAATCTTGATTTTATAATCAAAATGTATGTCTGATGTCTGCTTGGTCTTGGGATACCTGATTTATCTGTCATATCTTTTAGTAAAAATTTGTATGTTAGCATAGTGTATTGTAACCAGAGGCTGTGCTTTATTTCCTGGACACCCAGTCCTGAGTAATCACACAAAAATGTATATTAATTACAAACTGTTTGACCTATTAGTTCAGGCTTATTATGAACTAGCTTTTACAACTTAAATTAACCCCTTTTTATTATTCTATATTTTACCATGAGCTCATGGCTTGTTACCTCACCTCTTGCGTCTCTGGTGGCTGCTTGTGTCTCCCCCAACTCTGCCTTCTTTCTCTCTCCATCTCTGCTTGTACTTCCCGCTGAGCTATATTCTATCCTGCCATAGGCCAGAGCCGCTTCTTTATTAACCAATGATAATAAAACATATTCACAGCATACAGAGCGCAAACCCACATCATCTCCCCTTTTCTTTCTAATTAAAAGGGAAGGGTTTTACTTTGATATAGTAAGATTATATATACCAAAACAGATATCTAGGAAGAATTACAGTTAAAATATTTAGTCCATTTGTATTAGGCAAGATTAAAGAAAATACTTTATCATCTATCTCATCTTTGTTAATCAAAAGTTTCATATCTAATTTATTTTTTATCATAATTAAGGAAAACTATAATCATGACTATCTAGTCTTCAACTCCATTAAAGACCCCAGAAGGATATAATGTTACCTAAGTAAACAGGAAGTACACTATAAGCAACTTCTAAAATTCTAGAAATGACAGAGATATCTGGTTGCCTGGACAGTCACCCAAAGTTCTTCTGTAACATAGAGATTTCTCAGTGAAGCAGAAAATTTGAAGGACTGAACCACCTGTTTTGGCAAAATTTACCAGTTGCTTTCTTCTGTGTACTGAAGAATGTCTGACAGACTCTTCCATGAAGCAGGAACCCTGAAGGACTGTCACAACTTGTTTTGGCAAGTTCAGCCGTCATTTTTTCCTGTGGGTCCTGCATGTTTAGTTTATACAGCATACCATCAAGCAGCCCAGGCAAGAGTACTTTCTTGCCCAGTGGCTTAATTTTACTGTAAAGAAAGTAAACTCCATGTAGAGTTTTTTTTTTGATGGCCATCATCTTCTCTGAAGTATGAAAAGACATGTCTCATTGTCAAGAAAAGTTTTTCTTAAAACACTTAAATGCCATATTCTGTATGTCTTTGAAGTGTCTGAAGATTACCTACCCATCTAAATATACACCTCTGTATAGCTACAAGACTTAACTAACATGATTATAAGTTTGACTATTATAGATGACTGTTAATTTGTATTTATTAACTATACGTTACATTTTAAGTGAGCTACATAAATATAATACCTTAAATAAGAGTAGAAATATACATACAGTATAAAATTTCATTATAAATGGTTGCAAGCTATCATATGGTTGCTGGGAATTGAACTCAGGACCTCTGGAAGGGCAACCAGTTCTCTTAACTGCTGAACCATCTCTCTGTCCCAACCCATCTATATTCTATCCTTCCAAAGTAGCTTCTTTATTAACTAATGGTAATAAAACATATTCATAGTATGCAGAGGGGTATCTTACATCAGCACAATAGCCACACAATTGCTGTGCAGTTAGTTTTGTTTGTGCAAAGGTGTGTGTAAGAGGATTAAGTCAAATCCAACATACAAATGAGAAATCCAGGCCTCAGCTAAGTTGGCTAGTATACCCAGAGTCCCAATGCTCTCAGGAGTCAAGGCATCAACCCAGGTCCATCCCCTTGCTCCACCAAGGTTAAACCTTTTTCTCTTGGCAGTATGAAGAGTAGGTGTTCTGCTCAAAAGAAAGATTACAAAAAGCCAGGGTTGCACTGTGACTGGACATGAAAAGTCTTGGGGGAAAAGTTCAGCAGTTAAATCTGAACTTCTGTCACTGCCCCTCCCCTGGGTAGTTTATTTGGTTGATGGTGTCATAAAAGGGATCAGTCTTCTTTCCACAGGTCAGCCACTGTATCCTACCCCCAAAGGAAACTTTCATTGAGAACATTTTTCTAGAATATGGATAAATCTGAAGAGAGTTATAGAAGTAGATGGAAGTGCAGAGGATTCCTTTCCACGTGTCTCATGGTGCTGTCATTGTATACGGAGACCTTTGGGTTATAGTTACTTATGTTTGAACACAAGTAAACGGCAAAGGCATTAAAGATGTTTGTAAGCAGCTGGTGGATAATTGTATACCATCTTTTTAAAATTCTCCCTTTGTAGAGGAGTTTGTTGGTTGTGTGTTTTGGGGAAACATGCCAAAGACGTGGGCATATGCACTTCCTTGCCTTCTTCCCCTTTCTCTATCTTATCTCTTTTGAGGGGCTGTCTTAGGTAGCCCAGGCTGGCCTCTGGATGACCTTGAACTCCTGGTCCTCCTTCCTGTAATTTTACAAGACCCAAGATTGTAGCCTTGGCTCATCACACTTTGTCTTATTTAAGGTTTTATTGCTATGAAGAGACACCATGATCATGCCAACTCTTATAAAGAAAAACACTGAACTGGGGCAGACTTACAGGTTCAGAGGTTTTAGTCCATTGTTGTCATAATGGGAAGCATGATGGCACACAGATAGACATGGTGCTGGAGAGGTAGCTGAGAGTTCTACATCTGGATCTGCAGGCAGCCGGAAGAGGCTGTTAGACACTCTAGGCCCGACTTGAGCTTCTGAGACCTCATAACCAACCCCCAGTGACACACTTCGTCTAAGAAAGTCTCAGCTTCTAATAGTGCCACTCCCTTTGTGGGTCATTTTCATTCAGATCACCAGGTACTGCGACACTTTCTGTTTGTTATCTTTCCTGTGACTCCAGAGGGGTTGGAAGGGTCCTTGTGTTTGGTTCTAATGTCAGGGTCACAGTGATAATCTCTGTGAAGAAGATGAATCTTATTCCTGTTCTTTGGAGTGAATATCTGCCAAATTAACTGACATTTGTGGGAAAAAAGCTTCTGCACCTAACAGTTTAAGATAGCAACTTGACTCGCACACTTGAGTTCAAGAATAATATCTTGCTTTCACTTAGCAGCTTTGTCTATTCTTTCAGTCCACTGCAGTTTCCCTCTGTATTTGTGGGAGTGTTTCCAGAGTTCCCTAGATGATTTCTGAGGTGGAAGATGGAAGCAATCCTATGTATGTTGTGTCTTTCCCTATACATTCTGCCATAAAGCTTAACTTATAAAGTAGGCTCAGGAAGAAATTCAAAACAGCAACTGATAATACAAAATAGTGCAGTTATAATGAAGTACTCTAGTAAAAGTTATGCAAATGGGATCTTGAAAGAGATAAGATAGACAACAATGCAGTTGAGTCAACTAGAAGATGCAGATAATGGATTGCTCCTGTGGGCATAGTTGTAGGAAGGAGTGAGCCGCTTGTTTGTTCCCAGCTAGCTTAGACCCAAATAATCACACAGAAACTGTATTAATTAAAACACTGCTTGGCCCATTAGCTCTAACTTCTTTTTTTTTTATATTTATTTATTTATTATGTATACAATATTCTGTCTGTGTGTATGCCTGAAGGCCAGAAGAGGGCGCCAGACCTCTTTACAGATGGTTGTGAGCCACCATGTGGTTGCTGGGAATTGAACTCAGGACCTTTGGAAGAGCAGGCAATGCTCTTAACCACTGAGCCATCTCTCCAGCCCCTAGCTCTAACTTCTTATTGGCTAATTCTTACATATCAATTTAACCCATCTCCATTAATCTATGTATCACCACGAGGTCATGTCATACCAGCAAAGTTTCAGCACGTCTATCTCCAGCAGCGGATCCATGGCAGATCCCTGATTCTGCCCTTCTTTCTCCCAGCATTCAGTCCAGTCCTCCTTGCCTACCTAAGTTCTGCCCTATCAACAGGCCAAGGCAGAGCGGGGTGGGGGTCTGTGGTGGTGTGTGTGGGTTCTAAAACCAAATGTTCGGCTGCCAGATGATGATGGAAGTCACAAAATAATCCCATACCAGTTCAGAATTATAAATAATAAAAGGCTTATTTATTTAAGGGAAAACTTACAGATCACTGTCCTAGATAACCGTCCTCTGCGCCGACAGGAATAGAGTCTAGCAGCTGGAAGTGGGAGCGGAAGCAAAAGTGGAAAGCAAGAGAGCAGGCACATGCTTTACAACTGCTTTTAGAGTATCAGAGACCACGCCCAAGTGGGCTGGTATCGTAAAGGCTATTGGCTGAAGGAGTGGAATGTGCTCCCACAACACCCAATCATTCATCCAGATTTTTGTGCTGTATGAGGACAGTGCCAGGTATTGTAAAATCTATGAAAAGTTGGGCATCATTCTCAGGAAGATCCAGGCAGATGCAGAAGACAAGTGCATAGTCACCCCACTATCTACAGGTCTAATTAACAAGCCCATTAAGTGCTGTGGCATGTTCTAGAACCGCACATGAGATACTGGCTGGAAGAGGCAAGTTGTTACCTGGCCTGATTGTGTGTTTCTGATCCCTTCCTTAAGTCAGGCAAGGTGTTAAAAGTCTCAACATTAACAGCCCCAACTCGACATGGCTCATCTTAGCCTTACTGCCTGTGAATTCCATGTTGCTATGATAGTGACTTTGTCTTTCCCTCTTGCATGGGGTTGCCTGCAGGAATGGATGGGTGGTGCTGCCTGTTCCTCCCTGCTGCATCTGAAGCTGGCATTAGGATGCAGGTCATGGCACTGTGACTTAGCTGACTATTGTGTGTGGAGGTGGATCCTGAGAACCATATAGGAATCAGCGTGCTCCCACGATAGCTTTTCCCCCCAATAATTCTTTTCTTTCTTTTCTTTCCTTTACTTTTCTTTTTTTTCTTTCTTTTTTTGGTTTTTTGAGACAGGGTCTCTCTGTAGCTTTGGTGCCTGTCCCGGAACTAGCTCTTGTAGACCAGGCTGGCCTCGAACTCCCAGAGATCTGCCTGCCTCTGGCTCCTGAGTGCTGGGATTAAAGGCGTGCACCACCACCGCTCAGCTTTTCTTTTCTTTTCTTTCTTTCTTTTTTTTTTTTTTTGGTGTATTTTATTTTTTGAGACAGTCTAATTTTCTGCCCTGACTGGCCTCCAAGTCACATCTTCCTGCCTCAGCCACCTGTATTCTTTGTATCAAAGGTGTGCATCACCACACTTGGCTTGGTCTGATTTCATGGAGAGCAAGTAAGAGCTGTCAACAGTTCCTGACTGTGCACTGATATCTCTTAATTTCTTCCAAGTATTCGGGATCAGATAGGAAGGTGGGAGCAGCCTAAGAAGAGGGAGCTGCAGGGAGACTGGCTCAATATCCCTGAATTTGGTTCTGGATTTAGATGTCAGGGAGCTCTTTCTTTGGGTGTTCAGGATGTGTGCTCATCCATCTTCCTGTCTTGGGCTTTAGCTGGGCGAGGGAGTGTGTGTGCCTCTCAGTGCGGTGGAGTCTGAGGAGTGCAGTCTCCTGAGTGAGCCTGTGCTGTTTGTGTTGGGGGGTATTTAGGACAGTTATACTTGGAAGCTGTTTGATTATCTGAAATTCAACGTGATTGGACAGCAACTATTTTATTTGGAGCTCTCATTTATAAAGGAAAAGAAGTGCAGCTGGGTAGAGGCAGGAAACTGAGGGGCTGCCTAAGAAATCAGGAGTGCTCCTTGAAAGCAGAAGGGTGTTATTGGGGTAGCTTTGATTCTTGGGTATTATTTTGCATAATGGAAACACACAAGTGTAGAGAGGGGCAGAGGCCAATCTAGACTGCACTAGAGAGCGAGCCAGGGCACAGGGACAGGTGGATTGCCAGGCTAGCCATTGTCCTCTGTGGGGAAGGAGAGGAGGCTGAGTCAGTCATGAACTTGTCCGGAAGCAGGAGGAAACACAGTGTTTTGAAGGTGTCTTTTAGTTTAACTACATTGGTTTTAATTATAAAAGTTGTCACAAATCATGCCGAAACCGTTCCACCAGTGACATGTTTAAGTTTATTTTTTGTCCCCCAATGCCCTGCTTATTCTCTCTGCAAAGGTCCTAGGCAAACAGCTTCCTGCTCAGAAAAGCTTTGTGCATCTGGAAGCATAGCTGTGCATATTCTTTTGGCTTTGTTGAGGTGCAACGTGGTGGCCTCTGAGAAGCTATTTCTATCACTTATGGTGTCCGTTGGGCTTCTTTCCACTATCTTGTTGTGGGAGCTTATATGTTCTTTTTTAAAATACATTTTTTAATTGTTTCTGTTTAATATCCTGCAACTAGGTTTATAGACTTGGCTGGGTGAAATAGGAGGGTTTCATTTTGCTTCAGAATATTAGTAAAAATTGCCCAGGAGAAGGTGTCAGTTTGATGGGTCCAGCATTCTTCTGTCTGTCTGTATTATGGAGTGACGAAATACCTTAAGCAGAATGATTAGAATCAATTTGAATTCCTGGATAATTTAAAAACATTAAAAAATATGTTTGGATTGCCATCACTCTCTTTTTCTTTAGTAATTCACATTTCCCCCTCACCTGAGAGCTGGCATCTGTACCTGTTTTCTTGACTGGATCTTTTGAAAGCCCGTTCCTTCTGGCCTCACCCCTCCAGTATTGATCTATAACTCGGCATACTTGCTCCAGCTGGCTCATTTGTAACATCATATGATCTAGTTTCCAGACCTTTCAGATAAATTACTTATTTATATGAAGGGGCTGTAATTGACTTTTCAGTTGAGAAACCCAATTCACCAGAGTGGATCGGGAGAGACATAGTTCATTTTGCTCTATTATCAAATCAATGTTCAAATGATATTTTAGGATTATTTATTTTCCTCAATATAAGAAAAATGTCAAGATTTATTTCCCATGTTTCTTAAATGTCAGAAGAAATTGACCAGAGGCTGGAGGACTCTCTTTGCCTGGTCTTTGGCAGTGCTGGGCAAGAGGCGAAACACGAAACCCTTGGTTCGGACTGTAAATTGTGCTTCTGTGCCTGGTGTACTTGGTCCTTGCTTCTCCAGGCTAGCCTGGGAGGTCACTTCAGTAGAGATGAGGCCTGTGGGAATGGGATGAGTCAAATAGGTATAGGAGGTTGTTTCTGAACATTGAGTAGGAGGAACTGGTTAGACTAGACCTCAGACAAGCTATGGGTGAGAAGTGGGAAGGTATCAGTCCTACCGAAGAGACAGTGCTGGGTGAGGGAACAAGAGTAGGTGAAGGGTGGATCATTGAGTAGGGGTGGTGGGAGACCAGAGTAGGCAGAGAGTGGATCATTGAATAGGGGTGGTGGGACCCCAGAGTAGGCAGAGGGTGGATCATTGAGTAGGGGTGGTGGGACCCCAGAGTAGGCAGAGGGTGAGCCTCATTGAATAGGCTTTGGTGGGAACTGTTCTTACAGTAATCTAGTTAGCCTAGCAGATAGAACAACTTTTTCTAGTGGTGTCTGAACTTCAGGCCCTGGAGGAATATGTGAGCTCAGAAAGTGAACCTTATAAGGAGCTCACTGTATACTAGACAAGACAGGCAGAATGCAGCTTAGGAGAGGACAAGGTAGAAGGCTCCGGAAAGCAGTATGTATGTATACATGTATGTGAGTGCATGGCTAAGGTTGGCCAAGGGGAAGGGACATAGTATTAGAATGGCAATATGAGTTAGGGCAGAACAAGGAGGGCTTTGTGTAGCACTGGTAGTTGAGCTTTGTCCTGTAACCTTTGAGAAATCCCAAAGGCGTTTAAAGCTGGGGTGTCATGGTAAGGTGGCCTTTTAGAAGGCTTTCTGGAAGCAGAGAATGAAGTGTATATGAGAAGAGACCAGATGGGAAGCAGAGAGGGGTAGGAGTGGCCTGACTTTGAACAGTGGGCAATGGAGTAGGGAGATGAGGGCAAGGTCAGTAGGTGTGGAGTAGACAGGACTTGATAACTGTTGGGTTGAAGAATTGGGGTAAGATGGATTTTTACATGGACCCTGAGGAACTGTGACACTTAAGACTCTGGGGGTGAAGAAAGGACCGTGAGACAAGCCAGTCTCCAGTAGGTAGGTGATGGGCATGGAGCAGGGCTGCCCAGCAAGGTGTGGAGGAGCAAAGGCACTGGAGATCTCTCTTTCGATTTTAAATCTTTGAAATAATTGCGAGTGTGATAGGCCTCTGACATGCACGTGGAATGCAGACAGCAGAGGGCTGGTTTAGTATTGGTGGCTCCAGCCAGCTTGGCGAACAGGCTCACTTAGCTTCCTACTGGCATATTGAATCACTAGCTTGAGATTTTTCTCTCTGGCTAAAGCTGTACTTAGATAACATCTTTATTGTAGATATTGCATGATATTTTTGGTGTAAAGATGTCTTTTTTTCCTATCTAGCTTCACTCTTGATACTTAGAGAAACAAAGTTAGAAGATTCCCTGTGCAGTTTCCGCCTGGAACAGATAGCCCTCTCCTCAATCTCAGAGGCTACAACTATGTTTCAAATTGACCTCAAGCTCTTGACTGAAGCCCTACAGTTACAGCGGGAAACAGTGTAGATACAGAAAATCCTAGAAGCTGGTGGTTTGGCAGGACCCTGTGAGTGAGGGAACTGGTTGTCATAAACTCAGATGGCTTCTTAGATGTGATCTTGCCATTGCAATGTTCTTGGGTAGAGACGTCTATACCATGTGAGAGCAGAGGGTTAGCTGGCCCATTTCCTTCCATTCTCCCATGTGGTTTTAGAAATAAAACTTCATTGACTATATTCCAATGAGTATATGGGTAACACAAATTGGACTTGGTGTATTGAGGGAGCCATGCAAGGTTGGCGGGTGGATCTGGGAGGGATGGGAAGTGAGTACGATCGGACACATTTTATAAAATTCCCAAATGATTAATAAAAATATTATGTTGGGGAAAAAACTTGAAAGGCAAAGAACAAATTAAATTTTACTGTGTAAAATGCAGATTATGTTTATATTAGGAATTTGCTTTTTAAGAGTGAATGTAAGAGCAGAATAGCAAGATGTCATATAGACTGATGCCGCTTCCACCTTTTCCAGGCTTCACTGCTCGTCAGAATCATGTGTAGGCTGCTGCGAGTCAACAGTGCCCACTCCATAGCGGTGCTCCACACTCCTCAATTCACAGTCATCAGGGCTTCCTGTGCTGCTGGTCTCGGGCACTTTTGGAACATCCTGAGTTGGGCTGCAGGGGTGAGGGGGGCCTTGTGGTGTTTTTATTTTGTGGAGAGATAAGTTCTTTGAGATGAGCTCTGGACTCCAGAAGAAGGCTGTACAAGTTCCCTGTGCCCCTCCCACTACCAGCTGGGGTAATCTCTGGGCAGCTCTGAAATCTTTGCTAAGAGGTTAGATTTAGAAAATGTAGTTAGAAACACACTGATTTTACATTTCAGTGTTTACATTTACTATTAGTAGGTTCTAGGTGTTTCCTTACAACTTAGAAGCACCGCTGAGACACTGAGTTAGAAGTGATCATGCAGAGGACCTTGTAAGTTTAGCTGCTTCAGAGGTTCTGAGATTGGAATCCAGAGGTGCTGGGCTGAAGGCAGAGTTGGTAGGCAGGGTGTAAAGTACACTTTCTTCCAAGAGCAAGCATTGATGAGTAGTGTGATATAAAATATCTGATATTCTCAGAGAGCACGTTGTTTTGTTCACTTGAGCTGTGTATTGATAGTAGGTGGTTTAAAATTCAAAATTCAGGCATAGAAGATTGTTGAGTGAGAAAGAGCCCCTGGGGAACTGGCAGGCCCCAAGGTAGTGTAGTCTGCAGCGCAGATACACGTAGTGTGAGCAGATCTTGCTGGGCTGTATGGTCTTCATGGTCAAATGCTCAGAAAGCACGATTTGAGGAGAAGCACGATTTGAGGAGCCATTTGTATATGGTCATATGAACATGGAGTAGCGTAAAGGTAGGTTCTAAGACCTGGTGTCAGGCAATGGAAGTCTTCTTAAGACTGGCTTGGAAATGTCAAACCTGGTTCTGGGAATCTATTACAGGCCTGATGGTGTGTATTGCAACATAACTTTCATGGTTTATTTGAGATGACTAGGAGGTCACCCTCAGCTAGTTCTCTACCATCAGATTAATGTAATTCCCAGATAATTTTACTTATATTTATTTCTGTATGTGTTATTTTCAAGGGTAAGATATATGAAATATGAAAGCCACTATGGTACTTTTATCACACCTGAAACACTAGTTCTAATTCCTTAATATTAAATGGCTACTCATTGTCATTGTTTCTCTGCACATGCTGTAATATGTGTGCGTGTGTACATGTGTGCATGTATATATGGAGGCCAGGAGTGGATACCAGGTATCTTCCTCAGTTACTTTTTATATTTGGAGACAGCTCTCTTTGAGCCTGGAACTGCCTGATTCTGCGACACTGGCTGGCCAGCGAGTCCAGGGGATGTCCCTGTTTTCTCCTCTCAGGCCTGGGGTTGTAGGAATGCTCTGCTCTGCCTGGCCTTTTACACGGGTCCCTGGGTTCTGACTCAAGGCCTCTCATACTCGTGTAGCTAGCACTCGGAGCTGTTTCCTAGACCCACTGTGTTGCAAGTTTTAGAATTTCCTTCCCCATGTTAATGGAGGTCTAGGTGGCTAGCACATTGTTAATATATCTTTTTAATATATGGATTACCTTCTTTCTGCTCTTCATAATTCATTCTTGTTACAAGAAAGCATTATCAATTGTCGCTTTATCAGCTGGAATTACTGACGCTCTCTGCTGATGGTTTGGCATGGTCCTTGCTGTTACATTTCCTGGTGGTTCAGCTCAGGTCAGAGGAGGTCCTTTGGGTGAGAATAAGACTCTGAAGCAGTGGTGGTGTACTGTAAGCAATGCCTGCCATCCGGGGTAGGACTGTGGAGCAGTGGTGGTGTACTGTAGACAGGACTGTGGAGCAGTGGTGGTGTACTGTAGGCAGGACTGTGGAGCAGTGGTGGTGTACTGTACTGTAGGCGGGACTGTGGAGCAGTGGTGGTGTACTGTACTGTAGGCAGGACTGTGGAGCAGTGGTGGTGTACTGTACTGTAGGCAGGACTGTGGAGCAGTGGTGGTGTACTGTACTGTAGGCAGGACTGTGGAGCAGTGGTGGTGTACTGTACTGTAGGCAGACTGTGGAGCAGTGGTGGTGTACTGTACTGTAGGCAGACTGTGGAGCAGTGGTGGTGTACTGTACTGTAGGCAGACTGTGGAGCAGTGGTGGTGTACTGTACTGTAGGCAGGACTGTGGAGCAGTGGTGGTGTACTGTAGGCAGACTGTGGAGCAGTGGTGGTGTACTGTAGGCAGGTTTGTGGAGCAGTGGTGGTGTACTGTAGACAGGACTGTGGAGCAGTGGTGGTGTACTGTACTGTAGGCAGACTGTGGAGCAGTGGTGGTGTACTGTAGGCAGGACTGTGGAGCAGTGGTGGTGTACTGTACTGTAGGCGGGATCTGCCAGCCAGGGCCATCTTGCAGGGGCTGGGTGAGTAGCCATGGTGTTCACAGAGTTGAGTCACTAACTCACCAGGGATGAAAGTACAATGCTATTGTAATTCTGTCTTTTCTTTTACAAATATGTTTGGGATTACTCTAAAGGGGAAACTTCCATTTAGTTGCTCTGAAGTAGCTGTTATAGAGGAGATATGGGATGTGTTTTTGATTCGCCTTTTTAGGGTTTCTCACAACATGGCAGCTGGCCTTCCCATCACCAGGGCTTTAAGAGAAGGGACAAGCATAAAGAGAGAGCCAGGAAGATAGAAGTTACAGTCTTTTGCAATCAGCCCCAGGTTACTTGGGCTTTCTGTGTTCTAGTCATTGGAAGTGACTCTCCAGGTTCAACCTACAGCAAGGGGAGGGGAGCTCAGAGGGTGTGAGCACTGGGACCATCCTCGGTTGTTTGGGGACTTGGGCACTTGCCTTCCATCAAGCCTAGTGACCTGTAGTGGCCCTGCTTTCTTGAGAAGGTTTAGGTATTTAGATTGAATAATTTCTTTAAGAAGCCCTGAGTTCTTTTTCTGGCAAATGGTGATAGAGCCTATTCTTTGACCAGATGATTCTAGATCTTTTCAGTAGGCAGAACTAGGGAGTTATGTATCCCTTATCTGAAATGTTTGGGAATTAGGTGGGTTTCAGAATTTAGATTGTTTGAGATATTGAAATGTTAGCATCTACAGAGTGAAATAGCTTGCAAGTTGAACCTGAGACTAATCATGAGATTCACTTAAAGGTAGTTTTGTATAATATTTTCACGTGTGCCTGCCACATGAGGTCAAGTGTGAAATTGTCACTTGTGGCATCATGTCAGGGTTCATGAAGCTTTCTAGTTTGGAACATTTTGGATTTTAGATTTTCAGTTAGGAATGTGCAACCTGTATTTTTTTCTCTCAGTCCCTTTTCCTCTCCCTCTTTTTCTTCCTCTCCCCCTCTCCCTTTCCCCTTCCCTTTATTTCTTTAAATTTAGGTTATAGTTCATGCTGTTATTTCCCATTCAGAATCCATATCTCATCCATCTTGTGTTTGTGTTCATTTTTAATCTACTAGGTCTACTGGCAGTAGCTCCCAGTGATACCAGCATAAGTATTCATGAATTATCTCACAATATACAAATAAAAATCTTAGAATGACCACCAGAGATAACTGATTCTGTCACATTGTGTAGTCAAAATCCTCCATGCCCTGTGGAAATGTTCTTCCACTGTGGTACAAAGTTTGATTCATTATTTTCAACTTCTTTTGAATTTTAGATTGTTTAAACAAGTTTATTTTGCATTCTTTAATATTCAGAGAAATCTTGCTCTTGTTATTGCCCTTCTCTCCAATTTTCTTCTTTATCCATATGTAGCCATTTGAAAAAGACTAAGGTTGTCCTTTTGCTTTTTACATACAAGTAATATTGTACATACATTCTCTTTGGACTTGGGATGGGATTTTATCTCTAAGCCTATTATAAGTTAAGAATATAATAAATCAAAATTCTCTGGGTATATTTAACCTGCAGAGCCTTCCAGTTTGTTAACATAGTACAATGTGTTGTGTATGCCATAGGGTATGTGCTATTCCCCTTGTGATTTCATGGTCAGCTGGCATCCATATCTTGCTGCTGCTGCTGCTGCTGCCTGGCATCACTGGAGAGTACTGGATTATATATCACTAGCCTAGGAAATGATGAAACTTCAGAACTGAAGTTAGGATTAGTGCTGAATGTCTATTATTTTCTCTCCAGAGTATAAAATGATAAAATCAGATCATAAAAGGTGAAGACTGCCTTAAATCATGTGTCCCGGTTATCATGCCACAGTGTTGTCCAGAGATGCTTTTCATTCCTTTTTACTGGTAATTGATAATTATTTAATATAGGCGAACAATATTTTTTTCTTGTTGAGATGTGGTCTCTCTATATAGTCCAGGTTGTCCTTGAATTCATGGTCTTCCTGCTGGGATTACAGACCCTTGCTACCTAATATGTAGAGCTGTTCTAGAGAACTATGCTATTCAGAATTTCCCTGACTTCCTGATTATTACTTTGTAAGAAGTACAATTTCCAGTGAATCTAACAAGATGGTCAGAGGAGGGGCAGAGCCCTGGCTGCTCCTGGGAGCAGCCCACAGTTGTGGCCATCTCAGCTTTTGACTTGGTTTTCATCCAGGCTGGTAGGGCTGCCTTCTGCATGCTCAGCTCTTTATGGTGCCTGGCATTTTTGTTGCTGACTTGTCTTACAGTTAGAAACTCTTTAAGATTTTGACAGCACATTTTTGTTAGTCATAGTTTCTGATGGTGGCATCTGTGTCATGTGTCTTCATGTTTATAGCCTTAGCAAGGATTTGGGAGCAGTGCTATCTGGGATTACTTTTCAGATGTCATTTAAAATCTAAGACCCTTTTGTGAAAAACAGATGAAACAGGTTTATTTCAAAATAATCTTTTGTCTTCTAACCCATACTGCTTTATATATGTTTCAGAGAAAAGGACCTGGAAGCCAAGTTTATCATTCAAATGGAAAAAAGCAAAACGACAATCACAAACTTAAAGGCAAGTGATGACCCTGCCTGCTGTAGTTCTGAGAGCTCCACACTTGCCCCCTGGGAGGGAGGTACAGGTGACTGAAGCACCTGACCCTTCTGTACCCCGAGCTGACTGCCCTAACTCAGTGCAGTTAGCAGTGTCTGCATGCTCTCTGCTGAGGCTCAGTCCTGAAGCTGAAGCACTGGTCTGATCCTGTTGCTTTTCCTGCCCTGGTTTTATCTGACCTGAAAGTCTAACTCAAGCTGTTTCTCTACTCTGTGAGTTCCTATGGTAGAAAAGGACCTGCCATTTCTACCCTATATCCCAGCCTTATAGTTGTCTATATTCTGTGATGTACTGGACACATCTTGAGACAGGATTTGTTTATTTTGAGAACAGGATCTCAGGTAACCCAGGCTGGCCTCAAACATGGATTGCTGTGGGACAATGGTCTGTACCCTCTCACTTGTATTTTAAATAAATGCTGATTGGCCAGTAGCCAGGCAGGAAGTATAGGTGGGGTGACCAGGCAGGAAGTAGAGGGAGGGCAACAAGAATTCTGGGAAGAGGGAAATTTCAGTCTGCAGTTGTCACCCAGACAGAGCGGAAGCCAGACACAGAGCAAGCAAGATGTGACTGCCTCACTGAAAAAGGTACCAAGCCACACGATTAACATAGACAAAAATTATGGGCTAATATAAGTTATAACAACTAATGAGAAGCCTGAGCTACTAGGTCAGCTAGTTTATAATTAATGTAGTCCTCTGTGTGTTTCTTTGGGACTTAATGACTGTGGGAACCAGGCAAGACAGGAAACCACAGTCAACAATGGATGAATATGACCTTGAACTTCTGATTCTCCTGCTCTATCTCCTCAGTGCTAGGATTGTATATGTGTACCATGTCATACCTGATTTATGCAATGCTAGGGATCAAATCCAGGTCCCCATGCAAGCTAGGCAGACACTCATAACAACTGAACTATATCCCCTGTTCTTTGTCTTGATTTTTTAAAATGAGAATCCATCATGTATTCTGATCTTTGATGATCTGACAACTGTTGTTTATTATTAGTTGAAAGCAATGAAAGCTTAAAAAGTAAGTGATAAAACTGCATACTTTCTGGAAAAAATTAGATGAAAAAACTTCAAAATCTTTCAAAATGGCAAATTATTCATTTTTCCTTTTAAAATATACGATTTATTTCATTAGCACACTGGATAAGGATCTTGAATGCTTTCCACTCTAGGAGGGAGCACAGTTATAAAAGTAACACAAAGACATCATGTGCTTTTAGGGCTTAGTGCCCTTCAGTGTGGAGGTAATGGTTTCTGAGGTCTACTGCTCCATGGCCAAGTGCACTACGAACTGATTTCTATTAACTCATGGTCCCAAGCAGTGGCTACTCTTAAGATTGCTTTCTAAGTAGTACAACTTGATCCCCAGAAACAGGAATGGGAATAGTACTATTTTCCCAGGGAGCATGTGTTGGGGTGTGGGTATCCCTTTGCTTGAGGAGTTCTGTACTAGAATGCTTTCCTCCCATACTTATCAGAGTCTTCAGCACAACATGACACTCTCTGGCCTAGCCTGAGCCTTTTTTCTTTGACTTGCATTATCTTCTCAGGCTGGTTCAGTTCTCTCTACCTCCCTCCTGTAGCGACCTTTTCTTTGCTTCATGCATCTGTGTGCTCATAGTGCTTTGGCTGAATCTTTTTTGCATGTATATCATGGAAGCTATTTTCCTTGATTACTCTGTTGCTTTTTGTGTTTTATACATATTTCTTTATATGATAATTGAGTAACTAGAATAGATGTTAAATTTATCTATCTATCTATCTATCTATCTATCTATCTATCTATCTATCTATCTATCTATCTTCCATCCATTAACTATCTATCTTTAAAATATAATCCACTGTGTCCAGTTTTTACTTCCTCTATACTCATGGTTGTAGGACCACTGGAACATGATCTACCTACCAGGGGCTACAACATTAAAGAAAATAGACATTCAGCCATCAACTGTTGGTAGCTCCTAAAGAACCCTTTGTCCTCCTGGCTGGGATGTTGATGGGCTTGATCTTGTACAGGTCTTCACAGCTAGCTATAGCTGTGTGGGTGCAATGGTCTGGTCCTGTCCTTTCTAGAAGACATTGTTTCTCCCAACCTCTGGCTCTTGAAATCTTTCTGTGCTTTTTCTGTACTGGCCACTGAATCTTCTGGGGAGGGCATGTGGTATAGACATCCCATTTGGGACTTAGTACTCCATAGATACCTTTTCTCTGTGTGTTGTTGATCAGTTGTGAGTTCCTGTGTTAACCATCATTCACTGAACAAAGAAACTCCTCTGAAGATATCTGAGAACCAAACTAATCTGTGGACATAAAAATATAAATTTAGAAGATAGTTTGATAGTGTGTACATTTAGCAAAAGTGATAGTAGTAGGTTTTACCCCTAGGGTCTGTGAGCACACCAACTTGGGGTTCATGTCCAGCTTTACTGTACCAGCCATGCATTTCCTTCTGTGGAGTGGCCTTAAATCCTATCAGTGGTTGGTCACCTCTGTAATATTTGTGTCACTGTTGCACCTATGGGAAATGCTCATTTTTAATATACTGTTGTTTTCATTGTTTTTTAAACAATTTGTTTAAAAAAAGAAGTCAATTATTAAAAAGTACACTGTTCATTGAAGCTATTTAGCATTATGTCCAAGGTATGAGGTTCTGGGAACATATGAATGGTTTGTGGGTTTAATTTAAACTCAGAGGATGGAACATCTGTAATAGCCTCAATATATCTTAGGAGAATTCTCATTCAGAAAAGAGGGGGAAATTATTTCTAGATGGATTTTTAGGGAAGCTTCATGGAAGTGGAGACATCTGACTTGAAGTTTTCAAGAGGCTACCAAATCACACGGCTCCAGAAGGCACTGCTTTTGCCAGAATCAGTGTCCAGCACTTTTGAAGTTGTATAACGTCCAGCTTTGGGGGGCTATCATAGAGGAAACAGTCAAATAAGCAGACAGAGTCTGATTGGGCATTGTGTTCATGTAAGATAATTATATTAGTAAAGACTAGCTGATGGTTATAATACAGATCCTGGACTTCTCATGTTGTATTTATTTATTTTATTCATTCTTTAGGGAGACTAATAGGAATTAAGTGTTGATTAGTGTATATGTGCTGCAAACATTAATCATTTTATGTTTTTTTTTGTCACAGATTTTGCCTCCTAATTTGGATTGCTTGTTAAATGACATTACACTTTATATTATTGTTATTACCACCTCATTTTCTTATTATTTTTGTCAAAATTGTCTTTGTAGATACCAGAAGGAGGAACTGGGGACTCAGGCAGAGAACGGATTAAGACCTTCACTTATGACTTCTCTTTTTATTCTGCTGACACTAAGAGTCCGGATTATGTTTCACAAGAAATGGTACAGTATGACAGTCTCAAAATCTTCTTGTTTGTTTGTTTGTTTTAAATCAGGAAAAACAGACTTGCCCTAAAGCACTTAAAACAAATTTACTACTTTTTTGCCAAATTTAATTTATATAAAGTTAGCATTTGGTAACTCATCTTTTTTTTTCTTTTTTTGTGTGTGTATATGTCATTTTTTTTATTATTATCACATTTATTGAGCTATACATTTTTCTTTTCTCTCCTGTCTTCCTCTCCCCTCCTCTTCAACCCTCTCCCACGGTCCACATGCTCCCAATTTACTCAGGAGATCATATTTTTTTCTACTTCCCATGTAGATTAGATCCATGTATGTCTCTCTTGGGGTCCTCATTATTGTCTAGGTTCTCTGGGATAGTGATTTGTAGGCTGGTTTTCTTTGCTTTATGTCTAAAAGCCAGTTATGAGTGAGTACATATAATATTTGTCTTTCTGGGTCTGAGTTACCTCACTCAATATGATGTTTTCTAGATCCATCCATTTGCCCACAAATTTCAAGATGTAGTTATTATTTTTTTTTCTGCTGTGTAGTTCTCTGTTGTGTAATTGTACCACATTTTCCTTATCTATTCTTCAGTCCAGGGGCATTTAGGTTACTTCCAGGTTCTGGCTATAACAAACAATGCTGCTATGAACATAGTTGAGCACATGTCCTTGTGATACGATTGAGTATCCTTTAGGTATATACCCAAAAGTGGTGTTGCTGAGTTTTGAAGAAGGTTATTTTTTAATTTTTTGGGAAATTGCTACACTGATGTCCAAAGAGGCTGAACCAGCTTGCACTCCCACCAGCACTGCAGGAGTGCTCCCGTACCCCACCAGCACTGCAGGAGTGCTCCCTTACCCCACATTGTCTCCGGCATACGCTGTCGTCAGTGCTTTTGATCTTGGCCATTCTTACTGGTGTAAGATGGAATCTCAGAGTTGTTTTGATTTTCAGTTCTCTGATGGCTAAGGATGTTGTAAGTCAGCTTTTTAATTATCAATGGAAATGTTTATATAATTCGGATAATCCAATCTTCTAAAGCTTTTTTTTTGTTTGTTTTACCATAACAAATCATAACTGGAATGGTTTCAGAACTGTAACTTTGATCTCATTGTGAGAGATTCAGATGCAACATTTGATGTTGGGAATGTGACATTTGTATACTTAAGTCTTGCAAATAAACCCCTTAGCCTTGAGTCCTCCAGGGGTCAGAGCATAGGAAATAAATATCAAACTAAAGCCACATTTTGTCTGCTTTTGTGGATCGTTACAAGCTATAGAAAGAATTGTAGAAGGAATGCTTCTCCAGAATGTACAACTGAGACTGATTCTAGTATTTGCTCAAGAAACAAATAGAGATGTTGTCCACACAGGTGAGAACAAGGTACTCTCAGATGAACTTCAAGACACTGATTGTGACATTTCATTAGAACAGAAAGACAAACATATACTCCTGGGTGGTCAAAAGCAGGACATTGGAGCAGAGCTGAGGGCACACTAATGCAGGTGGAAGAACATGGGCTTCAATGCTAATTGAAGTACAGCATTGGACTTCATCACTGGGCCTTTCCCTGTCTTCTCAGTGCTCCCTTAATTATCATAGGTACTTATTTCAGCTCTTCTTATGTTAACATAGATGTTCTTGACCTTGGTTGTAGTCCTGAAAACTAGAGCATGAAAACACTAGTGTGGTTTTGCATCAGAGTTAGTGGTATTGCCTGGGAATATGTAAGAATGTAAAATCTCAAGATCACCACTACCACCAACCCCTACCTGCATGTTGAGATTAGATGTGAGCCACCACACCCAACTCAGAATCATCTATCTATCTATCTATCTATCTATCTATCTATCTATCTATCTATCTATCTATCCATCCATCCATTCATCCATATATATAATATAATCATCTATACATACACATATATTTGGATACATGCATATGTATGTATAAGAAGATAGATTATTCTCTATATATGGATATTTATATGTATATATATGGATAGATGATTCTGTCTATCTATCTATCCATCCATTCATCCATATATATAATATAATCATCTATACAAACACATATATTTGGATACATGCATATGTATGTATAAGAAGATAGATTATTCTCTATATATGGATATTTATATGTATATATATGGATAGATGATTCTATCTATCTATCTATCATCTATCTATCCATCAGTCATCTATCTATCTATCTATCTATCTATCTATCTATCTATCTATCTATCATCTATCTATATCTTTTGGGCAAGATCTGCAGTGTTTTGCATGTACTTTTACATTCAAGAATATATCTGGTTTAGAAGTGGTTTGTGGAGGAGAGCCTGACCTTTAGAGGCAATGCAGTTGTTGAGGTTGGAGTACTGCAGTGATTGTATTCAGAAGCAGTAGATTCACACATCAGTAATGGGGAAGGACAATTAAACCATAGAAAAAGGAGTTGAAGAGAAACTGATATTTGGGTTTGTCTTGAGTCAGACATGCTTAATATTCTATTGTGTTAAAGCCTCCAAAGAACCAAATAAGATGAATTTTGACTCCAGTTTTCTTTGTCAGGACATTCAGTGAACTTTAGCAATTTATTCAGGTTCGTAAGCAGACTGCCACTCAATAGGGTGAGAGCTGAGCATGGTACTGATGGGCGGGGAGGCGGGGTTACCACTGGAGAGTTTGTGTGGGGGAGAAAAGGAATTATTTCTGCTTCAAGGTGGGAAGAGAGGACAGCCTCCTATCACATCAATACATGAAGGGTGATAAGTGAGAGACTGAGGATGACTTTGGGTTCAGGGTGGCTGTCTGTCTACACCGACAGTGAGGAGTCTGGCGTAGAAGACTGTGGTTGTGGGACCCAGATTGATGCTCTGTTGCACATATGGGAATTAAGTGACAGGAACTAGAATTTTAAGGGGAAAACCAATTTATTGTAGTGATATCCAGAATGTCTTCAAACATAGGATGAATGAAAAGCCTTGAAGGATCTTCATTTTTAACCTATCTAATGAACCATTGGATGTCGTTGTTTTACTTGAATTTGAAGTCTTTGGGAACAGTGGGCTACACAGAGGGATGGAGAGCTTTGTGTGACCACAGGACCTGGCTGGGAAATGTTTGCTTTGCAAATGGTTAATTTGTGGGAGCAGGTGATAACTTTCTGGGCTGTACAGTGATCAGGGTGAGGGATGTAAAAACAAATGTAGCTCTTCTCCTTGGAGGCTAAAATCCAATGTCCAGAGTTCAAAGACAGGTCTAGATTGTGCAAAACTTTCTGCCCACAAGGAAAATGCCATGCTTCATTTCTTTTTTTTGTGCTACAGGAACTCTTACAGAGAGTAACCTGGGGTTGTTCTGTGGAATTTCCAAACTACACACTACTAAGCCATGCTAATAAGCCATCATAGATGCAGGAAAAGCAGTTATCTGTAAAGCAGAAAGATATTCCCTCTCACTCCTCATTTTAGCACCCATGTGAAGATTTCAGTGTTGTCTACACAGCTCTTGAGGCTGCTGGTGAGGGGTGAGGTAAGCAGAGTGGTCATGAAGCCACTTATGCTTTAGTCAGTTAAGTTTAAAAGTATATTGAGAAAATATATCATGTCCACGAATATAAAGTTTCCTCTGAGTCTAAAAACAAGCCATCATTTTAGAATTAGGAAAAAAAAAATCAATGAGCAATTTAAACCCATAGTCTTGTAAATTAAAGACCATTAAATACGGTCTTAATTTTCTTAATGGTTCTTCAAAACTCCAACAGGAGGCTTTGATCTTTCTCATACCCCTTACTTTTTAATTCACCCTGGAGAAACTCGAAACCAATAATCTCCCAGTTGCCAGGCTTGCTAGTCTGTCTTTGTTTCAGCAGTGCCCTCTTGTGGCTGATTCCCCACTGTCAAGGCTCTGGGAGAGCTTGGGTCACCTTTGAAAGGAGCTTAAAACATTTCCACACATAGCAAGGCAGATTGGGGTAACTGGGCTAGTGAGGGTTTGGTGCTAATGGACTCATCATCGGTCTCTTGATATGGTAGCAGATGCCAAATCAGTGGGTGGTGGGAGTGTGCCAGGGGAGCCTCTGGAGAAGATGACAGTGCCTGTTTCTGTATTCCTGTCTGTCTATGATGGGTGGGTTGGTTGATGCTCAGGCTGAGATAGACCTGGTGTCACCTGCAGACCTACCTGTTCTCTATCTGTCCTACCATTGCACCTACTGGGGCTCTTGAGTCTGTCAGAAAGCCACCCACTTGTAAACAGAGTAATAACATGGGAGTGTCCTTGGTTTGGTTCAAGGCCTCTGGTTTCTGGTACACCATCATCACTGGATCTTCACCCGAACTCTTCTGGGATAACCTGCTGCCACCCTTGTGTTTATCATTCCACAGGACCAGTCCCTTCACAAGCTCCAGCAGGTCCTAGATGGGGTTGATGTTAGGGTGGGCCAACCCGAGGCCTGGTTGTGGTACTGGGTGGTAGCTGAGGTGGTCAGTCCTGGCCACTGGGGCATCCACCTCAGGCAAGGGGGCGGAGCCAGCTTCCCTACTGCCAAGTCAGCAGGCTAGGTTATCCCTGGCCTGTGGTGAGGGGTGGGGCCATCTCTCCCAAGGGTAGAGATCAGTTGTCCCATGGAGCTTTGGGTCAGCTTTCCCAGGGCCAGCAAAAGACAGGGCCAGCAAAAGACAGGGCCAGGTTGTGGAGACATTTGAGTTTGGTTTAACTGTTTTCTGTGATTTATGTGTCTAAGTTATGAGAAATGCCCCTTTCTTGTTTTCTGAATTGGCTGTGGAAGACTTTCTGTTTTTGCTCCAATCTGAAGAATTAGAGAAATAGAATTTTTACTTGTAGTTCATATGTATTAGTGAAAGGAGACCCAAGCCCGTGATCTGGATCCCTGAGTCTCCCTGGGGTTCTAGCTTCACAGAAGTTTGGGGATACATCCTTCCAGCTAGCACCAGGGGCTCGTGAATTTAGAGGATGTGGCCATGGCCCTGTAATGAGGTGCAGCCTCAGGTCTGCCACTTTCTGGCCAGGGTCTGATCTGACCTTCCCCGCCAGCTTCCTCACCTGAGGGGTTGTGAGCATTGTCCCCGTTGAATTACTACACAAACCTGTGACAGTGCCCAGGAAACGTGAACTGCTGTCACGGCTGTGCATTGAATAAGTCCGTAGACTCTGACAATACAATAAAAAAATAACAGTGTCTATGCCTGAAATGGGTAAAAATGAACTGAGAATAGGTGGCTGTAGTCATTTGTGGAAGAACTTGAGTTGGAATTATAGTTAGCAAAGTTTTACTGATGTATCTGAAGGAATTGTGAACAGGATGGAGGGAGAAAGCCGAGTCCATTTAGCTGTATTGTTATTATACTGTGTGCGGCAGCTGAACTCTCCGCAGACTTTGCTGGGATACAATATTCACTTGAGAGGTTTTGCAGTGTACTGATTCCTCGGTTCACACAGAGAGTCATATTTCACTGGACGGAGTTGCTGGCCTGGCCACTGGGACTCTTGAGAGCTCTCCAGGTAACCTCATGGCCACCATAGCCTAGGGTTTGCTGCCCTGGGTAGTTTGGGGGAAAGAGCTTTCTGGATCTCCTGGTTTTGACTCAGAGGGCTCATCGCTGTGGGAGTCCCCATCTTGTACCGTGCTCATCCCACTTGCTCACTTTCCCCAGCTCTGGCATCTCTAGCTGCCAAAATGCCCTTCCTTTTTGTAGCAGAGATGTTTGAGGGGACCTTGGTGTGCTGGACTTAGAGGACATTGAGACATCACCAAATCTTAATCTGTCTCGTTTACATTAGCTGTGCTCCTGGGGCATTTGTGCTTCATTCTCTATCCCCCAAACAGCAGTTAAGTGGGGTCTGGGACAGAAACCCAGGTTGTGGATGTGCCCCACTTGCCTCCCCTTCATGTCTACAAGTATTTGAACAAGTATCTAAACAGAAAACACGCCAGGACCTAGTAATGAGAGAGCCCCGCCATTCACCACCCTGCCCCCAGCACTCTGCTACCCCAGGTCTCTTCCAGACTCATCTTGAGGAACAAGCATTGGCCCTGAGATATGAAGACTTTAATTTGGCAGGATTCAGACAATAATTTCTGGCTACTGTGACTTTTAGGTTTTGAATATTAATTTCTGGAGGCTCAGATAAGATGAATAGCTTTACACAATATGCAGTTCTGAATTTTAACATCTCGTGTTAAAATCATTGCTTCTAGACACAATTGCCACTTGGCCTTGCTTACATTTATATTTCAGAAATCATTTGCTAGCTTAAGTAGGAAAAAGGACGGTGTTGCTTTTTGCTTGCTTGGAGAGTTTACTTTTGATTAAAAACTGGGGTGCATACATATTCTGTTGTTACAGCTCGGCAGTGATTTATTTTTATGCTGTAATCTCTAAAGATGAAAGTAACATTCAAGAATATTGTCAACACTGCAGGGACTTTTATTAAAATCCACAGTACTTGCATTCTTTGTGTTAATATATGCATATTTTTTTTCTTTTAGGTTTTCAAAACTCTGGGCACAGATGTCGTGAAATCTGCCTTTGAAGGTTATAATGCTTGTGTCTTTGCATATGGACAAACTGGATCCGGAAAGTCCTACACTATGATGGGAAATTCTGTATGTTGTTTAGTTGTTTATGTGCTGTGTGGGAAGGAAATTTCTTGTTATCTTTCTCTGGAGCGATAAAATTATCTCTTATCTACTAGGTCTGCACCAACTCTTCCTGTTCTGATCTTCCTTTAGTAATAAGATAAAACTCAGTATTAAGTTGAAGTAAATTTCCTTGGAGAGATTTGAAATTAGAAATAGTTTTACGTTATAAGCACAAATAATGGGTGCAAGTCCCAGTTCGTTTCTTCTTTTAAAGGCCTTATAATCTTATCAAGAAAGTAATTTATTCTTCTTTTCTGCCAGCATAACAGTTTGAATAAAATTACCAAAGTCTGTTCTTTTTAAAATTATTCAGAACATTTTCCCTAAGAATAGTGTAAAAAGGAAAATCTAACTCTTTGATGGAAAGGTGTTACATAAGTCCAGCAAATGCATGAGAAGTTGGCATTGCAGAGCCCTCACGGCTTTACATTAATCACAGCTTAGTCATTAGTCCATGGAAACTAACGGCCACTGTGTTGTATTTGCCCCGGAACGTGGAGAAGTGACATGTAGATACAGTGAATTTGGACATCATGGCCTGCACTTGTAATCCCAGCTTCTTGGGAGGCTAATGTAGGATGATTGCAGACTTCAGACCAGCCTGATGAGCTTAGGAACTGGAAATGTAGCTTCATAGCTCAGGAGTAGAACTCTAACAACACACCAAACAAACAAATAAACAAAAAAAGCAAAAACAACCAATAAAAAAGTACTTAAGGCTTGATGCAATTTATTTATTTTTTCCTGAGGCAGCAAAAACTCTGCTCAAAATGGCCAAACCTATGGCGTGTTCTAAATGTAGACACTGTGAGTGGCTTTAGGGCCCCTTGCCAGCAGGCACAGTGGTATCTTCAGTGCTCAAGAGTTGGTGGTCATGAAAGCATGGTATTGGAGGGGAACAGATCTCTAGGGCATCATTTCAGTGATTGGAACCCGGCTTCTCAAATTCAAACTTCGTGTTTACATGGGAAATACAGCATTGAGCTGTGTGCCGTGCTGGAAGGCAGGAAGAACAAGGGAGAGAGAACACACCTCAATTTCCCGTTTCACTTTAATCACCATTTTTCTCTTCTTGGTTTCCTGCTGAATGTTAGGGAAAAACTCTAAAAATGAAATTTGCGTGTCAGTTTTCCACTAGCTACTTTATATAAGACTTTACCGAGCACTCCTAAGTGGCAGGTGCTTTTTCTCTGCCCTTGTAGATAAGTACAGCCTCAGTATTCTACTTATGTATTATAGAGTAAGAATGAAAACTTGTGGTGGAAGTATCAGTTTTCCCTGGTAGCAGCTTGTACCAATGGAATGGTAGGTATAAAGGGAAAAATACCTTAAAGCAGTGCCCATGGTAGTTCTTAAATTCTTTGAGGGGGAGTTGAGTGGAGGTAGGAAAGACTGCGCAAGAATGCATGGGTGCTCTGAGGTCTGGGTTTCCTAGTGAGAGCATTTTGCCTGATACACAGTGTCTTGGTTTGGGTACTGTTACTATGATGAAACAGCATGGACAAAGCAGGTTGAGTGGGAGCAGGGTTTATTTGAATTATACTTCCACATTGCCAGAAGCCAGGATAGGAACTCAAGCAGGGCAGGAAACTGGAGGCAAGAGCTGATGAAGAGGCCAAGGAGGAATGCTGCTTACTGGTTTGCTTCCCATGGATTGTTCAGCCTGATTTCTTATAGGCCTAGGATCACCAGCCCAGGGTTGGCGCCACCCACGATGGACTGGGCCCTCCCCCATCACTAATTAAGAAAATACCCTTGTCTGCTTAGAGCCTGATCTTATGGAGGCATTTTCTCAATTGATGCTCCCTCCTCTCAGATTACTCTAGTTGTTGTTAAATTACACAGAACTAGCCAGCCCACAGAGTGTTGTTGTTAAATTACACAGAACTAGCCAGCCCACAGAGTGTTGCTTGCAGCCTTGCTCGTGCGTACTGAACTATGATTATATACTCTCATCGCTTGGTTGATGGAGGAGTTACTTTCATTGGTTAATAAAGAAACTGCCTGGCCCATTGGCGTAGTCGGTAGAGCATGAGACTCTTAATCTCAGGGTCGTGGGTTCGAGCCCCACGTTGGGCACCAAATGTATCGGCGTAAATGAAGGCAGACAGGAATTATAAGAATATTTTCAGCTTTAATTAGGGAAAAACTCACAGAACGCGTGGTTCCAGCGGAGAACAGGAAAGCAGAAGGGCTGGGGGAGAGCACACCAGCAATATTTATTAGTAAAAAATATCCTCAGGCGACCCCGCCCTTCAAGCAAGGTGATTGGCTGTGGCTACCCCTACACTTGGTGATATGGTGGATTTGCTCTTCCTAAGAGGAACCATGCAGGGATTGGTTCTACAAAAGGAAGCCTGTCTTCCATAGTTTAACATTCTTCTGTCACCTACATTTTAAGATGCCTATCTGGAGGATTCTGTAAAGTTTTTTTTTTTTTTTTTTTTTTTGTATGTATTATCCCTGCTTTGTTACTTAACCAGCTATTTTTAAGATTTATTCTATATTATAAACTATATTCTTTGGTAGAGAACAAGTCTCTGTGTCCTTCAAACCAGTGTTAGCTGGTTTAACATCAAATAAACATGTATTCTCCCAATCATAGCAGTTAGAAATTAGAAGACATTATCCTTTCATTTCAAAGTAAGAAGCGGCCCTATAGGGGCTCTTGTGGAAGTTTTGGGCTTGGCACCCAGGCCGCTGGAGTCCATGTCTAGTTTGCATGATGGTTGTGACACCCTTTGTCTCCATTTCAGGGCGATTCTGGTTTAATACCTCGGATCTGTGAAGCGCTCTTCAGTCGGATCAGTGAAACCACCAGATGGGATGAAGCCTCTTTCAGGACGGAAGTCAGGTAGGGCCTCGACCTGAGGTATAAAGTTTGGAGGACCCCAGGCTGCTTGTCTTGTGCAGAGGTCTTGGAGAGGGAAGGGTGAGGCTGCAGACTGCTGAGGAATAGCCGGCCCCCTCCTCACCTGAACGTAATGTTAGTTAGGAGTAGAACTAAGACCACTTTGGCACGATTTGCGTGTGAAGTAGCATTACTTGATGGAAACTTTGGCATTTATTCTGTTTATCTCAAGTGGAGTGAGCCCTTGATTTTCGTGAGCACATGCAATCGTCTTACTCTTGACTAAGCCATATCTGTGTTCCTCACTGTGTCACCCTCACGTCAGTCAGGGTCACAGAGTACCTTTCCCTTTCTGTTGCTGAGTCTCTCCAGGGTTCACCTGTAGTGCTAAGAGCCACTGGGACTCTGGACAAGTTATTGAAAGTCCCCCGGACCTCTCTTGTCATATCTGTAAAGTGGGGTGATGAAGTACCCACCTTTGGGCCATTACAAGGACTCAGTGACATGCTTCTTGTAAAGCACACAGCAGAGGCCTATGTGGCTGCTGTTGCCGTGCATGTTGTGCTTGTTATTAATAATGTCTTAAAAACATTGTTTTTCTAAAATTTGTTCTATTTAAAATTTTTAGCTACTTAGAAATTTACAACGAACGCGTGAGAGACCTACTTAGGCGGAAGTCATCTAAAACCTTCAATTTAAGAGTCCGTGAGCATCCCAAAGAAGGGCCTTATGTTGAGGGTAAGAAGGAAGTTCCTTGTCTTCAAACACTCCCCTGCTCTCCCTTGGGAGGCTGTAAAAATGAAAAGTACAAAACTGGTGATGGTAAGAATTTAAACAGTTGTTTACTTTTGGAATTTTATTAGCATAAGGTGACAGGAGCTGCCATTCGTTCTGTGAATCTATACTTCACTAGGTATTCACTAGGTTATTTTGTGAAACCTATGCATCATTTCCTTTGGCTTACAAAACTGTTTGGAAATCAGTTTTCCCATCCACACCCACCACCGCACCCTGGAAATCTGTGTGTCTCAGTGGTGATGCATTTTACTATGATAGGTACTTTCACTGACCTTATGGTGGTGGGTGGAAGAAGGTAGTCTCAGGCCTTTTGTTGTCAGAAGAGTTCTCATAGATGGTCTGTCTTGGTTCTGGGCGTCTGTGTTACGATAGGATAACTATGGTGGACTGGGTACCTACCTCTATAGTGTTAGGCAGGGTCTGGCAGACAGTGAATGAATTCACCCTTTAGATTAAAATAAGAAACATATTTCACTGAGTTTAGTACAAGGGCACTGCAGGCTGAGAGATAGCTAGAGAAGCACATGGATGTGCTGTGGAGGTTGCCATTTAGAAGTACTTTTATGGTTTGGATGAGTTTCTCTGGGTACAATTTCTTAACATGTAATGTATGCCATATGAAGGAATTCAGTTCATCCTGGGTTAAGTGCAGGTCTGGGAGGTTAGCATGAGCCTCTGTGCATATAACTTTCAGTTGTGTATCCTGTGTCATGCAATTAATAGCCATGCAAACAAAGGTCATGCAGTAGCCAGGCAAACCAGGGTCATGTAACAGCTGTGCAAACCGGTGCCATGCAGTAACCGTGCAAACCAGGGTCATGTAACAGCTGTGCAAACCGGTGCCATGCAGTAACCGTGCAAACCAGGGTCATGCACTAGCCATGCAAACCAGGGTCATGTAGTTAAGGTCAGTCTTGGTTAAAGGATCTGGGCACCATCTCTGGGGTGCAGCTCTGTGGTATTAAGTTACGGCTTTCTGATGTGAGTACTTTGGGGTTCCTGAGCCATGATTGTAAAAAATCATTAATGTTCTGGTCTCTTCCTAGTGGCCCTTCCCCCAACACTAACTGAGGCACAGCCAGTCATGGAGGGTGTTGCATTTAATGTGGTGTAGAGAACTGGCCCTTGCCAGCCTGGCTGTGACAGTTAATCTTTTTGTCAACTCTATGGGATTTTTGAATTACCATGGAAACAAATCTCTGGGCATGTTTGTGAGGAATTATCTAGATTTCTTTAGTTGAGATAGGATAGCTTCACCCTAATATGAGTAGCACCAGTCCATGTTTTAGGGACCCAGGCTGAATAAAGCTGAACACAATCATTCAGGGTTCTCAGATTCCTGATTATGGACATAATGTGACTAGTGACTAGGTGCTTCCTAGTTCTGCCGTTATGCCCTCCCCACTGTGGTTGACATGTGTGTCTCCCCTTTCACTGTGAGCCAAGATAATCCTTTCCTCCATTAAGTCATGTTGCCAGGTATTTTTGATCACAGCAGTGAGAGGAGTAACGAATACACAAGGTTTCAGGTCATGCATGTTAGGAGGCTAGTTTTGCTCTCCCTAAGGGAGCTGTGTAACTGCTGGGGGAATAACCTAATTGCTAATGGAATCATGCTTTCTTATGGTATCATCCATGAAGCATGTTTCCTTGCTGTGGCTAGGGACTTTCCAGAAGTAGAGTGGGGAAAGCTATCTTTACTAGCAGAAGACTGTGGAGCACCTGCTGATTGGTTGCCCCTGCGTTGTGATCTTTCCAAGAACTGCTTGCTCAGTTCCAGTAAATTGAAATTGAGACAAGGTCTCTGGCAGGGCTACTAGGAGCCTGGTCTGACTCCCTGGCCCTCTCACATAGGTTTGAAGATGTACCTCTTTCAGCCCCTCCCTTTTTTAAACCTTAAGGTCCTCAGTTTGCCAACAGGACCCCATCTGTATTTTAAGTTTCCATTTGCATTTAAGCTTTATTTTCCTAGAGAAAGGTGTGCAGCAGTGTGTGTGTGTGTGTGTGTGTGTGTGTGTGTGTGTGTGTGTTGGGGGTATTAGAGAATACCTATTGCTTTCAGTCTAACATGAGCTTTATACTTTTCCTTTAACTATTATAGCAGATGTTAAAACATATAAAACTGATATATGAAGAAACAGAATAAACAGGGTAAAAATATCTGAATCTATTGATCTCTATACTTATGATTCTTATACATTTTTAAATAATGCATTATTCAAACTTTGGGGATTATGGATTATAAATTATCTGAAAAGAAAAATAAAGTGTCATCACTCAACTTTTATACCAAAACATTTGAAAAATAAGTTGAGGATTTACATGTGAAACCCTAAATAACGACATGATCACAAGTTACTGTGTTTTTTTTTTCCCTCCAGAATGTTAGAGAAAAGTTTTTTCAAAATTTGATCTAGAAGCCATAGAAGGGTAATTTTTTTTTCCAATGATGCTAGGAATCAGACCCAGGGTCTCCCTTGATTGTGCCCGGCCAATGCTCTGTGGCACTGGGATATACCACCACCCTGAGCTATGGATGAATTTTAGGTGGGAAGGGCGTGACTCAGCTTCCTTCACCATAGAAGAAAAGCAGAAAGACCCCGACAGGTGATACTTGTCACATCTCTGGGTGGATAGAGAGGGTACTGGAAGGGGACGGGGGCCAAGCATGCTTCATATCCTCCCTGCTGCTGCAGCCAACTGCCCTTTGTGGAGGAGAGCTTTGCAGCATTTGTCAGCTTTCCAAAGTCCTTGGATTTAGCAGTTCTACCTCCAAAAATTTATTTTGTAGCCACATTCCCATGCATTTGAAAAGAACAATGCACAAAATATTTTAGCAGCCCTTACTTGTATTTGTAGTCTCAAGAGGTGGTTGGTTAAACTGGTTGTGGTTCAGAGATACAGCCATTTCTCTGCAGCCTTAAAAATGAACACTAGGTCATCTTAACTGTTACAGAGCATCCTGAGATGGACTTAGGGAAAAAGCATGAAACTCAACAATGTTCACATTACACTACTCTAAAAATCATATCCTGATGTGTGGGGTTGACCTAAGGACCTCCTGTGTCCCACCCAAGATGCTACCACGTGCACAGAGAGAAAGGAAAGGCGACTTTATTTATGTGTAACTGCCTTAGTGTATACGGATTGTCCTGAAGGGGTGGGGAAACTGGTTAAATGATTACCTGGCAGAAAGGTGGGAAAGAGGAGCCCTAGATAGTGAAACTTTTAACCCTCGAGCTTCCTTCCCCTTAAGAAAAAAGAGACAGCCAAAAGTTTTGAGAGTTTAAAAACATTTTCAGTTTTTGTACAAGGATACATGAGGCTGTTCCTGGGGGTGGAGCTTTTAAATTCTTCCTTGTGCCGTGACTGCTTCTGAGAGTTCCTGTTAATAGCCGACTTCATCATAGACAGTCTGTGGATTGGAGGGCAGTGGGTACTCAGATTGGGTTGCTGAGCCCCACTGAGGTCAAGGAACTTGTCCAGCTCCCAGTCTGCATTACAGACCTTGGCTCTGCAACACCAGCTCCCTAACCAGGTCGGCAGACGTGTACACATGCATGATTCTTAGAGGGAAGTTGGTTTCTTTTACTACATAACAGAAGGATTCTCTCAAGCTTTTCTTGTTTCTTTCTAGATTTATCCCAGCATTTAGTCCAGAACTACAGTGACGTGGAAGAACTTATGGACGCAGGGAATATCAACCGTACCACTGCAGCGACGGGGATGAATGACGTCAGTAGTAGGTCTCACGCCATCTTCACCATCAAGTTCACTCAGGTAAGGGCAGCCATGGGGCAGAGGCTCCATCCCTCAGGCCTTTGCTTGCTGATTGGCACCAGCTGAGCACTGATCGTTGTTGAACCAGGAGCAGCAGCAAGCAAAGGTGACTGTCACTTCCTTGTTAATTAGAGGCGAGCATGTGCTGTGTGCTCAGCCCTTCTGCATTCTCAGTGATTTAAAAGTCCTGATGTATATAGCCTGAGAGATATTTAGCAGGCTTCCACCTTGTTCTAGCATAAGAAAAACTTGCTCTGTGCCTAATTAAGCAAAAGTTTTCATTGTTATAAGCACTGTGGGAGATGATGGATTTTGAGGCAGAGCAGCTGGAGGCTGAGGTGAGAAACGGGCGCAGTACATTATCACGCTGTGGGCTCTGCTGATGCTGATTATGATTAGAGTAGTATTAGAAGACAGCGAGCACTCAGAGGCACTAATGTAAGAATCCATTATGATTGGGTGGTGGACAGTGTCCTGAAGGTGGCTGGCAGTGGCTGAGGGGAAGTAGTCTGTTACCAAAGCCCCACCCCCAGGTATGCACAGTTGCAATTCTTCCTGGTTTCAGCAAGTGTTAGGGATTGGAGTTGTCTCTCCACATTGACATGGAACACAGCAGAGAGCAGAGACAACCCAGAGGTCAGAAAAATGAATTGACTCTCCAAGGCGGATCAGAAGAACTCCCTGAGCTTCTCTGTCCTGCCGGGACTTCAGTTAGAGCCCCACTTGGTGTTGTAGCAGCTTCCTGGCTTTTCTCCAGTTTTCTGGTAGATGCCTAACCAGTATGTAGCTGACTGTAGTTTCTAAAAGGTTTACGTGTCCGTCAAAATCTATTTGTATTATGATTTGTTACATTTTGCTAAAAATATAAAACATAGGTTAAAGGTCATTGGAAATCTGAAGTTCTGGTAGGATCCAGAGCAAGGGAACTTACGTTTTAGTATTCCCCATCTTTAAAGATGTGATGTGGTTTATTAAATGGTATCAAATGATATCCTACATAACTGTCGTTAGTCATGTCTGAAGCGCCTTTGTGTCTGGAATGTTGGAACTTTCAGAAGAATGAAGCTAATTGTTTATTTAGTTTTTTTTTTTTCCAGTTCCTCTTAGGGATTGGCTTTATATTGTTTTGTGCTTGCTCTAAACCTGAGGGTTGTTGTCAAGTGATAGTGGTTTGCCAAATGGACTGGTTCTTCAGAAAGCATGAGAGGCCCAATGCGGGACTTCTAATTTAACTTGGGCAGTTCTCATAATCACTACAATAGCCAATAAAACAAGCAAATGAACACCAAAAGTCTACCTGAGAGATCTCTGCTGGGAGAGTAAAATGATGGGGATCTGGTCATGAAACGCACGGAGCCCTTTGTCCTCCTCAGTGTCACGTGCATGTCTCTCTGCAGGCGAAATTCGACGCTGAAATGCCGTGTGAAACTGTGAGCAAGATCCACCTGGTTGATCTTGCTGGAAGTGAGCGTGCGGATGCCACCGGTGCCACTGGGGTCAGGCTCAAGGAAGGGGGCAATATAAACAAGTCCCTCGTGACTCTGGGAAATGTCATTTCTGCCTTAGGTAGGTTTGAGGTCACTTCCTGCCCTTTTTTGTTTCGATATAGTGTTAGCTCAGAACATGCTTGCTGGATGTTTGTTGTAGGAACCCAGGAAGCTTGCTCAGGTCTTTTAGAAATAAATTAGAAAGCACAGACTTTCGAATGATCTCCTATTTCTTTCTTCCCGGCAGCTGATTTATCTCAGGATGCAGCCAACCCTCTTGTGAAGAAGAAGCAAGTTTTTGTGCCTTACAGAGATTCTGTTTTGACTTGGCTCTTGAAAGACAGCCTTGGAGGAAACTCTAAAACCATCATGATTGCTAGTAAGAGTTTAAATTATATCCCTGAGCATCAGTATTAAGTGTAAATATTTTTTTTGTTATTTTATTTATTTATTTACTTTTATTCTTTTTTTTGTTTGTTTGTTTGTTTTCGAGACAGGGTTTCTCTGTGGTTTTGGAGCCTGTCCTGGGACTAGCTCTTGTAGACCAGGCTGGTCTCGAACTCACAGAGATCCGCCTGCCTCTGCCTCCCAAGTGCTGGGATTAAAGGCGTGCGCCACCACCGCCCGGCTATTTTTATTCTTTTTTAATTAAGATTTCCACCTGCTCCTCGTTTCCCATTTCCCTCCCCCTCCTCCCACATATTGCCCCCTCCCCCCACTCCCCTCCCCCTATCCCCACTTCTCTTCTCCTCCCCCCACTCCATTCCCCCTCCCTCTCGATACTGAAGAGCTGTCCAAATTCCCTGCCCTGCAGGAAGACCAAGGTCCTCCCACTTCTATCTAGGTCCAGGAAGGTGAGCATCCAAACAGGCTAAGCTCCCACAAAGCCAGTTCATGTATTAGGATCGAAACCTAGTGCCATTGTCCTTGGCTTCGTATCAGCCTTCAGTGTCCGCCATGTTCAGAGAGTCCGGTTTCAACCCATGCTTATTCAGTCCCAGTCCAGCTGGCCTTTGTGGGCTCCCAATAGATCAGTTCCACTGTCACAGTGGGTGGGTGCACCCCTCGTGGTCCTGACTTCCTTGCTCATGTTCTCCCTCCTTCTGCTCTTCATTTGGACCTTAAGAGCTCAGATCGTTGCTCCAAATTGGGTCTCTGTCTCTATCTCGATCCATCGCCAGATGAAGGTTCTAAGAAAAACGTATAGTCATCCGCCTGGATAGGGGAAGTAGACAAGACTGCCGGGCAAAAACTGGGAACTTGCGGGTGAGGTGGCATGGGGCTAAGGGGAAATGGGGTGAGAAACGTGAGAAGGGGAGGATGGGAGGAGCTTGGGGGAATGGGATGGTTGGGTTATAGGAAGGGTGGATACGGGAGCAGCGAAGTATATAGCCTAACTAAGGGAGCCATCTTAGGGTTGGCAAGAGACTTGACTCTAGAGGGGCTTGCAGGTGTCCAGGGAGATGTCCCCAGCTGGTACCTTGGGCAACTGAGGAGAGGGAACCTGAAATGACCCTATCCTATACTGATGAATATCTTGCATATCACCTTAGAACCTTCATCTGGCGATGGATCGAGATTAAGTGTAAATATTTAAGTTGAAAGTGTCTCATTATGATGTTTCTTCCTGTCTTGAAAATCACCTATTGTAACACATCTGTAGTTTGGGCATCATGGAGGCTACAACGCCAGGCAGACATGCTCAGCTTCTCTTTGCTTAAAGTACAAGGCAGGCACTGTGAACTTCACTAGCTTTAGGAGACTCATATATAGAGGCAACAAATAAACAACCCGAACGTTTGCTATTTAAAATGGTAGATACAGAATTGAAAATTGAAAGGAAAAACCAAGGAGTTAAACACAATGGGAATAGTAGTATACTTTTATTTTTACACTTATCACTTTAAGTGAGAGACTAAGAATTGAAAAAATTACGTAGAACAGGAGATTTGCTAAGGGGAACTCAGGGCTTGTTACCTCTCAGCCTTACTTTCCTCTGTCTCTTTCTCCTTTTCTCTTCTCTCTCCTCTATACTCTTCACAGCCCTTGCCCTGCAGTCACTGGTGGCGTTAAGGGAACATAGCCACATACTCACCTTAGTCTTAAAGGTTAGGTGGGGTGCAGTGTAGAAGGAACCAAAAGCTTCTAGAACGAAGGAATTAAGTAGTCTACTGAGTTTTGAAAAACTGCTAGGCTCTGGGCATTTCCAGATGATAGATATTTTTTTTTATCAGAAATGCAAAAGTATTTTAATTCTTGCTGAATAGAGAAGTGCAATCCTGAAATTTCATGTTACTGGCTGAGGAAAGCCCTTTCCTGTGTGGGATATCTCACCCCTATCTTGAAGTTGTTCAAGTGGCCGATTATAGACGTGAGAGGAGCAAAACGACATTAATTTGGTATAACCAACACCCTTTCCTATAAACCTTAGATAATGTTTTAATATTCATTACTGTGGTGATGAATATTTAGTCTTTCCTGTGACCTGGGGTTGATATGACTTTTAAATTACAAACCAACTTTGTGTTAACTGAAACATGGAGTGCTAGATGAATTATTTTCTGTATTCATTCTTCACAGCCATTTCACCTGCTGATGTCAATTATGGAGAAACCCTAAGTACCCTTCGCTATGCAAATAGAGCCAAAAACATCATCAACAAGCCTACCATTAATGAGGATGCCAACGTCAAGCTCATCCGTGAACTGCGAGCTGAAATAGCCAGGCTGAAAACCCTGCTCGCTCAAGGGAATCAGGTGGAGTTTTCTGAGATTTATAGATAATTTTCTTTGAGTAATGGCATCTATTTCTAGATCTTAATGAGACAATTATCTTGTGGTATTGATTTGAGAAAATAAGTGCTAAGTAAAGCTTCGGATGAGTTAGCCAGACTCTAGATCAGCTTCCTTTTGGCCTTTGCATTCCTAATGCATCCTGGATATAAGATTTTATCCATCAAGCCTTAAATGATTGACCATCTAATACTTATCAATTATGGATGGATATTTAGCATGCAATAGGACTAGTAGCATAATCTCCATTAGTCAAAAGAAATTTAGACGCTGAGAGTAATATTTAAGATTCTTCCCATGCATTTTATGACTCTAAATGTGTTTTAACCGAGGAGTCCTGGTCTCACTTTAGCCATGCTATAGGTGGTTGTGGTGACTCAGTGGTGCCTCTGAAAGCATGTCTTTGGCCCGGCTGTGCTGCTGTTCTCCAGGACTTGCGTGATTCTTGAAATGGCCTCACTTCAGGATCTTGTGAATCCCGGAGAAGCTGTGTCCTTCTGTTTCTCCCAGCCTGAGCATTTCCTACAGGCTTATGCTCTGTGAGGACTGTGTGAGCTACGTTCCAGATGGCTCAGGTCCTACTGTGAAGAAAGGCTACCCTTGAAAGAAAATCAAGGAAGTTGTTTTAAACTTTTGCTGGTAGAAATAAAAGGAAGATGCATTTATTGATATCTTAAGTCTCTTGTTACACAACTTCATTTCTGTAAATGGGAAGTGCTCAGTGCTTTCCCTGTAAGGATATATGGCACTCCACACTCTTGATAGCCCAGAAAAGGTTTGAACTATAGAAATATTGTTCAATTGAAATCTCAGTTTCCTGTGTCCTGAAGTCGGCCTGGTAGTCCTTTCTCACAAGATGGCAGACTTCAGTTTTGCAGGACTCCTTCATTGCACTTAAAAATACCTGCGTACACACTTCCATTTATGACGTCAGCCTCCTGTGTGAAAGGGAGTTGTCAGTAGACTGAGGTATCAGGAACCACAGTGCCCGTTTCTATTTATACACTGCTATTGGAATCCTTTATCTGTGTTTGGAAACATTACTTGTCTAAAGTCAGCCCTTTAAATGATTAATATGCGAAGGAAAGCATTTGAAAAATATTTCATGCAGCTGCTTTCCCTTGATCTAAGAGACTGTTGAGGGAGCGTGGGTCTGCCCATGCCATGGTACCCCTGTGGAGGCCAGATGATAACTTTCCTAATTTGGTTCCCTCCTTTCATCATGTGAGTTCTTCGGCTTGAATTCCTGGCATCAGGTTGGGTGGCAAGTGCCTTTACCCACTGTCTTAGTCAGGGGTATTACTGCTGTGATGAAACACCGTGACTAAAGGCAGCTTGGGAAGAAAAGGGTTTATTTGGCTTACACTTCCACATCACGGTTCATCATTGAAGGAAGTCGGGACAGGAGCTAGAACAGGGCAAGAACCAGGAAGCAGGAGTGATGCAGAGACCAGGGAGGAATGCTGCTTTGTGGCTTGCTCAGCCTGATTTCTTCTAGAACTCAGGACCACCCTGGACCCTCCCTCATCAATCACTAATTAAGAAGATGCCCTGCGGGTTTGTGTACAGTATCATCTTATGGAAGTATTTTTTTTTAATTGAGGTTCCCTTCTCTTGGATGACTTTAGCTTGTGTCAAGTTGATATAAACTACCCAGCGCACCCACTGAGCCGTCTCATCAGCCCTGACTTGTGTTTGTTTGTTCTCCTTATTTCTGTCACAAGTTAATCTCATTTCTATAACTAAGGGAGCGATTTTGTCACTGGTTTAGAAGTAAGGATGAAGAGTCTATTTATAAAATATATTTTTATAAACTTACATATATATTATAGCAAACATGGGAGTCTAAATCAAAATAAGAAAAATTATGAAACTATAAATCTTTGAGAAATTATAGGCATATTCTACATAATTAATTTTGTGATAATTAATAAACAAATATTCATAAATGGTCATTAAAGCAATCTCTGAATAAGGGACTGGAGAGATGGTCTGGTTTGTGAGTACTTGCTCATATAGAGCCCAGGTGAGGTGGTAAATGCCTGGAATCCTAGCCATGGTGAGATAGGGAGTGGAGCCATGCAGATCCCTGGGAGCTTGTGGACCAGTAGCCTCACCTACACTGTGAAGTTCTGGCCAATGAGAGACAGATGTCAAACTAAGGTAGAAGGTGCCTAAGGACCAACACTCAAAGCTATCCTCTGACCTCCCACATTTGTGTACCAACCCCCACCCTCCACAAGCATCATCTCCCTTTCAATTGCTCTCTAAAGTAATTCTGAATAAATCTTTCTGAGAATATTCTATTCCAGTGTTCTTATAGTTCTTTGAGAGTGTTAATTTAACTTCCAATTTTAGAATTGTTTATTTAAGCAAAGCTAAAGAAAATCAGTTCTTACTTTTAGTAATTTTATATATTGCCATTGCAGAAATCATGTGCCAAACATTTAAAAATACAATTTGATAAAAAAATTCTGATAGATATTTACTTCTATTACATAGAAATATATGTGTATATATGTATGTTAATGTATACAGAGAATTTTTGCAGAAGTATATATAGATACAGACAAATTGCATCATGTATATATAGTTACATAGATTTAGAAGCTCAAGTCACCCATCTCTCTGTGCTTATCTTGAGAACAGAGCTTCACTATGTCCCAGGAGCTACT
Source organism: Chionomys nivalis (assembly GCF_950005125.1). Lineage (NCBI taxonomy): Eukaryota > Metazoa > Chordata > Mammalia > Rodentia > Cricetidae > Chionomys > Chionomys nivalis. The sequence continues at coordinate 33,308,601 of NC_080094.1, forward strand.
CTTAGTGCCCTAGCCAGGACCTACCCTCCCATCTTCTCACGGGTACCCTTGCTTCTTCTGACCATTTGAGGCAGAGCTTTTGCTTTTGCTCTTTATATATATGGACTCTTGCAATATGTGTTATTTGGATCCAGTGTGTTTCTGAGGTTCATCCATGTTGTTGCATGTAGGTGAGCACCCACTTACTCTCAACTCTATATTCCGTTACACAAAGATTTCCTAGTTCATCTAGTAAATTGTTGATTTACTTTTTGGGTTTTTTTTTTTTAACTTGGGGTTATTATGTTTATTGTGGATCTTTAAATGCCTTTTGGTATACATACAGATATAGTTCTGTGGGGCTTATGCCTAGGAAGGCTTGGTAGTCAGAGGTATACATATTTATTATATGCATAATTTCAGGAGGAACCACTAGTTTTTAAAGTAGTTTTGCCATTCCTTTTCCCCATCACCATACACCAGTGCCAGCTGAGTCGTTGCAGATCCTTGCCCTTGCACAATGCTATGACAGAATGGCTTTGCTTTGCAATTTTCACATGGTTAATGAAGTTGGCCTCTAGGTGCATTTTCTTATCAAGTGTTTGTTGCATTTACAAATATTTTCACTTTTAACTTTATAGAGAGAAAATGTTCCAATTCCCTAATCTTTCACAAATGAATTTGGGAAAAGTAAATTAATAAAAATAGAAATGGAATGAACAAAGACAGTTAATAAGCAAAGAAAACAAAGGGGCAAAAGGATGGAGGTGTAACAGACTCCTCATTTTATAGCCAGGCCTGGTGTTAGAATGTAAATAGCAGAGCAGCTTTGTCGAGGCCTTTAAGAGAGATGTGCATGAGACAAGAACCAGAGTAAAGCTTAGGCAGATGATGCTTATAGGAGTAGGTGGAGCCCTGTTCCTTAACTCACCCAGAAGGCGAGTGCTACAGGAAGAATAATAAATTGAGCTCTAGAAAAGATTCCTTCATCATGACATAAAGTGCAGTTCACAGTTAAAACCAGACAGGACATTGCTCTCCTTCCATGAGAACGCAGGCAGGCAGAAGTGAGTGGGGATGCAGCAGTGCATATAACATCATGAACGTCCACTGTAGTCAACACAGTTCAGATAGGAAGGAGGCTGCTCTCATGAGACCTAGCACTATTTCCTTAGCTCTGGCAAGAGCAGCTACAGAGAAAAGCATTACAAAAGAAAAGGAAAGGGAAGAAATAGGGTGAGCACAGGTTGTAGAAAACTAGTTTCAGATTGCTTCCTGATTATGTGGAAAATGTCCAATACAATGAATAGCATTGGCTATATAGCATTTTTGGCAAGAGTGGTAGGCTTTAGTATAACTTTCGTATCTGTAAACCTGGTAAAAGTGGGATGCCAGCTGTATAACCAGGCAATACTTATAATAATAAAAATATTCCCTCAGTTGATGAATTTCATCCAGGTTAAGATGGACAATATATAAATTTAAGATGGTAGCTGTGAAGCCATCCCTTTGGATCCCTTGAGGCAAGGGACTCCTACAACTGCGCATGCCCCTCAGAAGGTATGCCCTGGTATTTTCACTGGACTTTGGCTGCTGTGGCCTGAGAATTTCAAACCAAGGTGGGCTGCATAGATGCCCATGTGTTTCTCCACCATGCACATGGGTAGCTGAAGAAGCTAGACACTGTCACCAGGCTCTCCCCTCCGAGTTCTACACTTGTGCTTCCCCACTGAGCAGCTCTGTCTTGTCCTCTGTGGCCTGCAGTCATCCTAACAGACTGAATGTTTAGCTGAACCTAAGAAGTCCAGAGAAAGAGATAGAAATGAACACCATGCTGGTACTGTAGGGAAGAATCACATGATGTCTAAGGAGTTCCCTTCTAAGAAATTTAGTCTGTTGATATGGTCACATGTACTGTAGGCGGTTGGTACGAGGATAGTTACTGTAGCTTGCTGGTAAAGCAAATGACTAGAAAAGCCTGCATTTACATCAGTCAGGAAAGCACCAACAGCAACTACAGGATAGCCATGCAGTGAATACCAAACAATGGAAATAAAATCACTAAAAATAAAATAAAAAGGTTTATATTGTTTAAGTATATACAATATATTCCTAATATATTGTTTTTTTTTAAAAAGCAATAGTCAGGATAATTGGCTTATACCATTTTCACTTATGATAACACAACACAAACATGGTTCCATTAAATTGAGAAAGAATGCTCTCCTGTGCTGAACTCCTTCTGTGTGTTCCTGTGCCATCTCTGGCAGCAAGGGCAGCAGACAGAATGGGGCACTTATGATCCTGCCCCTGAGGCCCAGGCTTAATTATTAGACATGCAACTGAAACCCCAGGCTGTCCACTTGTCCTAGCTTCTCACCTGATTTTACCCTTCCACAGCATGGATAAAGAAATATAGATTGTAGCATAGTCAAGTCATATGCTGGATGCCGTCAGCACTGAAAACAAGTTTTGTTTTGTATATTTTGTTTGTATATTTCAACATGGAAGAACTATTAAGCAAGACTTGGGTGTCTTACCTTTTGAACTCTGTTCTTTGTGTGCAGTAGACAAACGAATTCTGAGAGCTGTAGGGACTTAGATGTGTTTGCCTTGAGTGAAATGCTGCTGCTATGGCTTTCCCGTTGCTGTATGGCAGATGCAGGTTCACGACTGTGATGTTATGATTTTGATATTAGGACATGTATTCCATGGATTAGAGATTTAATCATAAATAGTACTTTGGAGATAAAGAGAAAATACTTTTTTATAAACATTTAATTTTTTGTGAAACTATTCTGATAATTTGTGAAAATCTTAGAAATGTACATCTTTTCTGACTATTAACTGCTTTATGACTTACATTATAGATTGCCCTCTTGGACTCCCCTACAGCCTTAAGTATGGAGGAAAAACTTCACCAAAATGAAGCAAGAGTAAGTTGGAGTTATTATTGTTTTTTAATTTCAACTTAAATATTATTTTTTAGTCTTTGTTTGCTACAACTTGTGACAGTCTCCGGGCTCTTACCACATTTTCTTTATTATGCTTTTCTCTAGTCCCAACCCAATGGCCACACACTGTTTTTTGTGTTTGAGACAGAATGTCACTATGTAATGTCAACTGCACTTGAACCCATCCTGCTGGATTTAGAGGTTTTCACCACCACACCTGGTCCATGATATCTCTTCTTAGCTCTTTAGGTATTGCATGTCCACATGTTAGCAAACAGAATTTGAAGGGCACTTAATGACTTGCTACATTTGGGGTCACAGGGGAGCCTCTTGATAGAGAGCGGGACCTCCCAAGCAGGCAGAGTCCTTGAAAAGTTAACATTCATGAGGCCACAGAGGTCCCCATAACTTCGTGCTAAGTACTCTTCAGCTTTTTGGAGCCTTTGACTTTGCAGGGGACTGCAAATACTCTGGGTCAGGGACCAGTTAAGAGACAGGAAGGGAGCAGCAGTGAGACCAGAACAGAGGATGCTCTGTAGGAGGTGAGCGACAGAGGGCTGACATTGAGGCTTACATTTTTCTAAATAAGCTTCGTGTCTGACTTGGTTCTGTCCTATTAATTTTTTTGATGCCCTCTGGGAAAAGAGAAACAGACAATAAGAGCAGTTTAGGAGTCCATATTTTTTTCTGGTGCTAAACAGCCCTAGAGGAAAGCAAATAGTCTGATGGTAAAACCTCAAGACTCACATTGTGGAAGGCTCAAGTTGAGTTGTAGTTATGAACTTCTTCATAACTGCTAGGTTAATCATGTTGGCTAATAGCTGATAATAGCATTAGTAAAGATGTCCACTTCTTAATCCTCATTTTTCTCGTGAAATTTTATATTTTACTGCTTCAAATCCTAAGTGCAGTGAAATGTGTGGGTGTGGTTGTTTATCAATTACAGGTTTCAGGAACACTTAGCAAGTTAACAGAGACCAATAAGCATCTTAATTAGACTGTCGTCTTCATGCTGAGAAGGAGATGACTGCCTGTCTTATCCATAGCATGCTCTCAGTCTTGTCTCCTGTCTACTGTCCTTCTTCGTGGCTTGCTGCTGGCTTACTCTTCAGGCACATTGTCAGATGGAACACATGCTTGGATTCTGTTTATGTTCTTAACGAAGATTATTTGATTTAAACACAATGACAAATCCAGGGAGTACTTAGAACATTTTGAAAGCTCAGACTATTTGGTGGTGTTTGAAAAGGATGAATTATTATTACTTTTTATTGAAAACTATGCTTTCTCCTCCCAGATCCTCCATTCTTCCCTACCCACCCAACTCCATGCCCTTTCTCTCTTTAGGAAGCAGACAGTCAACAAACAAACAAACAAACAAACAACCAAGAAAGAAAAACAAAAAGACAAACACATACACACACACAAAACTCGATAGAAATAAAAAAATAAGAAACTGTAATACATAATAAGCAAATGACAAGACAAAACTGCCTAAACAAAGCAACAAGAGGTAAAAAGTCTAAAAAGGTGCCTTTGAGTTTGTGTTGTGTTGGCCATCTACTGCTGGGCATGGGGCCTGCCTTACGTGTGGGTAATGTGCCCAGTGAGACTCCATCAGAGAACACTAAATTTTCTTTTGCAAGTGGGTGTCAATTGCAGACAGCCTCTTGGCTAGGGACAGGGTCACATGCCTTCCTCTCCCTTTCAACCCTAGACCCGTGCTGGCCCTGTTTCTGCTGCCGTGATCTGTATGAGATCATATGTGTACCAGCCCTGTGCTATCTGGAAGAATCTGTTTCCTTGGTATTCCCCATCACCCCTGGCCCTTAAAATCTTAACTCCTTCTTTTCTAATTGTTCCTGACCCTAGAGTGGAAGGCTTTAATGAAGACGTCCCATTTATGATTGTTTCAAAATCTCTCCCTCTCTGCACACTGTCCAGTTGTGGGTCTCTGTGCTGCTGATCGGCTCACCTTTCTCCATAAGGATGTGTATGGTGGTGTAAGGCACAGTCTTTTGCTGAATGTTTCCTATTCTTACATCAGTTGCCAGTGAAAGTCCGCTCATTGGTTAGTAAACTAGATGCTACTCTTTTCCCTACTGTAGGGAGAAAAGATACAAGAATATCCCCTTCGGAAATTTTTTTAGAACAAAACACTCGAGTGCCTGCTTTGTCCTTTGAAGGGTCCTTGGGTATGAGTGGTTTCTGACTGTCACCACAGCCTTATCTAAGTGTGGAGACAGGCAGGGACTGATGGGGGTGTGTTCACTCCTGTTTGCTTGGTTTACAAAGAAGACAGACTTCAACAGAAATAGCCAGTGAAGGAAGAAACATTTACTTGGAAACCCATGGTTATCTAGGGTAACTTCAGTATGTGAATGAACACTGAGTGTAAGTCAGGGGTCACCACAGATCCCCACTCTCTCATGAGCAGCACTCTTTGTTTAGTCTTGGTTTCTGTGCTTCAGGGCACATGCGTGGGCCTTTTCCTTAGGAGGGGGGACAACAGGAGCCTTACATGATGGAGTCTCTGGTAAGGAGAACAGGAGGCTTAGGGGAGATTGTTTCTGCTATGGGAATTGGGATGCAGTCAGGTGAGACAGATCTGTGACCCCTGCGAGGCCAGCTGTCCCCTTCCTGGACCAGTCTTTGAGTTCTACCTGTCTTTTTTCCACAGAGAGTATTTTTCATTCCATTTTCCCCTAGCCTCTTGAGTCAGCTATTACTTCTTTACTTCTTGGTTAATTAATCATAAGGATCATCTTAAAACATTTCTGGAAGTAGATGAAAACTTGATTAGCTTTGAGAAGTATTCACCAACTGTGCACCCAGCTGTCAGCCCCTGCCCTTTCCTCCTCAAGTTATGGTCCGAAACTGACTTTTATCAATAGAATTTTGTTGTGTCTGAAAGATCAAATAAAGAAGCATCTTTCCCCCCTTTACCCAAAGGTACAATGAGATTTATAAACCCCATTAATTAGCTACCAAAGCATTATCTCCTAAAAGAAAACTGCAGCATCCAGGATGATTTAATCACCACATCCAATTAGAAAGGAAAATAAATGGCTATTTCTGAGAGTGTGGCCAGGAAAAGCAAACACAATGTGCTGTTGCCATCCTTGGAGTTACAAGTGTTTAATAATCCAACTAGGTCCATCATGGAAAAGAGGTCATAGAGCTATAATTTGACATGTTTCTGTCACTTTCCTTTGCTGCAACGTAGGTTGTTGATGAGACCAGCTGTTTGGTTTATATTTGGTGGTGGTTCTTTCAAGGAGTAGAGGCAGCTAAATCTATCTATCTATCTATCTATCTATCTATCTATCTATCTATCTATCTATCTATCTATCTATCTATCATATGTAGACATACATATTTCCATAGGGTCTATACATTTAGAAACTGTTCTAGATAAAAATTATGTTTAATAAAATTGTTATATATTTAATATATAATAAAAGCAGTGTATATTTAATAAAATATTTATATAATTATGTTTTTAAATAAAATCATTGTATATTTATGTTTTTGTTTCTAGGTTCAAGAATTGACCAAGGAATGGACAAACAAATGGAATGAAACCCAAAATATTTTGAAAGTAAGGGCTGTGAAAAGTGTCTTAATCTTACTGTACTGGCTTATGTAGGTAACTTCTCTCTCATCTAAAATATGGCTGTTATAAGCTGTGTTTAAGGTAAGATTAATGAAGCCAATTTGGAACTGTGGCCTATGAGTCTGTGGGTAGTGTCTCAGGTCATGAGTGACAGCTCACATCCCAACTGAGAACTGTAACATGCACAGGTTACTGTGATATTCCACACACATGCTTTTACTTGTTGGAGTTTCTCCATTTGGAGCTCAGTACATTTAAAATCCTATTATTCAAGGACATAGACTCTGTGTTTCTAATTTTGTTAAGGTCAACATAAAAGCAATGCATTAAGAACAAAATTGGTTTTCATGGCATCATTATAGAACACACTTGCATAGCATGATTAGATTACAGGAATTTCTAAACTACTGATTTGCCACTCAGTTTCTCCATGTCTCTGTGACTAGACGATGTTGTATGTATTTCTGTCATTATACACTTAGGGAGGGACACCTGTAATTTTGGTCTCCGTTTTTCATGCTCTGTGCTGCAAACTAGAAGTTTTCTTGTTATTTTGACTCACTTGATTGGTAAGATGAGATTTATAAACCCCATTAATTAGCTACCAAAGCATTATCTCCTAAAAGAAAAGATTCACACTGCACTGGGTGTGGAGTTGAGTTAAACTTTTTGCTTTGATGGCATCCTGTTGCTTCTGAGGTCCAGTGAAGTGCCTTAGGGATAAAAAGGAAGCTCCATGTAATATTGACTGGCCAAGCTCAGCAGGGCTTAGCTAAATGTCAGCAGTGCATGTAGCTGGATCTCCTGCATGTGAAATGGCATGCTTGATTAATCATTTGTGGGGCATACTCAGAGGCCTGAGTTAGTCCCCAAGTCTTCATCTGACAACAGTGTCATAGAGCCAGGGTCAGCAATATACTGTGCCCACTTCTGTTTGTGTCAGCGAGGTTTCCTGCCCCCCCTCTGGGGTTATGAAGATGCCTTGCTTGAGCTAGATGCTCAGCTTTGATGTAGGTGGAAATGGGTTGATGGGCCTGGGGACTTTCTTTGCAGGAGCCCAAATGACAGTGTTAGGTGAGGGCTTCAGCTTTCAGATTTCCTTCTCTCCTTCTGTTCCCAAGAAGAAAAGCATGATATTTTGAGGTTCCGTGCTTCTCAGTGTTTCCTTTGTTCAGAATTTACTTATTCACTTATTTATTTTGATGCTCTGGTTTCAACCCAGGGTATTAGACATGCTAGGCAACTGCCCTACCACTGAGCACACCGCAGCCTGCCTTTGACAAGAGACAATGGTGCATGAAGCTGAGCGGAGCTTTCATGCATATCTCAGAATAGTCATGCTAGAATAAGCACTGCCGGGGGGCGGGGGCATGTATTTGTTCCTGAAGTTTAAGACCCCTGAGTGGTACGGTAGCAGCCCCTAAAGGCCAGGCCTTTGGACTTTCTATGACACAGGGTAACTTTCCTCAGGAAGTTTGCAAAGATGCAGAAATAGTTTGTCGCATTTAAAGAACAACAGCAATCATGTTTAGTAAACACTTTGAAAGTTATTAGCACAGGTGGTACCTGGTAGGACCAGAGGCACAACAGCAGTACATCGTAGGACTTAAACATCATCTCCTGCTGTTGCTGCTGTGATATCTACCCCCATATATGTTTGGTGTGTGTGTGTGTGTGTGTGTGTGTGTGTGTGTGAGAGAGAGAGAGAGAGAGAGAGAGAGAGAGAGAGAGAGAGAGAGAGAGAGAGAGAGAGGTGCATTGGCACTAGGGAATGCACTAGGGCCTTGCATGAGCAAGGTTGCCTCAGAGTGACATCCCTAGACTGTAACTAATTTTATCTTGAATTCTTCTATCCTTCTATAAAATCACAACAGTGAAGCTTCTGAAATATTTTATAAAAGATCCCCCTGCCCCTGAGCGATTCTGGGCTTTGAAGTCATATCCTCCTCTGATTCTCATCCCATTTTACATTCATCTAATTACCTTTATTTTTCATGACTTTTCAGATAAGTAGAATTTGTGTTTTAAAGGTAATGGGAAAGGCAGGGTGGTTTCCTGCCCTCCCCTGCTTGTTTGTACTTTAAGCTGTGCTCACCCTCTGACCTCACTGGGTGCTTTAAGGGCTCTCTCTATCTCCTTTTGGAACACACCGCCTGCGGGCTGTGGTAGAGAACACTACTCAAATGCTTATTTTGAAAATCTTGTGTAGGAATTGGCTGCTGTTGCTCAGGTGTGTACATGTACCTGTGTGGTTTCTGTAATCCTCTCCTGCGTTTCTACAGTGTGTTCTGTAAGCTGATCAGTTGTGCCTGGAGCCACCCCTGCATACAGTGCTGCATGCTTCCCTTCCTGTTGCAGATGGGGGACTTCAGGTTAATTTATCAACAGACATCATGGGGAGCAGATCCAGGAAAACAGGGTTCTGTCCTCTCAGATAGACATTAGCATTAAAGTCAGTGCTGGGTGAAGGTCCCTTGAATGTTGAACTTGTCTGCATCTCAGCACAGTTTGAACTCTTGAATGCTCAGAAGCAAGGAACAGCTTAGTCCCCTTCTTTCTGTATCCAGCCTATTACTTCTTTTGCTTGGGAATAGTGAAATCCAAGGTCTGGTTGCTTGGCATTAGAAGGACAATACCAGTCCCTGGGATACTATATGCTCTAATCAAAACTGCTGACTTTTTTGTTTGTTTAAGCAGAGCTGGTAGCATCATGGCCCCAGTGGCTGGGGTCTGAGGCTTTGATCTCTTAACTCAGGAATTGTATCTCAGGCTTTAGTTCCCTTTCTCTTACTGGGCTGTGACTCTTACTTCCTTGTGCTCCTGTTTCCAGCTTTGAAATTTTTGTGGTTGATGCCAGCTGATTCCCTATGTCTAATGTAGAAGGGTAAGAGATGATGACATGTTCACATTCATTTTGAAACACAGTGTGTGTGTTTGTCCTTTCTCGTCTTCCTAATGCTGCTATCCGTTATTGCAGTTCCCCATATTGTAGTGACCCCAAACCATATTATTTAATTGCTACTTGGTAACTGTGATTTTGTTACTGTTATGAATCATAATGTAAATATCTGACATACAGGATGTCTGATATATTACTCCTATGGGGGTTGTGACGCACAGGTTGAGAACCACCGTTTTAGGTGCATCTTAGACAGGTGGTATGAGGCAGTTCTGTGACTGTGCTCTGTATCCCCTTTCTTGCTCCTTAGGCTGCCTTCTCATTTTTCTTATTCTTTGTTCTCTAAACTGCAAACTCCATTGCTTCACCCCGAGAGGCTTGGGCCGTTTGTTCAGTTTCAACTGTCCTATTGTGGGTCTGCCCCACCACCGTTGGCGTATCTACTCACGCTGCTGGCTGGCATGCTGGTCCCAAGTACAACAGGGAGTTGGATTTCGTGGTGTCTGTTAGTCTTGGCTGGGGTTGCTCCATCGTTAGGAATGCTACCCTTTTTAGTCCCCTGTCAGAATCCATTTGGAGCCCTCTGCCCCCACCGTTTGGTTAGGATGGATTTTGTTTTCCTCTATGCTTTATGGCATTTGGTTTTAATCTGGTACAGTATTCTCCATTGTCTGACTCAGGTGGGGTCGCTGTCCCTGCTTCTATCTCTGTCTTTCACATGGACACTCAAGAGCTGGAGCTGGCCAGGACTGTATCTGTCATTCTGTAAGCCAGCTCCCATGGCTCTGCTTCTCACAGAGTAGCATTCAGTAAAAGGTTATGGGATTCAGTTAGTAATAAACAAAAATGAAGCCCATTGTATTAATCAGTGAAGAGCGCCATAAATAAACACCACAGTCAGAATGGTTTAAACATCAGATTGATTTTTTTTCCCATCACAGTCCTAGAGCCTAGAACTCCAAGATGAAGATCTTCCAGGGTTGGCCGTTTCTCCTTGGCACACAGACAGCTACCCCTGCTGTGTCCTCACATGACCTTCCCTTTGGTGCTTGTGTCCTTGGCCATCGTCAGTGTGTTCCAGTCAACTTTTTCATGAGAACCATAGTCACACTGGCTTTACTTTAACTTAGTAACCTCAACTAATTAATTTCAACTTAAAGTCCTGTCTGTAGATACAGTCGTATCCTGAGATCTAGACCTTAGAGCCTCAGATGTGAACATTGGGGCCACACAGTGTACCTCATTATATCCTTGATCTATTCAAATGTGAGGACATGGTGAGAAACATCGCCTCCTGCTGTGTGGACCTTGTCTCCTGTGCTTTCCCCTGCACTTTTCCTCTATTTGAAGGCCTCACGCATGACGCTGTGGTTTGTTCTTGGGAGGAATGTGGCTGAGTTCACTGCATCACAGCCCATCCTTAACCCAGATCATTTAGAACCTGGCCTGTTGAAAGTGTGGTTCACGATGGGCAGCATCAGTGAGTGGCGTTTATGAGGCAGGAAGGAAAGAGATCTCTGAATCTGCACTCCACCCCATGTTCCTGCATTAGAATCTTTACTTTACTCAGTGCCCATGAGATGGATTTGTACCTTCATGCTGGAGTGCTGACAGAGCTGCCACACTGGGAAAAGTAGGCAATACTGGATTCTTTACCTTCAGATCCATTCTGCTCTGTCCTATACTGTGGGGGCTGACCCCCGCAGTGTGCCCCTTTCTAGGCTCCCTTGAGCCTGTGGGAAGCTGAAAACCTCTCTAGTGGCAGCTTTTCTTCTCCATGGCCTCAGGTCCTGCCAGCAGGGACTAGCCCATGGTGCTTGTGGCTCTGCCTGGCAACACTACCCATAGAAACATCTCCTTCTCTCGGGCCTCATCTTGTGGTAGTGTTGGTTTCCTCTTGTCTGTGGTGACTTCACCATTCATGGTGACTTTTCAGCAACTCTCTTACAGCTAACAGTAACCAGTCACAAGTGAGTGAGTAGTGCCTGTACTGAAGTCCCTGGGGTTTAAATAGTGAAGGTGGCTTCTCTTCTGTGGCTAGCATTGACTGATGCCCAAGTTTGTTTGTACCTGGTCTCTGGGTGCACTGCCACCTTCTGAGGGCAGTGTGCCCCTCCTTTTCTTTTTCAGCCTGTCTTTCTGGTCTTACATGTTGGCATGTGGTTTGCATGTTGGCTGAGTTTATCAGCAATTGGGCTGCCTCTTAGGATGAATCCAGCTTCTGCAAGCCTGGCGATTGGGAGCTGTAGAGTGCACTTGCTGTGGTTCTTCTTTTGGGCAGCCACAATACTGTGCCTGTTTCATGGTGTACCCCTGGTTACACCTCCTGGTCTGGCATATTACAAATCCCAGATGTTTTAGGGCTGCTGAATTTTTCAAGCTTTCATCTCAAAGTGGGATTAGAGAATTCTTTCTTGATCCCCACACTCCACCTCCATCTTTTTGCTGCTTTTTGGTTTATCAGTTTTGCACACACTTATTTCTCTGTCCCAGAGTTTTATAGATGGTTAAATAAAAAATGCCCAAGGTATGTTATCTGACCTCCAAGGAGCTCCTTCAGCTCTGTGCTTCAAAATAAATCTCAGACAGTTAGGAGTGCAGTGCAAAACTGGCAGCCATGTGTCAGATGGTATGGCAGAAGGGAGCATGGCCTGTGTGTGTGTCTGGACCACTCTGCAGCCAGGGACTTAGAGCCAGGCAGTGCTCCTGGTTGAGTTCCTCCAGCTTTGGTTAGTCATGCTTTTCTGCAGACTGCACACCTCTCTTGCTATAGACACTGGCTTTGATCACTCCAGTGCCTGGCTGGATTTTGTATTTTCAGCTGCCCCACACAGGCCTTCCAACTGTCAGAGAATAAGCAAGCTACTCTCACACCAACCCCCACACCAGCAGTTTCCTTGATAAGTGTTCTAATTGCATTGAGGTTACTTGAAGTTTTTTTCAGGTTTTAATTGTGTGGAATTATTGAGTATCTTATACCCTGTTGGTGTTTGCTCTGCTGAATGGGGCATATTTGAACCCACATAATGATGAGAGAAGAATGCACACAGTTTAATTTGGAATTGTGCTAGTGGCTTGCTAGTCCTTCTCTGGGTAATACAAGAAGTTCATGGCTGGGATGGAGAGCACATAGATGGAGGGTGCCTTGACTCCTTCAGGGCTTCTTAAGTAACAGGGACTATAATAAAATGCAAACAGGATCTTTTCCTGGCTTAAGGTTTCTGAGTTTAAATTCCAAGGAGAAGCATGCTACTTCTGTTTTATGACAGAGTGAATCAGCTGAGCTGTTTGTCTCGGCAAGATTACAGCAATCTATAAAAGAGTTTTTCCCTGGCTCTCTGCAGTTTTCTTGTATGAACTGGAAGGGATGGATTTGAAGCAGACTACTAACTGGGCCATCGCTCAGCAGGCCTGCGATGTGGTAGGTTTGTGAAATGAGTTTCCTGTGGTTCTCTGGGTCTCCCTGGCCAGGGAATTGGATCCTCTGCTTTCTGGAGAACCTACACCAAACATGGGGAAGACACAATTTTTCCTTCATTTGGTGGTATCTTCCATGTTCTTGGTTAAAAAATAAACCAGAGGGCAGATCTGGGTTAAGGTTTTATGGTCATCAACTTAACCCAAATTTTGAGACATTGCTTTTATCCATAGAGTATAGGCTTCCGTATCAAGTTGTTTTTAACCATTCCCTGATTCAAAACTCTAGCCTGAGATGTAAAAACATCTGTGATTGGTAACAAGCCAGACCAGAAAGTGGACCCAGGGGTTCTGAGCAGTTGTTTTATGAATGGCTACAAACACCAAGCAACAGGCATGGTATTGTAGCTGTGCAAAGGGAGAGCCAAGGCAAGCACACTCTGAAGTCCCTGATGGCCAGGCTCCTATCAGTTATAGTTTATTCCTGCAATTTGAACAGTGTGAAATGCAGTCATGCATTTCATAATGGTGGAAGCACATTCTGAGAGGTGTGCTATCAGGTAATTGTATCCTAGTGTTAGCATCATAGCACAAGCTGTCTACAGCATCACTAGGTGATAACGTAATGGAGCCACTGTGTGACCTTTGAAGCCCTGCTGTACAGGACATGACTGTAACATCATGTATTCCCTTGGCTTCATGGAGACAGTACTGTGATCATTGACATTTATTCAGGATTTGTCCAGGTGGGCATTTCAGACATCATAGTTCTTCCTCGTGTGATTTTCATTGGGAAAAAACATAGCCCAACTCAGTTCCTGCTTATTGCTGTGGGTCTTGTTCAGGTCACTCCTTTTGAATATATATCTCATACAGATTGCATCTAGAGACGAACATTTTCCTTCCTGCTTTTGGGTATTCATTTGTACAGTTCCCTTCATCTTTGGTTGTCCTATCTCATCCTCTGATTTCTACTAGATCAGGCCTAAAGGGCATTTTTTGATAGAGGCTCCCAAACTGGTTGGGGCCTCAGACTGTAAGAGCAGCAGATCTTAATTTTTAGTTTCAATATAATTCTTTAAGGATAGTTTATGCTAAATGAATTTGTAGAGTCTATGTGTGTCTATTCTCTTTGCCTCCCCTCCCCTTTCTCCCCCTCTTTGTGAAGCCTTTGACACATAGAGGACTTTATGAACATTTAGGTACTTGTTTATTAACAGTTTCTGTTTGAGCTACTTAGGTCTGGACATTGAATGAGTAGGTGGCGCTAAGGTCCACATGGATACACTGCAGTACGTTACTGGAGAAGCTGTTGGGAAGAATGGGTCCATAAATGTGATGTAAGTGATAGGCATTTATGGAGATGCAAGGGGCTGATGTGTAATCCATCACAGTACATGGTAGTTATCTGTATGTTTTCATTCTCTGTTAAAATTATAAACTCTTTTGAGGTCTGGGATTGTTATTTTGTTATGTTCTGGTACTCTTCCTATGTAGAAAAAGTTCATTAAATAATTACTAGACTTAGTTGTGTTCTTTTATTTCTAAGATACTTAAAGCTTGAAGACTTTCTCTACGTCCTCCTGACTTAAGCAGACAGTTGCTATTTCCCATGATTGCATGACCCAGGCTTACATCATGGATTTTAGTGTCCCTTGTCTTCCTCTGGAATATGCTGTTACAGGTTGGAGATGGCTTCATCCTCCTGGTTGGTAGTTGGCTCCAGGTCAGTTGGGGCTGATTTGACTTTTTATCTCTCTACCAATATGTTAGTTATTACTAAGGTGATCTCACAGTCCTTATTGCTACAAGCAACAAGAATGTTCAAGCAGTTTATTTGCCAGTGTCTCTTTGACTAAAGCTTATATGTGGCTGAAACTACAGTTAGCTGGGAGCAGGTTACATAAATCTACAGGCTCAGGACAAGCTATTTCTTGCCCTCCCCCTAATCTCCCGTCAACATTTTTTCAATCTGTTTTTCTTGTCTCTTTGCCTTTCCAGGCAGCCCCACAGGAAACTGTATGTGTGCTCCTGGTGTTCATAGTAGGTAGAATTGAAGGAAGGGAGGACGGGGATGGAGGGCATACAATAAAGATGAGTTGAGAGAGGATTATTACAAACAATCTGTTTATCCTATATACCAATGTAGGTGACCTCATGCCTCTCTGAACAAAAGTCACTGTCAGTACTCCCATGGGCAAAGCACTTAGTCTTTTTGAAATGTGTTCACACATTTTGTCCTTTGACTCTTCCTTGATCTCAACACAAGTGAGAGAAAGATGCTTTTGCACTTCTGCAGTGTGCAGTTGTTAATTTTTCAATCTCTCATTAAAGCTCCACTCATGCTGTTAATTTCCGCAGACTCTATTCTCCCATTCCTAAACTTCTGCTCTTGAATCTGTTCTTTAAGAAGAAAGGCAAATTAATAAGCAAAGTTCTTTGTAACCAGGAATTGATAATTAATAGGGAGGTGGTTGGCGGCACTGCAGCGTGCCTGGCAGGGTCAGAGGAATCACTGCGCTCCGTCCAGGACAAGCTTTGATGTTAAGAATGCCAAGCTGACCATGTTTTCCATTGCAGCTCTCTCCTTACAGGAGCTGCTCACAAATAAAGGTTTGCTGGGTGTATGCTGGTTCTTGCTTTTGAATAATATTCCTGGAGCAAAAGGACAAGAATAAGTCAAATGCACCTTGCTAAATGTTGGTACTGTGATAAATTATTTTGAATACGTAAGGGCCTTTTTTTTGATCTTTAGCTATGGAGCATGTGTGCGGGTAGGCTCTTACGGCATATTTATTGCCATCACATGGAGGAAAAGATTACCTGGTCATGTGGAAGTGTGTTTTCTGTACACCTATACTGATTGGGTGCTGACTTATGGGACCATGGTTTAGTTGGTACAGATAAGTTGATTGTCCAGTCGTCCAGTGCACATTTAGCTTACCTGGGATGATTTCCGAGAGCTTTGGGTTTGAAGTAGGGCAGTGGCGGTGGAGTCCCATTGAACCTGGGAGCAAGAAGGCCCTTTATCCTCTTAGACTAATGACCTTTACCCTGGACCTGCCACTGACCATTTTGCTGGCCTTGGCTGCATTGACCCTTCTGTTTCCCAGACTTCCATGTTAAGATGCAGGTAGTGGTAGTTCCTGTCACATGAACTGACTTTGTATGGACAAAGGGCTGGGAAGGTATCTCACACAGTCAGCATTGGGTTGATATCATTCAGGCCATTGGACCACTTTAGTGAATCATCCTCTGATATAAAACTAAGATACCAATAATATGTCTTCCTAATTGGGCAGATAAAAATTTTCATATTTTGCATATGAAAATTTATTAAACTTTATTAAAATTTATTAAACTTGATGCAGATGCAACATGGACTCTCTTAAAAAGACATTTATTTTATCAGGTAGCATTTTGTATGTTTATTTACTTGAAATAATGGAAAACTCAGTTCCAAGCAGCTTTAAATAGTGAAGAATGTTAACAAGGTCACAGAAAAAATGTGATATGGAGGGGTTTAGGAATGGCTTGGCCAGGGATCTGGTTGTCTGGGGCTTTCCTTGATTCTGTGTTTTGGGTGTTTGCCTTCAGGCCTTGTGTTGCTGAATTCCTGTGATTGGCAAGGTTAAGGTCAGCAGTTCCAGCACTATGTCTACTCACCCCACTGTCGGAATTCACTCCCGAACTTCAGACACCCAGCAACCCCCAGGCTTTTCAGTGACTGCTAGCTAGGTTTCTTAGCTGGTTTCTGTGGTCAGGGAGATGGTGCATGCTGGTTGGGCAAGGCTGTGAGAAGGAATGGGTCACCCAATTAGTGATGAATTGAGCCTGTCTTAGGGACTAAGGTGGGGGTGAGCTGTTTACTGTAACTAGTAGGTACTGGGGTATCCAGACCAGGCCAACCTTAGGGACACTGAATGCACTTTCTAACATAGACATAGAACCTAGATATCAACTGTAGTGTAAAATATAAGTACATGCAAAGCAAACAGGAGGTATGTGGTCATTGATCTATTCATGTATTTCTTAAGAGAAAATATTTGGAGTACTTCCTTTATGAAGTTGGAATTTCATATTCCACGTGGGGTTCCAAGAAAGGGTCCCCTGAACATCAGTGCTGTGGTGTGAACTTTCTACCATTAATGGGAGAGGCCTCTCTGTTCCCGTGACAGGGTCAAGATAATGCATAGTAAATCCCAGGTATAGAAACATGGCTTCCCTTTACAAATTGATTATGGTATTGAAATTGAAGCTTCTGTTTTCCTGCCTGCCTTTTTATAACTCTTTTTGTCTTTTTCTTTTCTCTAATTTTGAGTTGGGATTCAGCCCAGACTTACCTCAAGTTTTCCATGTAGCCCAGGATCACCTAGAACTTCCAAAACTCATCCTTTGCCTCCCAAGTGCCAGGCTTACAGGTTTGTGCCCCCACACCTGAATTATGCAGTGTTGGGATGAGAACCCAGAGCCTCATGCATGCTAGACAAGCACTCTACCGCCTGAGTTATGTTTCCAGCCCTCCTGTATACTTGAAAACTTAATTTACAGTTGACTATGGGTTTATACTCTTTCATCTGTGCCTATTTGGCCATGGTTACTCTGTGTGGCAGCTTGGCATCCCCCGTGTTTGTGTGGCAGAAGCAAGTTTAAAAAGATTGCTTTCTCTGAGCACCCTAATTAGTTAGTTTTGCTTCTGCACTGTTTAAGGGTGGCAGCAGTTTTGCTTTACTTAGACATCGGGACTCCCACTCTCCTTGCTAAGGCCATGGTTTTGAGCAGCATGTGTCTGTAAGAGGTGTGATTAGCAAGTGTGTTTCCACTGAAAAAGGGAATGTGGACCTATGCTGCGTGCAGATCTTCATTGCGCAGATATTCTCATGCTTGCAGAAATGGAGATGGTTATAAATAAATAAATAAATAAATAAATATATCGTACTTTTGGCTGTCTGCTTTGTCAGGTGAGAGCAGTTTCCTGAGAAAGTTGTCTGTCACAAAGACAAGACGAGTTACTTCCAAATAGCTCTGACTTCCATGAATTTGGACAACAGAGATGACACTGAAGATGGTCACCTTTGGTGGCCAATGAGTTACATAAATAAGCCTTTCTCTTTTATAACATTACAATAAAAAATATACTGTTTGACACAGCTAACAGATTTGACTGACATGTTATAGAACTGGCTGTAACACTTCTTTAAGTTTATAGGCCCATTTAATTATCCTAAATAGTTTACATACAAATTATTTTCACATCATGAGAAGTTGAGTTTCCATATAGAATGGTTTCTATCTATAATCTCTTGAACCAAAGGCATTGTTTCAGGACAGCACTGTCTAACTCGACTAGAGTACACAGGTTGCCGTTCTAGCCACACTAAAATTGTTAAACAACTCAGACCAATTTTAATAGTGTATTTTATCTTATAGAAATTGTAACAATATAGGTACCTGTTTATTATAGAAATAACATTATATAACATATATTAACATATAATACAATA